>NC_136423.1:67630000-68180000 GCF_052625555.1 Lactuca saligna | reverse complement strand
GGGTATACAGATGTTCTAACATCTGTTGGCAAAGTCAAGAAATCATGTCTTCCATCTCAGTGGAATGGATTGCTTACCCTTTTAATTAAGGGTTTAGCGGAGCGATGTGGTGGTTCCGACACCACTAGCAAAGGATTTCTCACAATGCTGTATGGGCTTTACAACGGGATCAATCTGGACTATGGGTCGATTCTCTGGTCTCAAGTGGTTCAGAGTCTCAACTCTACCGCAAGGCACTTAGAAATTTCATGCGCCAGGTTTTGGACCCTCATCACCAGGAGAGCCATTGATTCTCTTGACATCCCTGTCATGAAGGATGTTCTTATGGCTTCAATTGCCACATACCACACCAAGAAAATCATTCTCTCAGATCCAAGTAAGTTCCTCCACTATGGACTAATCCCTGAGTCCATGTACAGATGTGTCACGCCCCACAGCAAGATTATGGCGGACTACAGCTCCAGAACCCCCCTGCCTCCTAGGGTTCTTTCCGAGGAACAACGTGCAGCTCTTGAGGCTCTGGATCAGCCTGCTAACCGAGGCAAAAGAGCGAGCAAAAAGGAGAAGGCTGAGATGAAGGAACCCGCACCCCAAAAGGAGAAAAAGAGAAGGTCCTCCAAACGCAAATCCGAGGCAGGGGCACCTTCTCAGCCGAGATCGAAAAAGGTCAAGAAGATGGCTAAAAGAGCCAAAGGATCTCCTTCTGAATCAAAACAGAATGCACCATCCGAAACAGAAGATGTTGATCCTCAACCCGAAACTGCACCCGTTTCGTCTCCACAAAACTCTCCTACCCCACCAGACGTTAATCCTCAAACCGAAACTACACCCGTTTCGTCTCCACAAAACTCGCCTACCCCACCTAAATCTCCCCAAATTACCAAATCTCCTTCTCCTCCTACTTCCCCAAAATTTTCAACCCCAACCCAATCACCCAAACAGAACATCTCATGTTCTGTTCCAACATCAATTTCCCAAACCACAACCGAAACCACTATTCCTTTCACCATTTCTCAACCTTTCTCTTCTATCTCCCAACCTATTATCACAGAATCTATCACCATAACCACAACCCAACCACCAGTAACGGTCAACGTATCTGATACGGGGGCTGCTTCTGTGGTTGAAACCCCGGTCATCAATCCTCAATCCTCCCCTTCTCCATCTTCCAACTCCGGTGCTACCCTAGGGGGTGATGATGATGAATTTGATTCCATCTATTACAGCCCTTACCGGATCCCTACCGACACCGATACAGATACCCCTATGTCAAGTCAGCAACTTCAAGAGATTCACGCAAAACTCGACAGTCTGCTGGCTGACAGTAAAGCATATGGGGGTGCTGTGCTGAAGGCTTTCATCGAGTCAGCAATCCAGACTTACACCGAAGCCTTGGATCGCTCTACTGACGCTGTAGACAATTCAGCAGCCTCATGCTCCAAAGCCACTAAGGAAGTTTCTGAGGTTGTTCATACAACTCAGATCTTTCTTGATTCTCTCAAGGCTCATGTTGATTCAAATGCTTCCAAATTTCAAGCGTCAGTAGACTCGTTCGCAGCCACCCTTCAGGGAGAAACCAGGAAATTTGAGGCTCTGCGTGCTGACCTCAAAACTGAATCCACTTCAATTCTCAAATCTTTGGATTCACGTTTTGCCTCTTTAGCAGCCGAGAGCACCCTGAAGGAAGAAGTTATCAAGCACCAGGCAACTATTGACTTACAGAAAGTTCAACTGGCCCAGGCACAACAAGAAATCACTTTACTTCAAACTCAACGGGCAGTTCTTCAGAGTTGCGCTGGTGACGTTAAAAATATGTTAACCGGTGTTCTTGACTCCCATGATCCCTTCCTAACCCTCACTATTCGTCAGCATCTCCAGGCGAAACTCCTTCCGGCGATCACTATCCTAAGTGAAATGAAGGGTGTCTCGGAGAAGCTTGTTCTTCCGAGACAAGGGGGAGAGGAAGGTATGTCCAAACAAGAACCGAAGGGTAATGTAGCTTCGGGTTCTGGTAAACATGTCCTAGTTGAGAGCGAATCAGAATCAGATGAAACCATTACTGAAGCTCTTCAACGCAAGAAACGGGACAGAGAGCTTGATGAAACATTGAAGATAGCTCGTGAGGCAGAAGCCAGAGAAAGGAAAATCCGGGAGGATGAGGAGGCAATTCAAGCTAAAAAGACTCTGTTCCCAGATTGGGACAGAGACACACTCATCACTCAAGCAATTGAGTTTCCTTCTATTTATTGGTTGGAACCGATTGCATCTTTTGAGTGTGAAAACTCCAAAGACTCGCAGTTCGACATGCCCATTACGCGTAAAGCCTTCACTTTTCACTGCTTTGATGTCACTGCAAACGTCCCTCATCCGAACCCGAAGGTTGACAGGGAGCTTATCGATTTCTATCTGAAATTCGGTCAACCTCAGTACTTGACTTGGAGCGCCCAGAAAATTATAAGAGTCAAGGTACTGAAACCAACCCAGGCTGGGAAATTTGTAAACGTCAATTTCAAAATCAACAGAGGAACTGCCAACACCGAACATCTTATTTCTCTGGCAGATCTTCCCAGTCTGAACCCCCACGATTGGATCTTGCTATACAACATTCTTCTCTCCAACCAGAGAGAATATGAACCAATTCTTTCTCATCTTAAAAGAATGTTGGCTTCCTATGTCCATGAGCTAGCCACTATGGATCAGGAAATAGCAAAGGTGATGAATAAGAAACCGACTGTCAAGCCCACTTCCAAAACCGGAGATGTCCATAAAATGAAGTTGGGGCAGATTGATTCTTCCAATCTGACAGTTATGTTCACAAGGGGGGATAAGCACAAGTTTCTGTTTGCGTTGGTAGACAAGCATCTGTTCTCTACAGAGTGTCTGGAGCACATCATCAATATCATTCACCGATGCAAACAGAATACAACAGCAGATAAGAAGAACTTTACAGATATGCTTCGTTGGTATATTACCTTCAGGCATCATATTCTAGCTTTAATACCGAAAATTTTTCAAACGGTAAAGAAGCCATCTGCTTTGAAGACAGAGTGAAGATCTCGCCCCAAATTGACGCAAAGGGGGAGATTGTTGGGCTTAGAAGATTGCGCCTTTTGGGCTCGTTTGTTTATAATTCTTTGTATTACGGTTTGGGCTTGTCCAACCGTGTTTCTTTTATGCTTTGTATATAAGCTTATGCTTGCATGCATATTAGGTTAAGGTTTTTGAGAGATCTGAGAAAACGATATTTTCCAGACGACTAAAGGTTTCTTTGATCATACTTGTAACCTTCCAATCCTCTACAGTTGATGTTCTTAATCGAGCTCTTCTGAGGATTTTGTTTTAATCATTCAACACGTTTGATTCAATCTTGTCTTGTTCTTTTATTGTGTTCATATCGTCATTGTTTAGTTACTTGTTCAAGATCTAATCGATCTTTATAGATTAAAGGTTTGTTTAATCTCATCACTTTCATTGTCTTGGGCGACAAACCCAGTACCACTCTTCGTATCATCTCAAGTATCCAAGCTCAGAAATGCCTACGCAAGGAGTGTCACGCGTTCTTGGCACATGTTGTAGATGTGAAACGCGAAGTCCAGGACATCAAGAGTGTGCCTGACGTATGCGATTTTCCTGACGTTTTTCCCGAGGACCTTCCGGGAATACCTCCCGCGAGACAAGTTGAGTTCAGAATCAATCTGGTTCCCGGAGCTACCCCAGTAGCCAAAGCACCCTATCGATTAGCCTCGGCAGAGATGCAAGAGCTATCCAGCCAACTGAATGAACTACTTGGAAAAGGATTCATCAGGCCGAGCTTCTCGCCATGGGGAGCACCCATACTGTTCGTCAAAAAGAAGGATGGATCATTCAGAATGTGCATCGACTACCGAGAACTCAACAAACTTACCATCAAGAACCGATACCCCCTACCCCGAATCGATGACTTATTCGACCAAATCCAAGGAGCCAACTACTTCTCCAAGATCGATCTGAGGTCGGGATATCACCAGCTGCGAGTCCTGGAGAGTGATATTCCCAAGACGGCCTTCCGAACACGATACAGACATTACGAGTTCGTAGTGATGCCATTCGAACTAACCAATGCCCCGGCCGTGTTCATGGATCTAATGAATCGGGTATGTCATCCATTCTTGGATAAATTCGTGATCGTATTCATAGACGACATACTCATTTATTCAAAGAATAAAGAAGAGCATGGTCAACATCTGAGGCAAGTTTTTGAGACGTTACGGACTGAGAGACTGTATGCAAAATTTTCAATATGTGAGTTTTGGATTAGAAAGGTGGACTTCCTCGGTCACGTGGTCAGCAAGGAAGGAATCCATGTGGATCCAGCAAAAATCAAGGCTATCAAAAACTGGTCTGCACCAACTACACCAACAGATATTCGCCAATTTCTAGGTCTTGCTGGTTATTACCAAAGGTTCATTCAGAATTTCTCCAGCATCGCAAAGCCTCTTACCGCCTTAACCCAGAAAGGTGTGACCTACAATTGGGGAGAAAAGCAAGATGCTGCATTTCAGACTTTGAAACAGGCCCTTTGCAGTGCGCCCATCCTTTCTCTCCCAGAAGGGACCGAAGATTTTGTGGTGTATTGCGATGCTTCGAAGCAAGGGCTGGGCTGTGTACTAATGCAGAGGGGAAAGGTTATTGCATATGCCTCACGACAACTGAAAACGCATGAGGTCAACTACACCACTCATGATTTAGAACTTGGGGCGGTGGTCTTTGCTCTTAAAATCTGGAGACACTACCTATATGGTACCAAATGCACTATCTTTACAGACCACAAGAGCCTAAAACACATCTTCGACCAGAAGGAGTTGAACATGAGACAGCGACGTTGGGTTAAATTGCTCAACGACTACGAATGTGAGATTCGCTATCATCCAGGAAAGGCAAACATCGTGGCAGATGCCCTTAGTCGTAAGGAGTACTCTGGCCGAAGAGTAAAGTCATTAGCCATGTCGATCCATTAGCACCTGTCAACACAAGTCAAGGAAGCTCAAATAGAGGCCTTGAAACCCGAAAACGTGACAGGTGAGACCCTTAGGGGAATGGACAAGAATTTAGAAATCAAGAGTGACGGAGCACGCTACCTCATGAACCGAATATGGACACCCAAGTTTGGTGGACTTAGAGAGGTAGTTATGAGCGATGCACACAAGACTCCATACTCCGTACACCCCAGGTCAGACAAGATGTATCAAGATCTCAAACAACTCTACTGGTGGCCAAACATGAAAGCTGAGATCGCTACATATGTGAGCAAGTGTTTGACTTGCACCAAGATCAAAATAGAACACCAGAAACCCTCAGGACTACTCCAACAACCTGAAATTCCTGAGTGGAAATGGGAGCAGATTTCCATGGACTTCATAACGAAACTGCCCAAAACTCAGGGTGGCCAAGATACTATTTGGGTAATCATCGATAGATTAACCAAGTCCGCTCATTTCCTACCGATCAAGGAAACTGATATAATGGAAAAGTTATCGAGAATCTACATCCGAGAGATCGTACGACTCCATGGAGTGCCAATGTCTATCATCTCGGACAGAGACAGCAGATTCATGTCTAGATTCTGGCAATCATGGCAAAAATCCATGGGAACAAGATTGGACATGAGTACAGCCTATCACCCCCAAACTGACGGACAGAGTGAAAGGATGATCCAAACCTTGGAAGACATGTTACGAGCATGTGTAATCGACTTTGGTAAAGCATGGGATGTTCACTTACCTTTGGTTGAGTTCTCTTATAACAATAGTTATCATACTAGTATCAATACTGCTCCATTTGAAGCCCTTTACGGCCGTAAGTGCATATCACCTCTGTGCTGGACGGAAGTGGGCGACACACAATTAGCAAAAGGTCTAGTCCCTGATAGCACCCTCACTGGTCCAGAGATCATCAGAGAAACTACTGAAAAGATCATGCAAATACGAGAACGACTGAAATCCTCGAGGGATAGGCAAAAGAGCTATGCCAACAAAAGACGTAAACCCTTGGAATTTCAGATTGGCGATCGTGTACTACTGAAGGTCTCACCCTGGAAGGGCATGATACGCTTTGGAAAACGTGGGAAGCTAAATCCTAGGTACATTGGACCCTTCGAAATCATTTCAAGAGTTGGTCCAGTGACCTACAAACTCCGACTTCCAATCGAGCTTAGCAAAGTACATCCAGTATTGCACGTATCAAACCTGAAGAAGTGTTTGTCCGACGAAACACTGGTAATTCCACTCGATGAGATCGAACTAAATGAAAATCTTAACTTTGTGGAAGAACCTGTCGATATCATGGATAGGGAAGTTAAAAGAACTAAACAGAGTCGCATTCCAATAGTAAAGGTCCGATGGAATCCTAAGAGGGGACCTGAGTTCACGTGGGAACGAGAAGATCAAATGCAACAGAAGTATCCACATCTCTTCCTCAGCCCCTAAGACTCTTCTTTTGTATTAAAATTTCGGGACGAAATTCCCTTTAACGGGGGGATGATGTAACAACCCGTCATTTCAAGTCAGTAAAAATCGAGTCCTGTAACCTCTTCGAGAAAAGAATTAGAATATCATTGAAAAATGAAGTATTCAAAAACTCTATTTGGAGTACGCTATGTGGTAGGTATCGTCTTAAGGTTTCCAAACATATAAATAACACAAAAATCCGAGTTATAACGAAGAAGTTATGACCATTCTAAGTTTTTCCGACAAAAACCGGCAATACGAAGTTACGTAAAAACACAAAGTTTCAATAAAACACTTTCTGACCTTAGGTGTCTAAATGAAAGTCATAGATATCGTTAAACTACAAACATGCATAAAAAGAACGCTCAAATCGGACATCGTATGAAAAAGTTATGAATTTTTAAAGAAATTCCTTAATCACGTCATTTTAATAAATAAATAATAAAAATAATTTCGGAATTTGCCAACGGAATCTAAATGAAAGTTGTAGATCGTAGTCTCACCTTCGCGGGGATATAAAGAACATCGTAAACAGAGTTCGTATGAAGGAGATATGAATTTTTGAAGTTTGATAAATAATTTATATATAATTTTTATTAAAAATTCGGTATTATCCGAAGGGGAGTCAGCCTAGGGCCGTAGTACGCTCCGCGTACCCTCGTACGCCCCGTGTACTCGAGGCCACGACCTCGGATCGTCCACGTCGCCCCTATGCGAGCTACTCCCCTCCCCGTCCCGTCCGAAGCGTTGCAACCGAGGATGCGGTCAGCAGTAACGTCCCGTACGCGCCGCGTACGGGAGTACGCCCCGCGTACGCATGCCTCTCAGCCCCCTATAAAAGGGGTGCGAGGGATTCCGGAAAAATTGCTCATTCACTCTCCTTTTTCTTGCGTTTTACCTCATTTTCCGTGCTCACACTACCCCGAAGCCCTGGTCATTTGGTGCAAGTCCCGAAGGTCGATTTTACTCCCGAGGAATCTCGAAAATCCCGAGGAAAATCCATTTCCCGAGACGAAACTCTGCCCGGTTTTCCATCTTGCTATCTTCAAACTTTCAAGTGAGTTCATACCCCTTTCAAACACACTTTAAATACATTTTAAAATGCTTTTATACTCTTTTAGGGGGGAATACAAGTAAACATACGGTTATTATCGTGTATTTTATAAAGTTTCACTACGCTTGTTTTACTGAACAAATCACTTGGAACTCATTACTATTATGGAAAACTCTTGTCATACTTTGTGTGCATTAGACTTATGCAAAGTATATAATGATTTCAAAGTACCTTTCATTGTTAAGTCGTTTTATACATTCTAAAAACTTATGATTTTGCTTTGACAAACATTGTGAAAAAGTATAAACTTTGCATACAAAACTATCACTTTAATACAGGCTTAGTTGAGAATCCATGAGACGTGTATATCTTCAAACATTACTTTTCTTTATTAGAAAGTAATGCTGCAAGTCCTGTCTATAACCAGAGTCTCCCGTTCGGAGAACGTGTCAAATGTGTATAGATCTATACAGGAAGTCAAGATCCCGCACCCTGAATGTTAGTTACAGTCCGTTTTTTGGGGTGACATTTTGTCATAACTCTACGACGCCTGAAGAACGTCGCTACAGGCATATTATGTTTAGTATGGTTATAAAACTCATCGGATATACAATTATTGTGGTATTATGCTTTTATGAACGAGTGGCTATTAATATTGTTCTTCATCTATCAAACGCGGTCTTCGTATAACTTTATATATAAAACTATGACACAACTTTTAAGAACATCGTTTTCTTGCGATTTTCGATCTTAGAGACTGCCAGTCATGTTAGGAAAATAAGGGTTTTTCCTGTATACAAACCAAACAACTAATAGGAAGATAAGGAATTTTCCTGGTGCAATTATTTACAACTTATGACACGAACATTCATATGCATTCCATACTTTTATAAGAAAATAAGGGTTTTTCTTGGAAGACACAACAAATCATATCTCAACCATTAGGGAAAATATGGGATTTTCTGGATCTAATACATTTATTTTCAACACAACAAGTCATAACTCTTCACACTTGAAACACTGAGTTTTCTGGAAAACATACACCCATTTTGGAATGGCATCCAATTTTTCTAAACTACTTATGAACTCACCAACTTAATTGTTGACACTTTTTCTTTGAATTAACTTGTATTCTCAGGGAACCACTAAGCAGGTTTGGGAATCAACTTTTGGGATTAACGCACTGGCGTTAATTACTTCTTTTGAATGATGTTTATGTATTTAACTTTTGAACAGGTAATGAATACAATTATGTAAACATCTTGGAAACTTTAATATATATATATGGTGGTGTGTACTTTCCTTTCTATGAACTGTTATGATACTAAATATGACGTCCTCCGCCCCCGAACGTTTCCGCCGTTCTGGTTTGGGGGCGTGACATGCTGCCTATGTCGACATAGTGTGGGTGGTTTGAGGTGGTATTGCTTTTTGTTGTAGGCCAATAAACCCGGGGCAATCCAGTCGGGAGACTGTAGGATAAGGCCAATCCAGTCAGGCGACTGTAGGCTAGGGGTAATCCAGTCAGGAGACTGTGGACCCAGTATGCAATGTGTATATATGTTTTGTTGTGTGTAGTATTATGGGGGGACTCAGTAATATTTGGCTTACTATTTGATTTTATGGTTTTAGGTACATTAGAGGATAGAGGAAAGGCAAAGGCTTGATTGTGTACATCATCCTCGATACTTATTTGACCTATGATTTTGGGATACTCTGATTTGTATAACTATGGCTTTTGGAAACTATGATTTGTATGATATATGGATTTTGATAAGGTTTTAAAAATATAAATTTTGTCATGTTTTTTGGAGTGTTACAAGTTGGTATCATAACATTGGTTTGAGAGAATTGGATGAACACTTATGTGAATCTAGATTCAAACTAAGAATCTGCAAAAATGTTTATTAAAATGTAACTAAAAAAGGACGGATAAAAAGGATGTGATGTGTGCAATCAATCAGAGCCAAGGAAAGTGATTCCCCAAGATACTCATAGTTATGTTTGTGTTTTGATGATATGATAGAATTCCATGATAATATGTAGGCTAGGGATCTTCAGGAATTACATGATAGAATTGCATGATTTATGATGCCTGATAGCCTGGGAGAAATTCTTGTTATGCTATATGGAACTGACATTATTATTGTGTTTGATTAGTATACGCATCATAGTTGTACATAACTAATATTTTATAGCTTGAGAATCTTTGATTTATCCTTATTTCTTGTTCCTTGTCTGACTGTCTATTGAATCTAGTATTATGTATGATCAGTGTACACGAGTGGCCGCATGGTTAGTGGAAGTTTCATGAGTGAGTATGGTTTGTAGTAGGTCAACCTAAGGAATGATTAGCCATTCTTAAAAGAGTGAGTAGAGGATGTATATGTATCTTAGTTATTGGGCCTTGCAATCCAGTGGTTTGTGACGATCCCTTCAGACGGATTTGGGTAAGTGTGGAAGGTAGTAAAGGCATGTACTACTGAAGGCATAGGACCCGTATGCAGACCAAGGAAGTCACAAACCCCAAGGGTTTAGTAGTCTTGTGATGATATAGTAGTAAGGATTATGAATCTTTTCTGATGTTTTTCTGGTTTATTTTTAGTATACTGATCACTAGAGGTTCAAAATCAAGAGCGAACCGCCCGAAGAGGCCAGGATTGACTGACGATGAGATCCGTGAGATGATCACCACCCAGGTGACCATGGCTATTAGGGAGGCGATCTTGGAGGTATTTGGGCATGTTAAGACTGCCATGATCAGGATGTTTAATGAATACTATGTTTCTGTCACATAGGTAGTTGTTGCCACAACCACTATAGTTGTTACTGCTGCGGGACTCCAGGGGAGAGGGATGGTGTAGTACCGGGACTTTATCAACACAAAGCCCCCAAAGTTCGATGGGTCAAGGACCCAATTTTTTCCAAAGGTAACTATCTGATGTAGAGGGGTGTTTCTTCACATGCTCGTACCCAGAGGACCAAAAGGTCAAGTTCGCCTTCAACCTTCTTTATTTGGGGGAGAAGGACTGGTGAAAGCTGGTGACCAGAGCCTATTCTACTGCGGAGAAGGCCGTAGTGACATAGGAGCAGTTTACAGAGATGTTCTGTACTGATTATTTACCATTGGTGGAGAAGGAAAGATTAGCCCAGGAGTATCTATAGATGAGGCAGACGACATAATCGGTGACGGAGATCACCAAGATATTTAAAGAGAGAGCCTTTTATGCCTCGTATATGATGCATCATAGCAGGTTCATATGTCCCAACAGTTGAGCATGCTCAAGACGAAGATTCATGAGTTTGTATCGACCCAATGGTATAGTTCCCTCTCCAAACTGCAGTCTTTCGCTTGGAGGAGAGAGATTGAGATTGACACCTATACGAGAGAGAAGAGGCATACCCCAGCTCAATCACAACCGGTGGTGAAGTGTTTCAAGGGATCCGATTCATGATCTGGAGGTCAGAGAGGTCGCACTTGTCCCAACTGCGAGAAGGCTGGAGTGTGTCGATCAGCAACAGCATGTCGCAATTACGGCAAGGAGGGAAATTTTGCAAGGGACGGTCGCCAGTAGGCTCCGCCACCGAGCACCAGGATTTGCAACCAATGTGATCGGGTTGGCCATGTGAAGGTCAATTGTTCATTGCTTGATGTGAATCCGTTAAAGGCACCGGCTCTAACCATTCTTCGAATCATAAATAGGAGATAGGTAAGGGTTGAGACCTCGAGGGCTAGGGGTCGTGCATTTCAGCTCACAATAGAGGAGGCTAGGGCGACATCTGATGTTGTTACTGGTATGTATCTATTATTATTATATTATTTATTCTCTTTGTACTTATGCTTGTATTTATGATAAATACATTCTTAGTGAATTCTTTTCCTGCTCTTTTCTTTTTGACTCAGTGTAACATCCATAAAATTCATGAAAATTTAAAACTTTTTCAAGCATTCAAAAACCAATATTTATTACAAAATGTTTTCAAAATAGTTCCATATCAGAGTATCCCAGAAATCAAATCATAAAAATGCAAAGAGGTGCAGGATCATGCCTTCGCCTTCCTACGATCATCCGAAGTACCTAAAACAAAATAAAAACTATAAGCCCGAAGCTTAGTGAGTTCCCCCAAAATACCAACGCCATACAAACCATAATGATATCATAACAAACAACATGCATATAGAGTCTACAGTATGATTGGACTGCCCTCACCGGCCCTTTATTCTCACTGGCCCACTCTCAGAACCTTCAACATATCTGGTCCGCCCTCTCGGGACTTCAGCCTGTCTGGACCGTTCTCCAAGCCTTTTGGCCTGACTGATATGGGTTGAGGCGGACCTGCTTTGATCCAATCCTATAAATTCCAAATTTCCAAAATACCTCATAAGTCAAACTGGTCAACCCTTAGTCAAATTCAAAGTCAACAGTCAAGGTCAACAGTTTATGTTGACCTAACTCATCGAGTGTAGCTTACACACTTGCCCGAGTCAACTCACCGATTTACTAAGTAACTCGTTGAGTCCATGAAACATCTATAATATCGGGGAAACCCTAACCAACTCATCGAGTTGTCTCACTAACTCGCCGAGTTCACTTAAAATCCAGAAAACGGGTAAACCCTTACTAACTCGTTGAGTTGGCTATGCCAATCGTCGAGTTCATCCTGTCTTAACCTGTTCAGCCATTTCCAATCGATTCCAAGGCCCCAAACTACAGATCTAGCTTCATGTAACTGAGATACCATGTAAATTTTCCAACTTTACGTGCATGCAAGGCCTCAAATGTGACAACCGGAAAATTTGGTCAAGTTAAGTCAACAAGTCAACTCGGTCAACTCAGATAGTACTAGTATAATAGGGTTTACTCTATGTCCCTAATGTATAATTCTCCATTATAATACAAAGTAGCACTCGGAAGTTTCATATGTTTAACAATCTGAACCCTAAATAGGGTGAGTGATGTAACAACTCGATAAAACATAACTATGTATCCTTCAAGGATGGAGAACACTCATAATACGGCATAGTGAAGTTCATAATTCTAACACTATGGGGTAAAAACATAAGAAAAACTACAAACACCGTCTCTCTAAACTCTCTCTCTCTCTAAAATCTCTCTCTATATCTCAAATCTCTCTAAAATCTCTCTATAGATCTCTCTCAAAAATCTCTCCCAAATCTCCCTTGATAACAAAAATCGCATTTCTAACCTTTCCCATAAACAATGACATCATCCCATCCTTTCCTTTGTTGAAAACAGCTTAAAACCAAATGAGAAAACCCAAAAGGACCCTCTTGGTAAGAAACACCCTCTCAGTCCAGACAATTTCGCATCTCGGAACCCTTCTTGCTTTGGAACCTTCTCATCCGGACTATCTCTGGAACTACTGATTCTCCCCGGAATGTCTCGCATACTTTGGAAGACTTCGCACCGAACAATCTCGCACTCCGAAAACTGTTGACCAACTTCGGAAGCTACTGCTTGACTCCGGATATTGAAGAATGACTCCGGAACTTGAGGATTGCCTTTGGAATTCACCATTTGACTCCAGAAATAGTTGCTTGAATCCGAACCCTCGCAAATGCGAACCCCATTCCGGATTTTTGACCGTTTCGGACCTTTTTGCAATTTTAAGAGTTTTTTACGTTGGAAATTTCCTCAAACTCGTATTTTTCATGAGTTAAACCCTCTAAACTCCTATTTTAAGCCGAATTTGAAGATTTAGAACACATTTTCTTAAGATAATATCTAAGATTATATTATAAAAAATATCACCCACTTGGCCATTTGTGTACCCACTTGGTTTGAGATTTACATTCCCAAAGTAAATGTCACTACTTATTACATCACCTTATCTCCTTCCCTTCATATATAAACATGAGTGGAGTCATTTTTCATTCCTCACTTTTACTCTCAAGATCAAAACCCATTTTCCTTTCAATACTTATATTCAAAACCTCCAAGAGATTCTTCTCTTACCTTCAACATTTGTTATTTGAATATAAGGTAAGATCATCTAATCTAGTGTTATTACTAATACATTTCATGATTAGTCTAAATAATCACACATTATTATGTGTTAAAAATATTAGGATACGGCTACCATTACGTATTCTAAACTCGAATATTATCGTCTCCATCCCGTTATCTAACCGCAATCATCACATAAGGTGAGTTCATACCCCTACACTTTTCAATGATTTTTCTATCTTTTAGGGGGGGATACAAGTATAAAACTAGGAAAATTGTGTTAAAATACAAACCATCATTTATGTATTCTTACATTTTATGTATCTTTTTACATAAAAGTATCAAATATACGAAACGACATTACTACTAAATTTATAAATGTTTACATGCAAAGTTGTCAAGATACAAAGCCATTCATTTTATAGCTACATACATTTTAAACTATAATAGGTATAGTTTGGGGATCATTGACGTTAGTTTACCCTTTCGGGATTTAGAAATAAATATATAAAAATATAATTATTTTCATACTATACAAACACTATGAAAGGGTAATACTTCCATTTACAACAAAAAGGAGTTTTCATTTCATTTGACGTGAACCTGTTAATGAATAAATTTGTGAGACATTCGGCTTCACGGTACTTTTAAAGTACTGCATTAAAGTCCTGTAATTGTAACCAGAATCTCTTGTAGGGAGATCATGATAGTTGTGAATAGATCTATACGGGAGTGACAATCTCACACCTAAACTGTTAGCTATAGTTAGACCGGCAGGTCTGGGGTGACAAATGTCATAACATTTCCGACGCCTGAAGAACGTCATTACCGGCCGACTGGGTCATAGCATGGTTATAATAACTCACATGGGATATTAACAATACATATGGTTTACAAGGATTAACAAACACACAAAAAGGAGTTTTATTTATATAAAACTACAATATACTATTTCAATGATGGTTGTGTTTGGTTTCTTTACTATTACACATTTGTTATGATACTATACGTGAAATCATCCACCACCGGACGTTTCTGCCGTTCTGGTTTAGGGGTGTGACAGATTGGTATCAGAGCATTGTTTATAGTGAACTAAGTATATCAAACCATATAAGATATACAAACTATAAATACAATAGGACTAAAACTCTCTGATGCAACATTTTCGTACAAGTATACTTTAAAATATTGTGATTTTTTTATAAAAGTATAAGTACAGTCATACTCTGTAACACTCTAAAAATTCAAGCCAATTTAAACTTTTCAAAAACAACACAGTTTTGTTAAATTATTACAATAAGGTTTTCAATACAATTATTATCATAGTCTTCCCAGAACCATATCGTAAAACATAACATGAGGAGCGGTACGATCACGCCTTCGCCTTGCCACAGTCTCCTGAAGTACCTGAAAAACATTAAACCACAATTGTAAGGCTGAAAGCTTAGTGAGATGCCCCCAAAATACCAACCACATATACTACACATAACATATCATAACCGATCAGAACAGCCATGCACTTCGGGTCTACTGTGTGACTGGTCCGCCGCACCGGGCCTTCAGTCCACCTAATCCACCCTCCGAGTCTAGCCATATCCCTCGAGTCTGCAGTGTGGTTGGTCCACCCGCACCGGGCCTTCAACCCACCTTGTCCACTCTCTGAGTCTACAGTATGACTGGTCCGCCCGCATCAGGCCTTCAGTCGTCTTGGTCCACTCTCCGAGCCTCGGCACGTCTGGTCCGCCCTCGTGGGGCCTACAGCTTATCCGGACCGCTCGTTGGGCCTTCGAAATAACCGGTCCGCCCTGGGTATGTTGGCCTACAGCACAAAGTAGGACCCACCTCAACCCAACCCCAGTCAAACAACCATGTGCACATAAACATACAATCATATAACAATTCACATCCAATCAAACCGATCTAGCAGATCACATAACAAAACATACTCTAAACAGGATACCAACCTAACCGGTCACTAGCATAGCATCATCCTATATACCAGGATACCAACCTAACCAGGCCTCTAACATATACCATCCTAACTACCAGGATGCAAACATAGCAAAGCAACAACATAACAACGATACCCGAATTACAATCCGATAAAGGGTCGGCCTTGGTGCCTTACACCCTGTCGATATAGTGAGGATAACTCACCTTGCAACTGCTGACTGAAGAGATAAGATCACGCTGCTCCAACCTTCGACACGAACTCCACCCCTGATAATGCCAAAAGACCGAACCCAATAAATACCAAAAATTACCAAAATGCCCTCGGAAGTTAACTGGTCAACTCATGGTCAAAGCCAAAGTCCTCAATCAAAGTCAAACTTCATGACTAACCCTACTCGCCGAGTCAGCCCGCTAACTCGCCGAGTCCCTCAACTCTAAAAAGTCCTATCTCAAGTCACTGAGTCATCCCTTGACTCACCGATTCTTAGCTTAACCAGAAAAGGCTAGGACCTCAAGACCAGACTCGCCGAGTCCAAGGCTATCTTCAACCAACTCACCGAGTTGTTCTTCCAACTCTTCGAGTTCCTGCCCACCTTCATGCAACTCACCGAGTACACCCTTATGACTCGCCGAGTACCCCTAGATCTTAATCCATACAGAAGCTTTCTAGGCCATGCAGATGATCCAAAACATAGATCTACACTTATACAACCCATCCATCACGTAAAGTGGCAAACTTTACGTGAATCCAAAGAGATCTAAGCATATAACACTCTAGGGTTAGGGTTTGGGACAAGATGGCTTCACCAATCACTCAAGCACAGGGCTTTAATGCACTCTAGACCTTCTCCATTCCAGATCTAAGGTAGCAACCCCATATCCAATCTCCAAACTCGAAATATCACAAGCTATTCTTTCCAAATACTCCAAAATGATGAATCTAGATGAATAACAGCCCAAGCAACGAAATAATACCTCAAAAGGAAGCTCTAACAAAAGAGAAATTCGAATCCTAGCAAAGCCCCTTGCTCTAAGCCTCCTAACTCTCCAAGATCTCTTCCAAAATCTCTTCTCCAAGGTTCAAATGCTCTCAAATTACTCACAAACGTGCATTAGGGTTTTATGGACTTCAAGAGAGGGTATAGAGGCTAGGGAGAGGGTATTATGTTCATTATATAGGGCTCAACCCCTGGGATTAGGGTTTTCTCCATACAGCACCAACTCGCCGAGTCCACCCATGAGACTCGCCGAGTTGGTCACTTATCACCCGACCTGAATGCGACTCAACTCACCGAGTCTAACCATGGACTCGCCGAGTTGCTCTTCCACATTTACACTTTGAACCCTGAACTTGCACTCCTGAACTCGGGATGTTACGATTCTCCCCCACTTAAATTAGGCTTCATCCTCGAAGCCTGCGGCAACACAATTCTAGAACTACTCTCACAATGCACCTCCTGGCATTAACTAGACCAGATTCCTCAAACACAACCATTGAAACCAAAAAATCCAACTTTCCTTCTTGCGGTGTCCTGACCACCGCTTCAAGCTGACCACTGGCCTCATCCTCCGATAACCACACTTATCAACCAAGTACCACTCCATGATACTTCACTCGCTCCAAATCACAACAATCACTTGGCTCATACGAGCTAGAAATAACCCTGAACCACCGGAATCCTGATCTGAGTCTAACTTTATCCACTCCATGCTGATGGGATGACACATCCCTCAGTCTCAGAGCAACTCCCATGAGTTCTCCTCCGTAATCTCATACCCATGTTGGACTGGCTCTAGCATCCTCGGGTTTGGAAAACCTGATACACTGACGACATCTCCAAACATCCCCCAGGATGAATTTCCACTATATACATAATTCCTTGATCAAAATCAAACTGGAAATTCAAGATTCCATCCCTGCATCCCTTCCGAGTCTCTTGGCCCTATACCCGTGGAATTCCTTCCGCAACCTCAGCAGACATCCAACCCGGATGTGATTCCATACCACCGCCACACCCACTGCACAATAACCATAATTGGAACATCCCAATCATAACTCCGCACTACTGCTTTAACTTTCGTGAACTTACATTCCCTCTCGGAGCTACATTCCTTTCCCTTTCCTTATCTAAGGAAATCTACTTGGCCGCCTTGTCACTAGGACAAGTGCCACGGTGGTCGCCCAACGCTACACCATTCCCTTATAGCACAACCGCTATCCCTTGCACCCTGGATACTCTGAATCTGCTCGCAAGGGTTCTCGAGTCCATGCACTATCTTTCACTAATCACGATTAATACCTGGGGCCAAACCTTCTGATGCTATCACATCGCGACATACTCATTCCATTCCCTCATACCGATCTATCAACACATGCAGAGTCTTCAGCATGACTGGACCGCCTTACCAGGCCTTCAGCCCATCTGGACCACTCTCAGAACCTTCAGCATGTCTGGACCACCCTCCAGGGCCTTCATCCTGACTGGACCGTTCTCCGAGCCTTCGGCCTGACTGGTACGCCCACCGGCCTTCAGTCTATCCTGACCGCTCAACTAGCGTTCATCATCCCACGTTATCCCTCCACGAAAACCCTCCCATGCATATTGTTCTAGCCCTCTAGGGGTTCCGAACTCTATCTCAATCCTACATACTTAATCCCGGCCCAATCCCAGGCCTTCCACAATCAATCACCCTTGGTTTGCATCCCGCCCCATCTGTCCGACACTTGCCCATACCAGCCTACGTTCGGCTGACAGAACCACTGTTGAATCCCAGGCAGCTAATCACCCTCTCATGCTTGCCGACCTTCCAAAGAATTTTCCAATTCTCCCCACTTAGAGCTCTGACTATCAACCACCAGTCGCCATAACCGACCTCCCTTAGCATCCCTACACAGCATATTCCTTTACACGCGAATCGATCCCCACTAGAACGAACATCCTTCACAAAATCCCATATCAATACCGATCATCTCGGACTTAAAAGAAGTCCGACCTTCAGCTAACCATTCTTCAGACCCCATATGCTACCCGACATTCAGACCAGGAATCTGATTCCCCACTAACAATCCCTATGGATGATAACCAATGAAACTCCCATTACCAAAACCTTTAACCATACCATAACCCTCAAGGAACAACAAATACAATACCAAAAATCACACCACGAGACTAAAAGATATAAAATACCCATAATAATTACCAGATAAACAAATATCAAGAAGAAAACATACCCGCAGCTGCATCCGGCACTTCCCAGACCTCCTCTGTGGTAAGCTGAAAAGCACGACCCTGAGTCCTTGGGGGCTCTGCTCCACCCTGACCTCCACTCGTAATCCTCAACGTGGCCAGTGCTGGAGCTTGCACCGGTCCTACAGTAAGCTATGGACAGTTGGCCCTCAAGTGACCAACCTAATGGCATTGGTAACAAATCCTCATATCCTGAGCCGGGTCTGACTGGCGACAATCCATCGCATAATTCCCCTCTCTCCTGCACTTTCGGCATGCACCTCCAGTCCTACAAACTTTGATGTGACCCTTCCCGCACTTCCACAAGTGCAGCTGCCCTGACTACTCAAACTGAGATCAACGGTCTTAGACCGTTTCGGCACCGGCTGCAACTGTACCGGAGCCTGCCTCTGTTCTCTCAACTGCAATTCGATCTCCAACTCCCGCCGTCTAGCGGCTTCTTGCAATTCCAACAACGTCTTGCACCTCTGCGTAGACACAAACTGCCTGATATCCCTCTTCAGCATACTCAGATATCGGGACATCTGGGCCTGCTCAGAAGCAAACTTAAGGCAAAACATCGCCCTCTCAGTGAACATCCTGGTGATCTCCGTCACCGACTCGGAATCCTGCTTCAGCTCCAGGAACTCCTGGGCTAATCTTTCCCTCTCAACTCGCAGAACATAGCAAGTACTGAACATCTCCCTGAACTGATCCCAAGAAACCGCAGCTTGCTGCGCATCAGAATACGATCTCGTGATCAACCTCCACCAATCCTTCGCCCCGAGCCTCAAAAGGTTCAGAGCACACCTCACCCTCTGATCAGCAGGGCATGAACACGTAACGAAACACCCCTCCACGTCTGACAACCATCTTATAGCAACAATTGGGTCCTGAACTCCATCGAAGGTAGGGGGCTTCGTATTATCGAAGTCCCGATACTGAAAACCTCTACCAGCTCCTCCCCCTGCCGCTACTACAGTCGTTGTAGCTGTCGCGGCAGCCGTCTCTGCAAGAGTTGCATAACGCTCATCAAAATACTCAACCATGGCGGTCTTGATCGATCCGAACATCTCCGGTAACTGAGCCCGAAAAGCAGCAGCAACCTCATCATGCAGGATCTCTTGAATCCTGGCATCCAACTCCTCTGTGCTCATCTGACCGATAACTTCAGGTGGTGCTGACCCACCCTGACCGCCCTCTCCTGCTCCCGATCCTAATCCGGATCCGCTCCCAGCATACCTCGTAACCACCATACTGAAAAACACTACAAACATCAAATACCTCCCACTAACCCGGGAAATGACTCTCCACACCGCCCTAGGGGTTGTGACTTCCATGGTACGCGTATGGGTCCTGTGCTTTCAGTACTACGGGCCCATACTACCTTCCACACCTACCCATATTTATACCAAGTATCACCACAACACCAAAGAGAATAACAAGCATACCATGCACTCAACCCTCACTCCTAGAGGAATCACTGGAAATCTCATACAGAAAGCAACCCTAGGCTAGCAGTCATCACAAATCAGGCCATACTATCATGCAATTCCTGGAGATCCCTAGCCTAGTACTAGCATGCTATTCTATCATAACACATAAACAAATAATTTGCATGGTATTTTGGGGCTACTTACTGGCTCCGGCTGACCGTACCTCCGCGTCCTCTTTTACTCATTTTGAAAACCATTTTAAATTCTCTTTTGAAAACTCTCCTTGATTTGAGACTGGATTCACACGAATGTTCCTCCCATTCACTCAAACCAAGGCTCTGATTCCAACTTGTAACACTCTAAAAATTCAAGCCAATTTAAACTTTTCAAAAACAACCCAGTTTCGTTAAATTATTACAAAAAGGTTTTCAATACAATTATTATCAGAGTCTTCCCAGAACCATATTGTAAACATAACATGAGGAGCGGTACGATCACGCCTTCGCCTTGCCACAGTCTCCTGAAGTACCTGAAAAACATTAAACCACAACTGTAACCCGAAAGCTTAGTGAGATGCCCCCAAAATACCAACCACATATACTACACATAACATATCATAACCGATCAGAACAGCCATGCACTTCGGGTCTACTGTGTGACTGGTCCGCCGCACCAGGCCTTCAGTCCACCTAATCCACCCTCCGAGTCTAGCCATATCCCTCGAGTCTGCAGTGTGGTTGGTCCGCCCGCACTGGGCCTTCAACCCACCTTGTCCACTCTCTGAGTCTACAGTATGACTGGTCCGCCCGCATCAGGCCTTCAGTCGTCCTGGTCCACTCTCCGAGCCTCGGCACGTCTGGTCCGCCCTCGTGGGGCCTACAGCTTATCCGGACCGCTCGTTGGGCCTTCGAAATAACCGGTCCGCCCTGGGTATGTTGGCCTACAACACAAAGTAGGACCCGCCTCAACCCAACCCCAGTCAAACAACCATGTGCACATAAACATACAATCATATAACAATTCACATCCAATCAAACTGATCTAGCAGATCACATAACAAAATATACTCTAAACAGGATACCAACCTAACCGGTCACTAGCATAGCATCATCCTATATACCAGGATACCAACCTAACCAGGCCTCTAACATATACCATCCTAACTACCAGGATGCAAACATAGCAAAGCAACAACATAACAACGATACCCGAATTACAATCCGATAAAGGGCCGGCCTTGGTGCCTTACACCCTGTCGATATAGTGAGGATAACTCACCTTGCAACTGCTGACTGAAGAGATAAGATCACGCTGCTCCAACCTTCGACACGAACTCCACCCCTGATAATGCCAAAAGACTGAACCCAATAAATACCAAAAATTACCAAAATGCCCTCGGAAGTCAACTGGTCAACTCATGGTCAAAGCCAAAGTCCTCAATCAAAGTCAAACTTCATGACTAACCCTACTCGCCGAGTCAGCCCGCTAACTCGCCGAGTCCCTCAACTCTAAAAAGTCCTATCTCAAGTCACTGAGTCATCCCTTGACTCACCGATTCTTAGCTTAACCAGAAAAGGCTAGGACCTCAAGACCAGACTCGCCGAGTCCAAGGCTATCTTCAACCAACTCACCGAGTTGTTCTTCCAACTCTTCGAGTTCCTGCCCACCTTCATGCAACTCACCGAGTACACCCTTGTGACTCGCCGAGTACCCCTAGATCTTAATCCATACAGAAGCTTTCTAGGCCATGCAGATGATCCAAAACATAGATCTACACTTATACAACCCATCCATCACGTAAAGTGGCAAACTTTACGTGAATCCAAAGAGATCTAAGCATATAACACTCTAGGGTTAGGGTTTGGGACAAGATGGCTTCACCAATCACTCAAGAACAGGGCTTTAATGCACTCTAGACCTTCTCCATTCCAGATCTGAGGTAGCAACCCCATATCCAATCTCCAAACTCGAAATATCACAAGCTATTCTTTCCAAATACTCCAAAATGATGAATCTAGATGAATAACAGCCCAAGCAACGAAATAATACCTCAAAAGGAAGCTCCAACAAAAGAGAAATTCGAATCCTAGCAAAGCCCCTTTCTCCAAGCCTCCTAAATCTCCAAGATATCTTCCAAAATCTCTTCCCCAAGGTTCAAATGCTCTCAAATTACTCACAAACGTGCATTAGGGTTTTTTGGACTTCAAGAGAGGGTAAAGAGGCTAGGGAGAGGATGTTCATTATATAGGGCTCAATCCCCGGGATTAGGGTTTTCTCCATACAGCACCAACTCGCCAAGTGCACCCATGAGACTCGCCGAGTTGGTCACTTATCACCCGACCTGAATGTGACTCAACTCGCCAAGTCTAACCATGGACTCGCCGAGTTGCTCTTCCACATTTACACTTTGAACCCTGAACTTGCACTCCTGAACTCGGGATATTACATACTCACTGGTCCAATAACAGTAACAAAATAAAAAGTATTGAGATGAGTTTAACACTACGATTAGGCCTCGGGGTATGTAATCAGATCAAGGATGAATATAGCCTGATTGACTATATTTATCCGGGATGTGACCAACGTATGTTGAGGAATGGTGGAGGTGAACAACAACTCTGAAACTTACCAAAAAAACTCTAGAACCTAACATAAAAGTTTAAAATATTATAGGAGTATTTTATGATGCTATAGAGAACCATAACAATGACGCTTAAACCTCGATATTTACTAGAACTTGTAATCGTTAGGAACCTTCTCACAAAAATGAATCAAATCCTTCACATAAAAACTAAAAGACCCTTACTGGTAGGTCTATAATTGCAGCATGTATACACTAAAGATTATATATGATTAAGATTCTATAGACTTAGGATTTGTGATTCCGCTTTAAATCATGTTCCTTGTTTGGTTGCTCGTTTAGAGTGGAGCTACTTATCTGACGGTCTATTCGATCTCGATCATATATAACATGTATAAACTAGGTAATTATAGAAGGACCTAGTATGAGCCAAGAGTTTTATTAAAAGTTATTCTATTAAAAAATTTCAGAATTATACACTACAATTTTTCATATATTTCTCATATACCTATTCTCGCACAGAAGCAATGGCAGGATTTCATATACCAGGATACCCCTATTTCCCTCCCCAAGGGAATAATGGTTGGATCATGGAGGATCCCGAAGAGGATCTTGAAGAAATAATGGTAGAAGACCCCGAAGATGATTCAGAGGAAGAAAACAATGTAGAGGGAGAAGACGAGGAGGAGGATCAAGAAGACACTGACTTAGAACCACAGGTCTACAATCCACCACGAGCTGACCGAGGCCCCGATCCCAGACATCACTTTCATGGCCCAACGCCTCGATGGGCAATGGACTTGAGGAGATGGAGCCAGGAGCAAGGACAGTGCCCGCCTTATGGTATGGAACGAGGTTTCTACAACCTCAGTCGAGGGGGCTCAGTAGATAGGGCTCTTCTTGTCATGGTCTGTCGCATCGCCCGACAGGGCGAGCAAGCAAGCGCATCCGCTAACCATATCATGGAGGTTGGCACTAACATCGAGGTCACCGTAGTCCGTCTTCGTCATTTTGATGAAGATCATGATCGAACACGTGATCATACTGAAGCCCTTCAGAGGGAAGTTACCGCGACTTGATCTGAGATGAGAGAATACCAGGAACGTCAAGCCATAATGGAAAGGCGTGTATTTGAGGCTGAGAATCGAGTGAAAGAGATGTAGACTTTCATGACTTCACCTCATGGCTCACGGAGTACTGACCGGCACGATTAGTCTCATATACTACTCATGTTTTGCAATAGACTAGGTGTTTCGAGTAGTCGTCAGTACTACTCTTCTCTATATACATATTCGACCCTACAATTAAGTGACTACACTTTTCAAGGGTCCATAATGCTGTCACAATTTTCCTTTATTGATGTAATGTAGACCTATATCAAGGTCAAATTTTTCCAAAACGTTATGCAATGAAATTGGCAAGTATTTTTATTTCATTGGGAGTATTACTATAGGTTTCATAACATTGTTTGTACAAATTATTTACTCATGGTATATCTATGATTGTTTTGTGTATACATTAAAGTTATATGTAAATAAGACTCAAATCGATTTAGAAATGGTGGGGCCACCTTTAGGTCCTATTCCTTGTTTGGTTGTGGGCTTAGGGCAGACCCATTAAGTTCAACGACCTATTAAAAATCTTAATTACATACAACTCATATACACCAAGTGATTTTAGAAGGACCCGGTATGGATCAAAACACAGGATTTCATTGAGACATTACTAGAAACCTCATAAGTTTAATGTTACATAAACCTCTGTTATGAATTGATTGCAAAGTACCTTACAAGTCAGATCATGATGCGTGTAGAAACTAATATAATTAGTTTATTAACACCCGAATGATAACCACTATCAAAGACTTACCGTCTTTTCAATTTTAAATGTTGTGGCAAAAAAATGCCACTTTGTAGATCAAACAGGCATGTCAACAACACGTCAACAAATCCACCACCGCTACCACCTCCACAGTTTGACCCTACCATTTCCAAGCTGCTGTAACAGCAGTTGTGGCAGCCGTAATATCACATATCAGCACAAAAGGTGTTGCTAGAACGGGAAATGGTACAAATGGCAAACCCAAACCCTTCAATAGGAGCGGAGGTGTCATCACTCTAATGCAATGATTCGAGAAGACTAAATCAGTCTTTGAAATTTGTGTATTCCTTGAAGCAAGTAAAGTCAAATTTGTAGCTTGCACTTTCTCTAACAGGGCCCTTACTGTTGGGTTATGAGCATTCTAACACTCCTAAGTGTACATGCAACCCTAAATACCTTGGATCTATGTTTTCTCTATTATACATGCAAATATGAACATCCAAGGTATTATCCTAATCTAGCATACAAAATAATGGATATAACAAGATAGAATACATACCTCTTTGATAGTGCTTGTCTTCATGAAGCTTGAGTGCCTAGTGCCCCAAGTGTGACACCTCAAATGGTTCACACAACACCATAAGCACTTGGAATAACTTAGAGAGAAATTAGAACACTTCATGAAATCGTGTAGCCCTCATACTTACACATAGTCACGATTTCTTGAGCCATGGGTTTCTTTTATATGGTGGCTATTAGGGTTACACCACGTAACTCATGACTTTACCCATTCCTTATGATCCATGGATTTTAACCTCCATGGAGTATCCATGGGTCACCCCATGGACTTAGTCCAACATAAGGAATCTTGGATCACAAGCCCACATATATAAGAATGAATGATTTACACAATCAACCCATATATTTAATTAGTCTTCTTTTGATCACTTAATTAATTCCAAATTAATTCTTGATCAATACTAATTAAATAACCTTATTAATATATTAGAACTTATAATATATTAACAAACCTTAAGTGTTATTTCTCTCATTTTAGTCTATCCAAGTGCATGATGCCATGCAACCCAAATGGACCATGTCGGGTCGGGTCAAGTCTTACCAATTATAGTTATGGACTTAGACATTAATCCAACAGTCTCCCACTTGGATAAGTCTAAAACTATTATTGCGTATGACTTCAGGAACCAGCTAGCAATCGTAGCTCTCAAAAGCTTCCGTCGAACTCTGACCTTGTAGATGAACTCTGATCTTTGTCAACGACTTGTCCATTAGATAAGGGATCATATATTCCTCCATTCTAGATATCGTATGGACTGAGACATGGATTATAATCATTCTCTCTGTCCATTTGTTGTTTCTCGATTTCCGATTTATGACGACTGACTAATTGAACAAATCAAATCAGTCCTGGCCCGGCCGAGCACTTCCATTTGTCATCATCAAATCATCGAGGGGCCCACAGATATCGCTTTCATCCCGAAGGTAAAAGGAATGGATAAACTTCGACTCATATGGCTTGTTCTACTACTTGTTGAATCATACACAAAGACACGTTTTATAACATCGAGTTACCAATGCGTTTCGTGTAATCAATGTACTATCAACTCATAGTAACAACTCATATCTCTAGGTTTGAAGAATATAAGATATTATCGTCTCATGATCACTCGTGATAATATCCATGAAGTGATTCCAATGAGCGCGGGTTGAATCCAATACTCAGAACTTATGAGCACTCATGAGTGTTGTAGCCCTTTGTCCAACAACTTAGACCTCTACAAGCCAACCCATGATAGTCTTAATTCATATCTACTTCCAACATATGACCGACTGTGGATGGTTTGAATAACGTAGTCATTCCGGAAGAATAACCTAGTTTATTCGGGAAGTCAAAACATGCAAAGTGAAACACAATAATAATTGAATCCAATATGGTCTCAGAACTTATGAATATAAATAAAACACCTTTTATTTATCACCATATGATTACACATTATTCATTGTATACGGTTTCAGCTATCAACATTATTCTTGAATTTAAAACAATAGTTGTTCCATGCTCCAAGCATGCACACTATGTTTTCTAAACACTAGTCATGCCATACACCAAGTATGCATAATATGTTTGTCTATGATCTTTATTTTGTGAACTAGATCAAATGAACATAACTTCAATGATTCTCTTTTCACACTCCCAAATTCTTACTGCAAATGCAAGAATTCCAAATTCATGTCATTTACTGAAATCTGTTAGATTCTAAACTTATATGCATCGATCCTCTTGTAATGATTATGCACAAAGTCAGAAGGACTTAACAACAATCATTACAGAGCATTCCAAAGGAGATCAAGTCCTTGGAACCATCCTTCTTGCATTAAGTTTCCTTAATCTTACACAGATTGAAAATTCTAACTTTGAAACATTTCCAGATTCCATTTCGACTATCACTTCTGAACAAGAGTTGCCTCCTTACAGATTATGTCAATATGGTCCTTCCAAAATTATCACTATACTTCCAACTATCCTTGAGCAACCAATCTTTGGTAAACCTTAGATTTTCCTCGACAATTGTTTAATCCTTTTAGTCATATCCAGTTCTAAACCTTTTCCCTTCTTAATGCCCTAGGCATTTGGAAAATTTTAGAAAGGATGAATATAGCACATGTAATCGGTCCTATATCCGAAGCATATGGGACACGATTCATTATGTCTCACATAAAGACTAAACCAGTCTTTTGCTATAACATTTCCATTTCAATTTGCCAAGTTCTCATAATTCAGATTATGAAAAGGGATGCCGTAATCATAATCGAATTTAAGAACGCAAATAATGGACCCATATACAGAATTTCCTTATGTTGAGCCATTCCAACATGAAATTCATATATATCCTTGACTAAATGATTAAAACCTCACGATCTAAGCTTATAGATTTGAGATGAAGTATAATTTCCTCTCCCTTAATTATAGCAAAACAACTTTTCCCAATTGAAATCTTTTGTTTTTCTATAATTAACATTGCTAGCTTGCAATACTTATCGTAATTATCATGCTCCCACTAACATGATGATTATTAGCATAACACTTATGCTCCCACTAGCTTTGACATGTATTCAGAAAGCTCGACTTCTAGAAATCAATACTTTATTGACTTTCTTACCAAAGTTCAGATTTCTGATACTAGATTGTTTTGATAAGACTTTATCAAAAAACATACACCTTCCCTTAGATAGCACATTTGTGTGTCTAAAAAATTATGAAGAAGGATGCCGTAATCATAATGGTTAGACCTTTTTGCCACTTCTCACAAGTCCAAGTTAGTGTGCCAGTAAACCACACACGCTCCACTAACGACTTTGAGAATGCAAATATCCCAATTGCTATCTAGCTAAAATCTACTTAGTGGAAGTGTTTCCTCACCATCATCTTCATGAATCAGAGAGAAACCTTATGACACTTAGATTTATTGGTGTATGAGTTCCTACCCATATGAATTTGTCAAAACCATAATCACAAGACAAGGATAATGACAAATCCAAAACCATATGGATTGAACTCAATCTTAATTTCTTGCCACCTGGCAGCTCAAGGGCCTACCATTGCTTCCAAGTTGTTGTGCAACACATTGAGAACTCTAAGAACTCATATGCAAAGCCAACTTTAACTAGAATAGGCACAGAATATGTCAACATGATAGGTTATAAACCTCAAGTCGTGTGCTAGTGAAGAACTTCAGGTTTCATTCTTGATTAGTTCTTGAGAATTTCAAGACCTTTAAGACTCCCACTGTCCTCTTGACCTATAAGACTCCCTTGTCAAACATCCAAGAGATAGTGTGGATTCTAATCAAGACAAACACTTCACACAATTGGCCGAAGTTGGTCTTTGTTTTATCCAAAACATCACAACTTACCAATTTCAAATGTACAAGAGTAGAAAACTTTTACTCTTACATTTGTCAAGTGTTTTAAACCTTCTTTAAGACATGTCACTCAAATTACAATCTTGGAGTATGACTCTAAGACTTGTATTGGAACGAAGTATGACTCATCTTCTTGATTTAACCATTTCAACAATTCAAGATCCCTTCTTCTTAGTCATAAGAATGCACTAAGACTTCCTTAGAGAACTAATTTTGACATGGTTTCTTAATCATTAAGATGATCAAAAAACTGATACTAAAGTACTCTCCCATCTTTTCAGATTTGAGAAACTTTTATCCTTCTGCCTAATTTGATTCTTCTTATCCGCTCTGCCATGCATTGGAACCTTCTTCCAATGTCACAGAGTTACACTTAAGCTTGTAAGTATAATCATATTTACTGAGCTTTAGTAAATTATGACGAATAGCCTTACATCTTTTGTGGTGGACTTAATCAGTGCACATGACTATGTGCTCGATCCCTTAGTCCATTACTTGACTCACACATCCATGTGAATAAGTAATTAGTCTTAATTTTTCCAATACTTGAAAAGTTCTCATTCATCATGCTATACAACTTGCATGATTTCAAGTCCCGGTCCAATTGAGACTTGGGTGATGAGAATGTTTCCTTTATTTGATAAATTTAGACATTACCACAAATGAAAGAATCAATTTCATATTTCCACTCTTGCTATTAATGGAATCATATAAGCAACAATTTTTCCTCAAATGCCATTGTAAGGAGATTTTTTTTAAAATAAATAAAATCAAAATTTTCCTTTTATTTTAAAACTATGTGGAAAAATTTATCCTTACAATCCATATGAAAACTTGTTGCTATCTATTCCTAAGCAATATCTCATAACTCCTAAGAAGTAGCTCAAGAATCCAATTTTTCAAACTACGCGATAGAAATCCATCTATGCGATCAGATTCAGCATATTCTTTCTTTAAGTTCCTTTACTTTTCTTTGATTCTTAAAACATTACCATGTGACCCAGTCACATCATGTATCAGGAATCTCAGAATAGAAACTTAACAGAGTTAGATAGTGGACTTTACCTGAAGTAAAGTCAAACTTATTGACTTTAACATCCTTAGGTAAATTAGGCAGCTTCGCAACTAATGACCCTTCCTTTGGCAGTATAAACATATGGACCCTTTGATAATGGTACACGAGACTATCACAGACTTAGACTTTTCTCTTTACCATTTGGTCAATCGAGTTGACTATGGCCGATCCCTTTCCATTGGGAAGAGAATGTTTTTCTGGATTTCCTGTGTCACTTATTTTCAATGTCCATAAAGTTTCAGGAAGTTGATCTTAACAAATAGATAAGATCATTAAGGGTCTTGTCATAGTCTGTTTCATAGGTGTTCCAAAAGCACTCACTATGTGACTTAGAAAGTGATTGAACCACCAACTTTCTCAAGACTTTGACACCCAACTCTCCCGGCTTGTCAATATGTGACTACATCTCCAAGATGTGATCACACCTAGACCTTGCCTTGCCAATAGGGCTTGAGTGACCTTAAACTTTTCAAGAACTTGTGGGGTAGGGAGAATAATTGGAGGAGGAGAAAGAAGTATGATTTCCATGGGACATCATCTTCATTTAGGAAAGCTTGTTTCAAGAGATTTGGGAAGATCATAAATGTCTAAACCAGACATCTTTTTGGGAGATTATTCAAGATAGTTGATTTTAAAGTCCTTAATATGACACCCAATATGAAATATTAAGGCTAGGACCCAACAAACTATTTTATAACTTAGAAGAGGTATGCCGTAATCCAAGCTATGAAACAATTTGAAGGTAGGTGAATGACGATTCACCAATTTCAACCAAGATAAACGAAATGTATTATTAGGTTTTAATTGGTTTTGAAACTCCTAGATCTTTTGAGATTTATTGAACTGTTCAATGGCATGTTTCAATCTCGAGTGTGCCCTTCAGGTTTTGTGACTGGGATGCCGAGGATCACAAAACAAGGTGTGAAGTAATTACTTGGTACCCTTAAGTGTTTACCCCTCAATCGATGTGTCGGTTAACCACACACACTCCATCGATACTATGATAAACATTAAGTTACCCTTTGCCTACCTTGTTAAATACGAGTTAGTGTGCCGGTTAACCACACACGCTCCACTAACCGACTTAAACAAAGTGCAAAGTGTAATTTCATGGATTAGCACCTTCTTCATATTTTCCTAAGTAACTAAGATTGGGTATTATTTAGAGTTTAGTTACTTAGTATTTATCATTAATACTTTTAATGAAGGGAGAATTATAGTCCTGTCAAACCCGTTCGGCTAACGACCCTCCACCAGTCAAGCAAGCGGTGGGTGAGAGTGGACACCCATTTAGTTGCCATTTTATAGGCAACAACCTTATACCCACCTTATAGACCGGCTTTGTGAATGAGGCGTACTAGCGGTAAGACCGACTTTACTCTTATACATATATATATTATTAACTTATAATATTATAAAGTATAAGGGTTGAATTTTAACTTTTAAAATTCTAAGGGCTAACTTGGAATTAAAGTATTCATAAGAGAAAACTTTACAAATTCCAAAACTTGAGGGCAAGTTTTGAAACTATTCAAAACTAATTAATTCCATAACTTATGTATTTAAAGTAGTTTTAATCCAAAAACTCTTCAAGTTCCATAACTTGTGGACAAATTATGGAAGACTTTAAACTAATAAAGAATTAATCTTTTCTTTATTTTATAACTTATGGAATTAATTAAGGTTACATATTTTATTTATTTATTTATTAATGAAGTGACTCTTGAACCTCCATAACTTAAGGACAAGACTCTTCATCTTTTGTAACCATTGCCATCTTTTATGAGTTTTATGAGTCTTTAATGTGACTCTTCATGTAACTTAAGGATAAGTTACACAAACACATTTTATACTCAACTCTTAGATTAATTTGGATTGAAAACAACTTTTTCACTCAACTTTTCTATTAATCTAAGCAACTCATAAGAACAAGATAATTCAAATCAAACTTTTTCATGTAATTAGTCTAACCTTTAAACTAATACAAAACATGAATCTATTGACAATTATCTTTGAGAATGGATTAGCATGAACATTACCACATTAAAAACAAGTTTATAAGTTCAAAAACAACTTAGGGTAATGTTCCTAGTCCATTTCTAGCCAAAAACCTCGAAGATATGTTGTCTGGGGTCCAACTCGTCGAGTGCATGAACACAACTCGGCGAGTTGGATGCATTTTGCCTTGGACTCGTCGAGTCCCTTCATGGACTCGGCGAGTCAGCTGGGCTGACAGCATCAAAACTCGATTTTCCAGCTTCTATTGCAGGTATAACAAGAAAACAAGCCTAGGCTCTGATACCACTATTGGGTTATGAGCATTCTAACACTCCTAAGTGTACATGCAACCCTAAATACCTTGGATCTATGTTTTCTCTATTATACATGCAAATATGAACATCCAAGGTATTATCCTAATCTAGCATACAAAATAATGGATATAACAAGATAGAATACATACCTCTTTGATAGTGCTTGTCTTCATGAAGCTTGAGTGCCTAGTGCCCCAAGTGTGACACCTCAAATGGTTCACACAACACCATAAGCACTTGGAATAACTTAGAGAGAAATTAGAACACTTCATGAAATCGTGTAGCCCTCATACTTACACATAGTCACGATTTCTTGAGCCATGGGTTTCTTTTATATGGTGGCTATTAGGGTTACACCATGTAACTCATGACTTTACCCATTCCTTATGATCCATGGATTTTAACCTCCATGGAGTATCCATGGGTCACCCCATGGACTTAGTCCAACATAAGGAATCTTGGATCACAAGCCCACATATATAAGAATGAATGATTTACACAATCAACCCATATATTTAATTAGTCTTCTTTTGATCACTTAATTAATTCCAAATTAATTCTTGATCAATACTAATTAAATAACCTTATTAATATATTAGAACTTATAATATATTAACAAACCTTAAGTGTTATTTCTCTCATTTTAGTCTATCCAAGTGCATGATGCCATGCAACCCAAATGGACCATGCCGGGTCGGGTCAAGTCTTACCAATTATAGTTATGGACTTAGACATTAATCCAACACTTACCTGGTGGAACGGCCATGTCAAGTCATTGACCCTCCTAGTGGCTAATTCAATGATTTGGTAGGACTTGAAGACCTTAATGCTGGAAGAATATTGCCCACAAGGCAAAGTACAAAAATTGGAACAAGAACTCTAGAGCCTCAAAATGACCGGCTCCGACGTCATATCTTATACTGCCAGGTTCAGCGATCTGGCCATACTATGTCCCGGGATGGTCACCCCAGAGAGTAAAAAAGTGGAGAAATACATTTGGGGACTATCCTCCCAGATTCAAGGGAACGTGTTAGCTTCAAAACCGATTACTTTTGATAGTGCCAAACACTTGGCACAAAGACTCATTGACCATAGGGCCATACAGAGCATTGTGGTGGCCACCCCCGAGCAAGCCAAATGGGGAAACAACAAAAGAAAGTTTTTGGAAAAAGAGAAGAGCCAACCAGCACAGGACCCCGCAAAAAACAACAAATTATGGTTGTTCACGCTGCCACTTCCCCGACCGCTCCAACGCCATTAAGACAATATGTTGGGAACTTACCAAAATGTAACAAATGAAACTTCCACCACAACGGTGCTTGTCGGGAAATGCATTAGAATAATTACAACAAAAAGGGGCATACAACCCGTTTTTGTAACGCACCAGCCCAACAAGTCAACCCAGGCTGCCAATGTTGGGGTAAGACGAGCCTGCTACGGTTGTCGGGAGACTAGGCATTTCAAAAGAGATTACCCAAAGGCAAGAAACAATAATGATGGTGGTATGGGAAGAGTCCTGGCTATAGGACACGGAGAAGCAGTTGAAGACCTCATGGTGGTTACCGGTACGATTCTCCTCAATAACTCATATACATGCATACTTTAAAATAGTGGAGCGGAGACGAAATTCATAAGAAGGTCGACTGCCCAAGGTTAATAGGTGGAGCAGTTAGTGTACCTGCTCCAGTTACTTTGAGGATCACTGACGGCCGTGAGGGCACGACGGAAACACCAGAAGTGAGGGGTCGAGCATTGCAGCTTCAGTCAGGAGAGGCCAGGGTTTCATCAGATGCTATTGTAGGTATGTTATTGTTTGTTCTTCTAGTGCCTTAATGTTGTATTTATGTGCTTTTCAATCATATGCTTGCATGTGTAAGACATTACCTTCAGTTTAGTTTCCCTGATATTGTCTGGTAGTAGTATCAAAAGTCATTATACGTCATTCTGCATGTTGATAGTTATGAGTATGGAACATCGTGTTAAGTTGGACTTAGATTGTCAGACTTTTTTATGGGCCACTGGTGGAAGCAGATTAGGGGTACGCTTGGAACATCAGTAGTTGGATCAGCGTGTAGTTCAAAAATGGGGCAGAGGAAGTTGTAGTGCAATTTCTATGACTTTTGGAAATTCAAGATATATGTGGGGTGCAAAGGATTGATTGGGATTTAAGTGCAAGAGGGTGGTTGTCGGATCAATGTTCTTAGGATGTGAGGGTAGTCTTTGCATCAAATGCTTGAGGAAAAGATCTCATGGAAGTTGGTTTTCCCCTGTTACAACAACGAACTCAGGATTCATAAGTACTTGTGTTGCTCAGTTTGGATGGAGGTTGCTTACCAAAGGACTCTTGGCTCCGATCATTACCATCACTAGGGAAGGAGGGGTGACGAGGGGGTGATGATGTTAAGCGCATAGGTTTGTTCAGTCATTAGATTTGTCTTGGAAATTTCGAATTGTATTGGTTGAAGATAGTTAAAAAGCATAAATTCTTTGGTAAGTGGAATGTTGGGTTGGCGATACGCCAGTTCTGGTTAAGGGGTTCAATATTCACTACTACAAAAATACCCTTTAATGACACACATTGCGTATCATAAAAACCATAGATGGCACGCAAATGCGAGTCAAGGAAGACCCTGTCATAAAGGAAGACATCACGCATTTGTGTTGTAAACGTACAACGTGCATTTACGGTGCACATTTACGACAATTAATGCATGTCGTTAAAGCCCCCGTCATAAAGGAAGATGACACACATTTTTTTGTGTCATAATTTTCAATGTTTTTTTAAAATATATATTTATAGGCTTACTAATTTTAAAAATAAATGACAATTAATCTCTCTTAATACAAAAAAACATATCATACACCAAAAAAAGACAATCCATTTCACTATATATATATATATATATATATATATATATATATATATATATACATACATATATATATATATACAAAGTCACATGTCCACTTATTGCTTTTGGTGAAATAAACCCAAAAATGAGGTTAAAAGACTCGAGTCCTTCACTTGCAAGAGCCTTTGTCACCTGTAAATGAAGTATTGCCTCACAAAATTGATCATATAACTTCCAATCAAAACCACAATAAAACCAATCCATAAACACAGAAAATTTCACATGATTTCAATGTGAAGTAGAACATCCCATCTTCACTTGTTAGATATTCAGAAGACTTTTGGGGTTGATAACACATGGTAGCACAACGAATGAAAGCCAAAAGGGGCATTGAACAAGAAGGTGGTGGCATGGCTTTTTCAGTTTCAGATTCATAATATTTTTTTATGTTCTCGTGTTGATCCTTCTTTTTAACATATATATCTGCTGGATCAGAACCATCGTACCAGATATACAAGCCAAATGCATATATAACCTGATAAGATTAAGAAATACAAAATTCTTGAAAATGGTTATGGAAATAAATATATGAAATAAATGAGAAATGGAGATAAAAAGAGCTTACTAGAGGAGTGTAGATTCAATTACAATATATTGACACATCTTTTTGCCCACAAAAGGGGCAAATAACATATAGAAAGCGAATCCTAATGCTATAAACACAGAAACAACCGCCACCTATCCAAATTAATATGGAATTAAACACCTTTTAGAGAAAAAAATCAAGAACAATGAATGAATTCAACTCCCATAAGTTAATTTTCTCAAAAGGTGAACAAACTATTGACAACTCAAACACCCATAAGCTTTGGTTTTCAAAAACCCTAAAAAAATACAATATTGATATGGATGGGATGCCTGGGAAGAAGAAACAATTTGTGAAATTAAGCACCCAAAGTTAATATTCCAAAATCATAAATCATAAAATTAGATGGGAAGAACTCCAAGTCACGAGGGGAGAAATCATTTGAGAAGTGAGAGAACGGAGAGTCGCTTCCTTTTCGCGCTCAGTTGTGGTAGGCTTCATGATTCAACCCTTCTACACATTATGAGGCAAATCTGGTTATTCTTGCGTTGTAATCACAGCACCATTCAATTTTGATGAAAAGCGAGATAATGGAGAAGAAGTAAGGACTTAATCGTTTCACTAAAGGTCGATCACCACCAAAAAATCTTGCACCTACTAGGTTGGGAGAAAATGAGAGATGTGGAATACTAGAAGAAAAATAAACCCCTTTTATGACCTGATGACAAGGAGAAGTGAGCCAAAGATCATCGAAGGAGAAATGAGCCAAAGGTCACTGGACCTGAGGTTGTCGGCAAGGTGAGGCGAGGTCATCAGGTGAGATCGTCGATTGCTGTAGAGACCAGAGAGCACCGTTCATTCTTGAAAAAAGCCCTAGCTGGAATGGTTTGTGGAATTTAGTACATGGTCAAACGCACGTTTAAAAAATTATAAGGTGACATCTATCTACATGACACCCGTTTAAGATAGATGCCCTCTATGTATGTAGTTTTTTTATTGGACGCCAAGCATAAACGTGTGTCCTCTATCCTTCATATTTTGGAAAACTGACATTATTTTTAGGGCACACAAAAAATGTGTATCGTAAATCAGTGTGTGTCATTATTCGCATGACATTAAAGGCTTGTTTTCTAGTAGTGATTCATTGTCTTTAATAAGGTTGGGAAAGTGTAGATAAATCTAAGTGGGGGGAACCATTTGGATTACAGGCATAGAATTAGGTGCAGAACTAAAAGGAGTTCCACTAACTAGTCGAGTGGGAAGCTAGTCCAAGTGGAAGTTTAGAGAGAGGTTGCACAAGGTTGGGGATTCAGAAACTTCCAGCGATAGGTTGGCGCATTCTTCGTAACGTGTGACAACCCAAAATTTTTTGTCTTATAAGTCCAGCCATTCAATTCAAACAAGAGTCAAACTCGTTTCTGCTGTCAGTTAGCATGGTTAAGGATCATATTAAGGGTTCTAAGCTCAGTACATTCAAGCATTGGGTATAGGATTGAGTTGTTTAGGTTCTTCGCGTTGAAATCAAGTCGAACACTCCATCAAAGGGAGTTTCAGGCGTACACATGGGTGTACGGTACCCATGTTGACCATACACCCTCCCCCATATGTAGACTATCCCTTCATTTCTAGTCATTTCTCACACTTCCAAGTCAAGAAAATGGATTCTCTCTCAAGTATCATCGAGTTATTCATCCTAGATCTTCAAAAACGTACGTGATTCTTCCATCTTTGAGTTGTTATCCTTCTTAATCATGTATCTTCCTTTTATTTCATCCATGAAAATCATCTTTTTGGGTAGACCTTCAAGATCTTCATCTTTCACCAAAAACACACACTTGTTCTTGGTGGCCATGAACCCTCCTTCAAAACTCCAAATCGTAAGTATCCTTCCCCTATGCTTAGTACATGTTAGGATCTCTTTTTAAACACCTTAGAAATGACATTTAGTTGGAACAAGAGGATTGTACGGCCGTACACCCTTGCCTAATGGCCATACACCCCTCAAAACACACCAAAATGGCCTCCAAAGTGAGAGTCTAGTTCATATTCTTGATGAGCAATCGACCCACTAGCTTTCCCATTGTTCACAGACCCTCTTATTCATGTTTGACCATAAGTGTACGGTCGTACACTCCATGGATGAACAACCATGGCTGTACACACCAAGTTGTGGCCGTATACACCCCTTGGATGAATTACATGTGATTCTAACACTTAGTCTAAATGTTTCTTAGTCCCTAAGGGTGTTTCCTTGCATGATAGTTGCTTTAAACACTAAATTCATGCCAATATATGCCATTATATGTCATTAGGACTCGTTAGTATCTCGAGACTTCATTCGTGGAACTTCTCATCCTTATGTGCATATTCGATTGAATCGCCCACATAAGGTGAGTTCATACCCCTATAATCAATCTTTTAAACAGTTTTAAATGCTTTTAGGGGGGATACAAGTTGGACACAATGATAATTATGTAAATGTTTGGTTATAAACATCTTTTAAAGGATTGCTTATGTATTTATAAGTGATCAAAACATTTCAAAAACTCTTTTAAAGTCAAGTTACTTTATAGTTTACAAAACTCCATTTTTAAAGTACATTCATAACGTAGTAGATAAAATGAGTGTTTTCTTCAAGTCAGTATCAGTTCAAGTAAACATACTAGTAAACTATAATAGGTATAGTTTAGGGGTTAATTTCACTCGATAACATAGAGAACATACTATAAAGAGAAATAGGGAGGATGATACAATACACGAAAACATAGAGAACATACTATAAAGAGAATCAGGGAGGAAGATACAATACATGATAAAACAAAGAACATACTAAATACTATAACAGAAGAACAAATCATGATTAACAGCATTATACCAATGATCAATAACTCATTGTTCTAAACAAAAGGTGGTAATAAATGTGGTATACAAGATAACTTTAATGTGAGACTACTTCACGGCTTAGCAATTTTGTATGATGAAGTCGCGTTTCGTAACCAAAATCTCTTGCAGGGAGAGTGTATAGTATGGGTACGACTCATGACATTATGACCTTGATAAAACAAACTAAATCTAAGGTACTCAGTACTTCAGTATGAAAGACAACTGAAAACTTACATCAATACAATCAACAAACAAAACAGTCGAGTCATAGTACATTCAGTAGAAAGGGGCCTATAATGCTAACTTTATGATTCCTTAGTTTATACATCAGGAATATATATTAATCGGATCTGACATGTGCTAGGATGTGTGCTTTCTGCTTCATTTCTTGTTCCTTGTTTGGTTGTGGGCTTAGAACATATTTACCCAACCTAGTATCTATCCGATCTTTTATATATATATATATATATATATATATATATATATATATATATATATATATATTCTATATACACCAAATAATCATAAGGAGTACCAGGTATGGGCCAGGTCATAGTATACAAATTCAATACACCGTTTTCTAGTACAAGACATACTTTTCGATTAGAACATTTGGTAGACAAAACTAGAAATTTACCAGTAAGGGGTTTAATCCATTTTATTAAACCAGTATAACTTAAAGGACCTTAGGTGGTTAATTCTATAATACCTAAGTTTATACATCAGGATTATATATAATTAATATCCGATAGGCAGTTGGATATATGAAATCCGTCTTATTTCCTGTTCCTTGTTTGGTTGTGGGCTTAGGGAAAATTCACACAATTAACTATTTGTTCGATATTAGATTATATATAACTAGTATAAACTAAGTGATTATAGAAGGAACTATTGTGGTTACTATTTTTACTAAAGGAATTTAGGGTTTTTCTTAAAGAATGTTTTCATCAAATATAAAGGAACTATTACAGTTAACTCCGTAAGTACGAAGTGAATACACTAGGGCTATATAAAACGAAGACTTAACAAACAATTTGGATGTGTGACTTCCACCTCATTTCCTGTTCCTTGTTTGGTTGTGGGCTTATGGCAGAATCACATAACCGATTATTTGTTTACTCTGGGATTTATATAACTTGTATCCATTTAGTACTCATAAAAAGGATTGTAGAGCCATTTTTACTTAACTTTCATCATATTAGAAGATATAGGATCTTCTGGAGGAACAAGCGAACTTTTCTAAAAGAACTTTCAACTTACTTTACATCAATAAAATCGTATGAACTCAACAGCTTAAATGTTGATCTACTCTTTCAAAATAACTTGTATTCTCGGGGAACTAGTAGAAAGGTACGCGCTCTAGGATTCAGAAGATGAAGTATAGTAGCTTCATGTCTTGTTTTGCTATTTGCTGTTGGATTCAATCTTTTGTGAATCACTACCTGTAAACACTTTAATATTAATACAATGGTTGTTTGTTACTACGATTGCTATGATACATGTGTTGTAATACTAAACATGACGTCCTCCGCCCCTGAACGTTTCTGCCGTTCCAATTTGGGGGTGTGACAGATTGGTATCAGAGCATTTTTTATAGTGAACTAAGTATATCAACCGATAAAAGATATACAACTATGAATACAATGGGGCCTAAGTGCTCTGAATAATAATATATTTTAAGAATATAACAATACTGTATAAAAGTATACATACATGCTTATTCATATATACATATTAGAACAATTATCACAAGAAGAACAGAACATAAGTTTTTAAAGGTTGAACACTATGGTCAAACCTGGACAGTTATGTAATCATATTTGTGATCAATATAGCCTGATTAACTATATTCATTTGAGATGTGACCGACATGTGTTTGGGGGTGATGTGGTGTTGCAACAGTCTTAAAACTTACCTAACACTATTCAAGGAATTTCTAGATCAAAACAAAAAGTTAGAATACTATGGGAGTATTTAATGATACTACAAGACAACACCAAGTTTAAAACATACCAAGTACATTACATTAAAATACTATAGAAGTATATTAGGCACTATATAAATAACTTATGTGATAGTGTAAAGACCCTTCTGGTTGTAACATCCCGAAATATCAAGAGTAGAGTTGAAGGGCTAAAAGAGTAAATTGGGAAAGAGTGACTCGGCGAGTCCATTTGCGGACTCGGCGAGTAGAGTCGCGACTTGGTCGCGTGTTAAGTGGCCGACTCGGCGAGTCAGGGTAATGGACTTGGCGAGTAGGCGCTGAGTGGAGAAAACCCTAATTCTCGGGGTTGAGCCTTATATAAAGATCATTATGTTTCCCTCTCAGCCTCTTTATCACCCCTTGAGCCCCAGAAAACCCTAAATCATGAAGAAGCACCATTGTTGGATGGATTGGAGCTTGGAGAATGTATTTGTGAAGGAATTTTGGGAGATTGAAGGCTTGGAGCAAGGGGCTTTGTTTGAATTCGAGTCTCATTTCAATTGGGGCATTCCTTTGAGGTAATATCTCGTTTTTTTGAGCTGCTATTTCTTAGATGCATCATTTTGGGGGTGTTGGAGATCATATCTTTGGATGTATTGGAGTTTAGAGGTTAGATCTGAGGTTGCTACCTCAGATCTGGAAGGGAGAAGGTCTAGAGTGCATGAAAGTCCCTGTTTGTGAGTGGTTGATGGAGCCATCTTGTCCCAAATCCTAGCCCAATGTCCAAACGGCTTAGATCTCTTTGGATTCACGTAAAGTTTGCCACTTTACATGATGGATGGGTTGTAGGAGGCTAGATCTATGTTTTGGATCAATTGCATGGCCTGAAGTGCTTCTGAATGGATTCAGAATGGTGGTACTCGGCGAGTCACATGGGTCGACTCGACGAGTTGCTTGAAGATGGTCTGGAACTCGACGAGTTGGAAGAACAACTCGGCGAGTAGGTTGAAGATAGCCTTGGACTCGACGAGTCCATTTGGACTCGGTGAGTCTTGTCGAAGAGTCCCAAATATTCTCTGGTTGAGTCGAGGGATGACTCGGTGAGTCGTGTGCGAGTGGACTCAAAGTTGTTGGACTCGGCGAGTCTCGGGGTGACTCGGCGAGTTAGGTCGCAGATTGAGTGAAGTTCTGATTATGGGAACTCGACGAGTAACAGGGTTGACTCGGCGAGTAGGGTCAGTCAGGGGTTGACTTGGACTGAGGACTTTGATTTCGACCAAGGGTTGGCCGTTGACTTTTAGGGTTTGGTCAGCGATGTGGCCTTTGGGCCAAGAGAGAGTTAAAATAGTCTTTTACCCATAAGAGGGTGTTATGAGAGGATTTATTCTAGTCTCGAGAGTTGTATTCATGAGAGTATTTGCCTTACGTGTTAGGCGGTGGCGAGTTCGAGATTCAAGTGTGGGGATATCTGCTTTCTGCTTGCCAGGTGAGTCTTCTCACTATACTTTACCTTGAGTAGGTAACCAGAGTTATGTGATTAGAGTATTTGTATGCTATATGTACGTGATGTGTTGTACTGCATTATTTCTATGTGATTTATTCTGTGCATGTTTATAAAGTTGGAACCGGAAGGTTCCCAGAGTTAGAACCTGAGGGTTCACAGAGTTTGGGTGCACGGACCCATAGAGTTATAGCCTCGAGTGGCTAATATGTGTTATGTGTGGTATTTTGGGGAACTCACTAAGCTTCGTGCTTACAGTGTTTTGTTTGATGTTTTTCAGGTTTCTTTCAGTATCACGGGACGGCACCGGCTTGATTGTACACACCAGAGAAAGAGTCATATTTTGGAGGATCCTGGTTTTCTATGCAAGAGAAAATGGAGTTATGTTTTGTAAATCGACTATGAATGAGATTTTAAACAACTGTTTCTAAGAATAAAATGATTATTTTAAATGAGAATTTTGTCTTGAAATTCACGGTGTTACAAGTTGGTATCAGAGCCTTAGTTTGAGGGATTCGGATGCGCCTTCGGGTAAATCTGGACTCAAACTGAGGAAGTAAGAAAAGTTTTAAGGAAATAAATTTTCTAAAAATGAATAAAAGTTCAAAGAGAAAGCAAGAAGGAGCAGTGTGTACAATCAGCCAGAGCCCGAACGGTGATTCCCCAAAATACCCTTATCTTGTGTTATGAGATATGTATGATGCACTTTATGAGATATTATTGCATGCTAGAGACAGGCTAGGTATTTAATATGTTAGGACTAGAGTGGCCTGATTTGTGATGCCTTAGCCTAGGACTCGTTGTTATAGGTGTTATGCTTTTGAATATGTGATGAGTGAGAGTATCCAGTTAGAACCCATGAGGGGTAGAGTTACAGAGTTCGGTGGTACTTTCGAGGATGAGCCGAGAAGGTGGAGTTATCATAGAGAGGGAGTCCTATGTATTCTTCGATGCTCGAATGCTGCTTGCTTTGTGCTTTGTGGAACTCTCGATGATGGGAGTCAGCTACCAAGTGAATATGACGATATTCAGGAGGTAGATGGTTGGCATCATTAGGAGCTCTTCAGCAGCTAATAGCAAAGAAGTGGGAGGACAACGAAAGAGCTTAGGGAGTAACCCGATCTAGGTGAGTGCACTTGTAGAATAGAGAATTTCGCTGGGGAGCGAGCACGCGCAATGGGATTGGTGAAAGAGCAGGTCGAGCAGCTATTTAGAAGCTCTGGGATGGTCCGTGTGGAAAGTATGGGTAGATGTGGCAGGTAGTATAGGCTCGTACTACTGAAAGCAGAGGACCCATACTTGATACAGGGAGTATTCTGAAGGTTCTAAGGAGCAGATTGAGGAGTGATGTTATGGTTTGAGTACCATACATCGGAGCGGATCGAGGAGTGATGTTATGGTTCGGGTACCATACATCAGGGCAGATTGAGGAGCGATGTTATGGTTCGGGTACCATACATCAGGGCAGATTGAGGAGTGATGTTATGGTTCGGGTACCATACATCAGGGCAGATTGAGGAGTGATGTTATGGTTCGGGTACCATACATCATAGCAGATTGAGGAGTGATGTTATGGTCTGGGTACCATACATCGGAGCGGATTGGGGAATGATGTTATGGTTAGGGTACCATACACCGGGGCATATTGAGAAGGGATGTCATGGAATGAGTACCATGGTTTGTAGTGAATGATGTTTGTGGTTCTCCGGTTATTCGGTCACGAGTAAGTTCGAAGAGGCGTCCCATGAGAGGGAGGTCGAGAGCCCCTCAGAGTATTCTAGTAAGGAGTCAGTGGAAGGGAGAATTTCGATCTGAGTTGAGCGATCAGTCGATAAAGGAGATGTCACCTCCTATGATCGGGGAGGTACTAATTATGTACGTGTGAAAATATGAGAAGCGTGATGTTTTAGTTTTGGGTTTAGGGGTAAACCCTGCAGGTCGTCATTGTTGATGATTTCCCACCAGAGTATCAGGTAGCATGTGTGCCGCGAGGCAGTGATTTATCATGAGCAGATAGTCAGTTGGGACTAAGATGTTTGAGGACCACACTACACCTATTTGAGCATAGTAGGAGGTATTGTAGTGGTATCAGTGGGGAGTTCAGTCGAGTTCAGCGGTGCAGAGAGTTTTCTATTCATGGGGTGTTGAATCTGGGAGTGAGTACCTGTTCTTGGGATGATCACGGTGTTGGAGCGTTGGTTGATGAGTTGAGGTGAGGGGTACGATGATTTTATGGTTCAGTCTATGAGCCAGGGATGTTATCGAGCAGTTGAGCTGTTTGGTACTAAATTGGTACGAGATTTGGAACGACTAGAGGCAGACGTGACGAGAAGTTCTTGAGGAGTTCACCAGAGGTTCAGAGTATATGAGGTCGATTCATTTCCTTAAGGGGAGATTATCGGGCGTTGTGTAGCACCTTCCAGGGGCCGGTGCGATTTTGCTGGAGAATATAGTTATGGGTTAGTTGCATGCTATTTGGTGATGGTTCGAACCCTAAGTGGGGGAGAACCGGGTGCCGTATGTAAGAAAGCAGAGATTTGTCAAGAGCAGTTATAAGTGGAGTACAGAGATATGCGGTAAGAAATCATGAGACCAGAGATGTCGGTGATCGAGGAAAGGGGTCAGAGTGAGTTAATGCGGGAAGTACTTGTTTGAGAAGGATGAATGTCTCCACGACAGGTGTTTATTAGTCAGGAATCTGGTATTGGTCAGTGTTGGGGCAAGTAGATAAAGAATGATTGGGCAGCCAACTCCCGGGTCAGTATGCGTATCCTTGTTTGGATTTTGAGCGGCGGAAAAAAGGGTTTCGGAGAATTATCAGCGTATTTCGTAGCGTTAGCGTTTCTTCGTATTGCAATTGAGAAATTGAATACACCGAAGTTGCAACTTGGGAAAAAAATGAAGATCTAGTTATGGGGTTCATAGGGAATGTATTATTGCATCTATATGGTGCTTAGGGCAGGAGATCTGTGGTTATGGCAGGATCTTGTGATGTTCGGTGGGGGTGTTCCGAGGTATCCGGGTATTGATATCTTTATTTCAAAGTTATTCGTGAATCTTGAGTTGAGACGACTTGTGGTATATCAGGTATCTATGGATCTAGTGAGAGCCTTCGAGTATGGGCATCCAGGGAGATTACTTGGGAGAGTGGATCTTCGCAAGGGTGGGCATCTGTTATGGCGATTGCCTCTAGAGTCTGTGATGAATATTCGAGACGAGTATGGGTAGCCGCCTATGATAGTCGGTGGAGCACAAGCTAGTGGGGTCAGAGGGTGTTGTGATACTGCGGGGAGCCATAGTACTCACTAGTCAGAGAGTGTCGTGATACTGCGGGGAGCCGTAGTACTCACTAGTCAGAGAGTGTCGTGATACTGCGGGGAGCCGTAGTACTCACTAGTCAGAGAGTGTCGTGATACTGCGGGGAGCCGTAGTACTCACTAGTCAGAGGGTGTTGTGATACCGCGGGGAGCCGTAGTACTCACTAGATGGCAAGAGAGTGTGATGATGGAATGTTCTCCGATCAGTGTATGATGTGGAAGAGTTTTGGGCTTGAGTAGCCCTAGTATTGAGTTTTGGAGCCTGGATGTTGGACCGGGGGCGAGACTGGGGTCCCTGTCTCTGTCAGGGAATATAGTGAGATGCGCAGCAGAAACCAGAGATCAGAGTGGAGACGATCCTCGGTTGGATTGTACTTTCTTGCATAAGGAAAAGAGAATTTCGTGACTTGCGTGTCACGGGGCCGGGATAGTGGTCACGGGGAGGAAGTTAGTGGGATATTTGGGATCATGATTTGGGTGACCTTTGGAGGCTCAGCTGTGGAGTCAAAAGCTGACCTGGTGACCAGTCTCGAAGAGGGATATGAGATGAGCTAGAGCCTATCATGATGATGTCTGAGGACACCTCAGAGGGAGTGAACGATTCAGACGCTCAAAGACATGCTTCGGGCATGTGTATTAGATTTCGGAGGGTGTTGCGGAACGTATGTATCCTTGGTTGAGCTATCCTATTTCAACAGCCATCATTAGTGCATTGGTATGCCACCCTTTGTGCTGTTGTATGGGAGGAAGTGTCGGACCCTCATTTGCTGAGGAAAGTTTCGATTCGCGGAAGTGGAAGTTGTAGTAAGAATGGATGATTTGGAGTATGATGGTCGAACATTGCGTCTGTGACAATGGTATGGAATGACATCATGATGGGATGTCTGCTGAGGATGCAGAAGGGATTCCGTGGGTGTAGAGCCAAGAGTCTCAGGATGGATGTAGGGATGGAGTCTGGGACTCCCAACTTGATTCTGATCAAGGGTCGTGTGCGTAGTGGTGGTGTCTCCTGGGGATGTTAGAGATGTCATCAGTGCGACGGGTTCTCCTAACCCGAGAGTGCGAAGGTTGGTGCAACTTGGGTGCTTGATTGCAAGAAGAGGACTCATGAGAGTTGCTCTGGGATTGAAGAGTGGGTCTTTCTGTCGTCACAGATTGGATAGGATAGGATTCGGATCGGGGATCCGATGGTTCATGGCTTCTAACCCTTATGGGTCAAGTGATTGTTGAGATTTGGGCCAGTGATGCTTCATGGGTAATTCTCGGATCGTTGAGTGTGGTTATCAGAGGGTACATCCGGTGCCCGGTTCGAGACAGTGGTCAGGACACCGTAAGGAAAGGGAAAGTGTGTTCGAGTTTCGATGGGTATGCCTTGTGAGATCTGGTCCGATTAAGGCCAGGTGGCACGTTGTGGGAGTATTTCTAGAGCTGAGTTGTTGTAGGCTTCGAGGGCGAAACCTAATTTAAGTGGGGGAGAATTTTAACATCCCGAAATATCAAGAGTAGAGTTGAAGGGCTAAAAGAGTAAATTGGGAAAGAGTGACTCGGCGAGTCCATGTGCGGACTCGGCGAGTAGAGTCGCGACTTGGTCGCGTGTTAAGTGGCCGACTCGGCGAGTCAGGGTAATGGACTCGGCGAGTAGGCGCTGAGTGGAGAAAACCCTAATTCTCGGGGTTGAGCCTTATATAAAGATCATTATGTTTCCCTCTCAGCCTCTTTATCACCCCTTGAGCCCCAGAAAACCCTAAATCACGAAGAAGCACCATTGTTGGATGGATTGGAGCTTGGAGAATGTATTTGTGAAGGAATTTTGGGAGATTGAAGGCTTGGAGCAAGGGGCTTTGTTTGAATTCGAGTCTCATTTCAATTGGGGCATTCCTTTGAGGTAATATCTCGTTTTTTTGAGCTGCTATTTCTTAGATGCATCATTTTGGGGGTGTTGGAGATCATATCTTTGGATGTATTGGAGTTTAGAGGTTAGATCTGAGGTTGCTACCTCAGATCTGGAAGGGAGAAGGTCTAGAGTGCATGAAAGTCCCTGTTTGTGAGTGGTTGATGGAGCCATCTTGTCCCAAATCCTAGCCCAATGTCCAAACGGCTTAGATCTCTTTGGATTCACGTAAAGTTTGCCACTTTACATGATGGATGGGTTGTAGGAGGCTAGATCTATGTTTTGGATCAATTGCATGGCCTGAAGTGCTTCTGAATGGATTCAGAATGGTGGTACTCGGCGAGTCACATGGGTCGACTCGACGAGTTGCTTGAAGATGGTCTGGAACTCGACGAGTTGGAAGAACAACTCGGCGAGTAGGTTGAAGATAGCCTTGGACTCGACGAGTCCATTTGGACTCGGTGAGTCTTGTCGAAGAGTCCCAAATATTCTCTGGTTGAGTCGAGGGATGACTCGGTGAGTCGTGTGCGAGTGGACTCAAAGTTGTTGGACTCGGCGAGTCTCGGGGTGACTCGGCGAGTTAGGTCGCAGATTGAGTGAAGTTCTGATTATGGGAACTCGACGAGTAACAGGGTTGACTCGGCGAGTAGGGTCAGTCAGGGGTTGACTTGGACTGAGGACTTTGATTTCGACCAAGGGTTGGCCGTTGACTTTTAGGGTTTGGTCAGCGATGTGGCCTTTGGGCCAAGAGAGAGTTAAAATAGTCTTTTACCCATAAGAGGGTGTTATGAGAGGATTTATTCTAGTCTCGAGAGTTGTATTCATGAGAGTATTTGCCTTACGTGTTAGGCGGTGGCGAGTTCGAGATTCAAGTGTGGGGATATCTGCTTTCTGCTTGCCAGGTGAGTCTTCTCACTATACTTTACCTTGAGTAGGTAACCAGAGTTATGTGATTAGAGTATTTGTATGCTATATGTACGTGATGTGTTGTACTGCATTATTTCTATGTGATTTATTCTGTGCATGTTTATAAAGTTGGAACCGGAAGGTTCCCAGAGTTAGAACCTGAGGGTTCACAGAGTTTGGGTGCACGGACACATAGAGTTATAGCCTCGAGTGGCTAATATGTGTTATGTGTGGTATTTTGGGGAACTCACTAAGCTTCGTGCTTACAGTGTTTTGTTTGATGTTTTTCAGGTTTCTTTCAGTATCACGGGACGGCACCGGCTTGATTGTACACACCAGAGAAAGAGTCATATTTTGGAGGATCCTGGTTTTCTATGCAAGAGAAAATGGAGTTATGTTTTGTAAATCGACTATGAATGAGATTTTAAACAAGTGTTTCTAAGAATAAAATGATTATTTTAAATGAAAAATTTGTCTTGAAATTTACGGTGTTACACTGGTAGGTCTAGGATTCTGGTGTGTATACTTCCAAGGTTTTATATAATTGAGATTTTATAGACTTAGAATTTGTGATCTATGCTTCACTACATGTTCCTTGTTTGTTGTGGTTTTGGAGTAGGATCACTTATTCGAGGGTCTATTTAATCATAAATTATATACAACTTGTATACATTGCACAATTATAGGGGACTCGGGTAAGGATCACCCCATAATGATTACACTAAATCTCATAGATTCTATAGACACTTCCATTCTCGCACGACAAACCCAGATAGGTGTAACCACTCCATCATAGTAGTCAATAGAGGAGACAAAGAAGAAACAAGCGGAGATTTCCAAGAAGTGATCATCTAGAGAAACTAAAACGTCTTACGCATCACACTAATAAATAATTACCTTACTTGACTTAGTGAGCTAGTGGATACACTACTCACACTATGTGTTAGAATTATTATTTTTCAGGCAACTGGTATCAGTTATTCAATTCATAGATATTCATTCTAGGATAGCCACTTCTGATTCATAAAGTTTGTTTTATATACTCTTTCATGAATTGTTTCCAGAATCCTATGAAAGTCAGAACCAGATACACTTTAAACTAGGATAACTTAGTCTTTCAGCTTGCAGCTTATATCCACTGCTATAGACTTATTCCCGTATCATCTTTGTATTATTTTAGCAAAGATGCCTCCTCATAGATCGAACAGACGCACTACTACGATAACTCCAACTCAAACTCCACTACCTCCTCCTCAATTTGATCCAGCTGCTCTCCAAGCAGCGATATCAGTCGCAGTAGCAACTGCTATAGCTCACATCAGTGAAGGTGGTACCAACAGATCCGATAGCGGTACCCACTTGACAAACCCCGAAGTTACCCACGGACACCCAAGGGAGTGTTTGTACAAGGATTTCATGAACTTCAAACCCAAATCCTTTAATGGAAATGGTGGGGTCATTGCTCTGATGCGATGGTATGAGAAAACAAATTCGGTCTTTGCAATCTGTTCGTGCCCAAAAGGGAGCAAAGTTAAGTTTGTTGCCCGGACCTTCTCCGATAAAGCCCTGACATGGTGGAATAGCCATGTTAAGTCACTGAACCTATCAGTGGCTAACTCAATAGGTTGGGAGAACCTGAAGGAAATGATGTTGGAAGAATACTGCCCTAGGGGCGAAGTTTAAAAGCTGGAACAAGAGCTATGGGAGCATACCATGGTAGGCTCGGACATAGTGACCTACACTGATAGCTTTAGTGACCTAGCAACACTGTGTCCAGGGATGGTTAACATGCAGAGTAAGAAGATAGAAAGGTACATATGGGGTTTATCTACCCCGATTCAAGGAGATGTATTGTCTTCTAAACCAACTACATTCGATAGCGCCAAACGCCTGGCCCAACGACTCATTGACCATGGAATCCGCCATGGCGTGGTGGTCCCCGTTCCTGAGCCATAAAAGGGAGGGGACTATAAACAAAATTCGGGGGAAAAGAGAAAAGAGCAAACAACCTAGGAAACCCCACATGAGCAACAAATGGGTACTATATACGCCGCCACAACACCTGCTATTCCAGCACCTACCAGTTGATATGCTAGAAATCTCCCAAAGTGTGGAAAGTGTAACTACCACCATACTGGAGTATGTTGGGAAATGCAATGCTTGAATTGCCATAGGAAGGGGCACATTGCCCGGTTCTGCAGGGCACCGACACAACCGATCTCCCAAGTTCCCTGGATAGAAGTAAATCAGGCCTGCTATGGTTGTGGTGAGACACGGCATTACAAGAGGGACTGCCCGATAACGAGGAACTCAGGCGCGGATTGACGGATTCTGATGATCACCGTAGGAGAATCTACCCCGGAGTCCCCAGCGACCAGCGGTACGTCTTCGAATTAAGAATTGCTTTAAAAAATAATTTATATTTATATAAGATTAAAACTTGGGGAAAATATTTAAAAGTAATTATAATAACTCATTCATCTGAATAAGTCACAACATTCACAAAGGAACTAAAGATCTGTTCAGGGAATCTGTGATGGCTTAGTTTATACATAAGGGTTGTGTATAGCTGAGATGTTGCAGACTCATAGTGAGTGATTCCGTCCTATTTTTTGTTCCTTGTTTGGTTGTGGATTTGGGGCAGAGTTACTCAGTCGACCGTCTTATTCATCTTAATTATACATAACTTGTATATGTCATGCGATCATAGTGGTACCGAGGAGGATCATAATATAGAGTATCGACACTAGTTAACAAAGCACTTTCACGGTATGTACTCGCTCATCGCAGTATGATATGTAGAAGTGTTAACATCAAGGGGAAAGCAGAAAACACTAGAACGTTTACATAGAGTACATTGTAGAGCACACTAAGGATACATCATCATATAACAAATATTTCTTTCAAATCGGCCAAACTTTTGTTCAGTAAAGAGTATGTTGTTATCATTCGTCATGAGTTGGTGTGGTCCTCACCATACTAAGTTCATATGTTTCCAACACCTCGACCGTCAAATTCACGAAACCCTCGTCATTCGTAACGACAACCCGACCCAGACCTTGAAATCGTCTACCTCGTATTCTAAACCCCGAAGTACTCATGCAAAGAGTATTTTTCCCTCCAAAACCTTACCGCCGTATATTCAGCAAACCTTCTCGAACTACCACTCGTCCAATAGATCAAGTTCAAGCATAGAGGCTAAAGACGAATACAGCCCACCCATCACTAATAAGTGTATACGCTAGAGTGGTATATAATCATGATCATGCAGATTTAGTATGTGTGTATCCGCCCTATCTCATGTTCCTTGTTTGGTTGTGGACCTGGGGCAGAGTCGCACATCCGATCATCTTACTAATCTTAATTATATACAACTCGAATACACAAGGTAATGATAGATGGACTAGGTATGAATCTGATCATGGACATTAGGATAAAGTTGATAGGTCTACGAGTGGGTATTCTGCCAATCATAGGAGCACAACCCCAGAAGTGTTGCTAAGAAAGCGAATTTCGGGACGAAATTCCATCTAACAGGGGGATGATGTGACAACCCAAATTTTTTTGACTTATAAGTCCAGCCATTCAATTCAAACGAGAGTTAGACTCGTTTCGGCTATCAGTTAGCATGGTTAAGGATCATATTAAGGGTTTTAAGCTCAGTACATTCAATAATTGACTATAGGATTGAGTTGTTTGGGTTCTTTGCGTTGAAATCAAGCCAAACACTCCATCAAAGGGAGTGTACATCCGTACACCCATGTTGACCGTACACCACCCCATATGTAGAGTATCCCTTCACTTCTAGTCATTTCTCACACTTCCATGTCTAGAAAATTGATTCTCTCTTAAGCATCATCGAGTTCTTCATCCTAAATCTTCAAAAACGTAAGTGATTCTTCCATCTATGAGTTGTTATCCTTCTTAATCATGTATCATCCTTTGATTTCATCCATGAAAATCATCTTTTTGGGTAGACCTTCAAGATCTTCATGTTTCACCAAGAACACACACTTGTTCTTGGTGGCCGTGAACCCTCCTTCAAGCCTCCAAATTGTAAGTATCCTTCCCCTATGCTTAGTACACGTTAGGATCTCTTGTTAAACACCTTAGAAACGACATTTAGCCGGAACAAAAGGAATATACGGTTGTACACCCTTGCATGGCCATACACCCCTCAAAACACTCCAAAAGGGCCTCCAAAGTGAGAGTCTAGTTCATATTCTTGATGAGCAATCGACCCACTAGCTTTCCCATTGTTCAAAGACCCTCTTATGCATTCCCCTTTGATGAATCACATGTGATTCTAACATTTAGTCCAAGTGTTTCTTAGTCCCTAAGGATGTTTCCTTGCATGATAGTTGCTTTAAACACTAAATTCATGCCAATATATGTCATTAGGACTCGTTAGTATCTCGAGACTTCATTTGTGGAACTTCTCATCCTTACGCGCATATTCGATTGAATCACCCACATAAGGTGAGTTTATACCCCTATAATCAATCTTTTAAACTATTTTAAATGCTTTTAGGGGGGATACAAGTTGGACACAATGATAATTGTGTAAATGTTTGGTTATAAACATCTTTTAAAGGATTGCTTATGTATTTATAAGTGATCAAAGCATTTCAAAAACTCTTTTAAAGTTAAGTTACTTTATAGTTTACAAAACTCCGTTTTTAAAGTACAATCATAACTTAATAGATAAAATGAGTCTTTTCTTCAAGTCAGTATCAGTTCAAGTAAACATACTAGTAAACTATAATAGGTATAGTTTAGGGGTTCATTTCACACGATAACATAGAGAACATACTATAAAGAGAAATAGGGAGGATGATACAATACACGAAAACATAGAGAACATACTATAAAGAGAATCAGGGAGGAAGATACAATACATGATAACATAAAGAACATACTAAATACTATAACAGAAGAACAAATCATGATTAACAACATTATACCAATGATCACTAACTCATTGTTCTAAACAAAAGGTGATAATAAATGTGGTATACAAGATAACTTTAATGTGAGACTACTTCACGGCTTAGCAATTTTGTATGATGAAGTCGCGTTTCGTAACCAAAATCTCTTGCAGGGAGAGTGTATAGTATGGGTACGACTCATGACATTATGACCTTGATAAAACAAACTAAATCTAAGGTACTCAGTACTTCAGTATGAAAGAAAACTGAAAACTTACATCAATATAAGCGACAAACAGAACAGTTGAGTCATAGTACATTCAGTAGAAAGAGGCCTATAATGCTAACTTTATGATTCCTTAGTTGTTTATACATCAGGAATATATATTAATCAGATCCGACATGTGGTAGGATGTGTGCTTTCCGCTTCAGTTCATGTTCCTTGTTTGGTTGTGGGCTTAGAGTAGATTTACCCAACCTACTATCTACCCAATCTTAGCTCTCTCTCTCTCTCTCTCTCTATATATATATATATATATATATATATATATATATATATATATATATACACCAAGTAATCATAAAGAGTATCGGGTATGGGCCAGGTCATAGTATACAAATTAAATACACCGTTTTCTAGTACAAAACATACTTTTTCAATTAGAACATTTGGTAGACAAAACTAGAAACTTACTAATAAGGGGTTTAATCCATTTTATTAAACCAGTATAACTTAAAGGACCTTAGGTGGTTAATTCTATAATACCTAAGTTTATACATCAGGATTATATATAATTAATATCCGATAGGCAGTTGGATATATTAAATCAGTCTTATTTCCTATTCCTTGTTTGGTTGTGGGCTTAGGGCAAATTCACACGATTAACTATTTGTTCGATATTAGATTATATATAACTAGTATACAATAAGTGATTATAGAAGGAACTATTGTGGTTACTATTTTTACTAAAAGAAGTTAGGGTTTTTCTTAAAGAATGTTTTCATCAAATATAAAGGAACTATTACAGTTAACTTCGTAAGTACCAAGTGAATACACTAGGGCGATATAAAACGAAGACTTAACAAACAATGGGATGTGTGACTTCCGCCTCATTTATTGTTCCTTCTTTGGTTGTGGGCTTAGGGCAGATTCATACAACTGATTGTTTGTTTACTCTATGCTTTATATAACTTGTATCCATTTAGTACTCATAAAAAGGATTGTAGAGCCATTTTTACTTAACTTTCATCATATTAGAAGATATAGGATCTTCTGGAGGAACATGCGAACTTTTCTAAAAGAACTTTCAACTTACTTTACATCACTAAAAACTTATGAACTCACTAGCTTAAATGCTGATCTACTCTTTCAAAATACATTGTATTCTCAGGGAACTAGTAGACAGGTACGCGCTTTGGGATTCAAAAGATGAAGTATAGTAGCTTCATGTCTTGTTTTGTTATTTGATGTTGGATTCAATGTTTTGTGAATCACTAGTTGTAAACACTTTAATATTAATACAATGGTTGTTTGTTACTATGATTGCTATGATACATGTGTTGTGATACTATACATGAGGTCCTCTGGCCCCGAACGTTTCTACCATTCTGATTTGGGGGTGTGACATAACGCATGGCATGTGTGTGATTAGATCCAGGTTGAGGGTTGTGTTAGAGCCTCTCTTCCTGTTCTTGTTTGATGAAGGCTTTGTGGTTCAAATCATGACACGAACATCTGATTTGGGTACAGTCGGATGCGAGTTCAACTCATGATGATTGTGGTTGGCTTTGTAGTTAGACAGTACGACCATGGGGTGGATCTATGGCAGTATGGAAGTGTTAAAAGACTACGGGGCAGCCGTAGCATTTACAAGGTTGAAAGGTAGTTGTGGGAGTGTTGTAAGACCATGGGGTAGACGTAGCATACACAAGGATGATAGGCTATCAGGAAAGTGATGTAAGTCTACAATGTAGTCGTATCATTCACCATATTGAGGTAGGAAATGGTAGGAGTGGTCGTTGAGCTGAAAGAGGATCAACACATATCTGGGTCAAGGGGGACAATATTGTCAAAGGATTACTCTTTTTTTAGGATGAGGATCGTTGGATCCAAGGCAAGGATAGGCCTGTACAACATTTAATAAGGTGAGACCCATGGGTGACGCTTGTTCGATTGTGCAGACTTGGTAACACCCATGGGTGAGGTCTGTATGGTTATGATAGTATGGGTGAGACCCAGTTGAAATTGGTTGGAGCAAGGTATTGGATCACGTTTAGAGTAGGATGACTCTATGGTTAGAAGTTGATATCCTTGTTGTTGTTAGGCTAGGGTAGCCCTTATCAGTTATATTCTTAGTAGAAGCCTGGTGGTGAGACCAGGTGTGAGACTGTCATACTCAACAATCGATTGGGGATTTGATATCTCGGTTTAGTAGAAGGTTACCTTGGAATCGAAAAACTCTGGATAGAATGCAAGTGTAAATCTTTGGATTTCTGGATAGGAGTTATGTATCGGGTTCGAAAATGTACGAGACTCGTGTTGGGAGTCATCCTTGTGTGTGTGTGTGTGTGTATATATATATATATATATATATATATATATATATAACAAATCTTTTCATTAGGAAGTTATGGCTTAGGAATCTTCCTGCTAAAGGTATCAGTTGGATAACTTAGGGTCAAAAGGATGTTTTTCAGTTCAAATTGCAGTAAGAGGTCCTAGTGATGGTGTTTTAGGATGGACCTACTTATGTAGAGGTCAGGTAAAGTTTTGGGGTTTCGGAATTATAGCAGTGAAGTGCTGATTTATCAGTTAGTGGATCAATAATTTGTTCACCATTAGGATGTATGAGTTCTGTTAAGGATGAGATTCGATGGTAGCATTGGAACGTCATTAAGAGTGAAGTCAAGATTTTCGGACAATCAGGGATTTAAAAGGAATTGTTCGGATCGTCAGGTTTCTAGGAGGGTGGTAAGGAGTGATTTCGAGGACGAAATCTAATTTAAGTGGGGGGGGGGGGGAGTTGTAACACCTTATTTCAAATCGTTCCATAATTCGAGGTCATGACCCGAATATCAATTATCATAAGGATTTGGGCTTTGGGTAAGGAGAGGTTTAGAACCATTTGGATATGGGTAATGTAGATTATGTGATCTGAGAGTTTGGCTTGTGCATTGGAGCCAAAGGGTATATTGGTAAAAAGGCGATTGGTTGGGTCTTTAATGAATTTTGGATTTTAAGTTTGGAAGATTTTAAGGCAAAGGAGAGTTAATAGGATTGTAGAGCTTCTCATTAGCTTTCTATGGATATAAGGATCATCAAAATTGAAGTTAGGACGAAGAAGTAATGGCTTTCAAAAGTTAAGAGGATTCTGGGTTAATCAAGTACGATGGACGTACATAGGTGTACGTTGGGCATATTGGACTAGATGATCACGGTTAGACCATGGAGAATGTTGGGTGTGCTTGGAGTACACTGGGCGTACTCAATTCAAGTGTAAACCCTAATATTGGGGCTTTGGACCATATTTAAGCATCATTAACTCTTGGAACCCTCCCCATAATCAGCCTCCATCCCTCTCAACCTGTAACCTTGAAAACCTAGACTTCTTTTGAGGATTCTTGAGCCTTTTGAGTGATTTGGAGTGTTCTTGGTGCACATTGAAGAGGAAGGAGCTCATTGGAGAAGTGTTGTTAGCTTGGAACTTGTAGATCCAGACTTTGTTCATCTTGATCTATCTTCTGGAGGTATAAAGTTTTAATATTGATGACTTTTTCTTGTAGATCTAGTTGGGTGGTAATTTGTAATGTTTTGGTCATATGGTTGTAGTTCTTATGATTACAAGTTACTCCATGACCTTTGAGCCTCATATTTGGTCCTTGTTGAGGTCATTAAGTCATGAAGTTTGGATCTTGAGGAGTATTATTCTTTCATGCAAGAATTAGGTACCTTTTTATGAAGTTATGAAGCTTGGATTGTGGTTTGAGTCCCATTAAGACATGCACAGCAGTAAAGTTAGCAACTTTATGGATTAAGACCTTATTTAGAGGTTAGATCTAGGTTTAGATGTTTTGGTCTTAAGCATTAAGTGCTTAATGTGAAGCTTTGGTCCCCTGGTTAGTACGTCTGGTGTACGTATGCGTACGCTCAGCGTAACACATAGATTCCCTGATATTCATGTTGTGATGAGTTATACTTTTGGCATCATCAGGTAGTACGTAGGGCGTACGAGTCTAGTATGCGAGACATACTCACAATATTCTCTTTTTGGGCCTTGTGTATTTTAGGAATTGGGCCATGAGATGTTAGGTCAGTTGTGGGAAGGGTAAAATGTTCATTTACTCATTGGAAGGATAGAATATAGATTAGACCTTGAATTTTGGCAAATTACCTTAATTATCGATCAAGGATAATTTGGTTATGTTCAATGTGAGGATTCTGGTAGCAGCAACGCGTGTGTTTGGTTATCTCGGATTGAGGTGATTCTCCTCCCAGTGTTTGGTGGGTCGAAGGCACCAATACGGGTGCATGGATTATTGTTATTTGTATGCTAGCTGTCTATGTGACTCGTGCATGTGTTGTATATGTTTGTATATATGGGGCGGGGCCTGATGAGTGTGTTGGGTGGGGCCCGATGAATACCAGGCGAGGCTCGATACCCAACGGTGCCCGATGCCGGGCGGGGGGCTAATGAATGTCGGACAGAGCTTGATGTATGTTTAATCTGTATGGTATGTGGTATTTTGGGGAACTCACTAAGCTTTGTGCTTATAGTTTTTATGATTATGGTTTTAGTTACCATTGTTTTAAAAGGGAAGGGTCCAAATTGATCGCAACGCATCCACCCATGTTTCCGCAATTTATGATTTTGGGATTGTACTCTGATAACTATTCTTACTTTAATACGATTTTAAATGATTAAAAAGGATAAATGGTATTTATGGTTGAATTAAAAATGGAATTTTTACCTTATGATTTTTAGGTCGTTATAAGAGCTATACAAACTGACGTTGTTAAGAGTTGGAGTTTCAGGTTAAGGATATGGTACTTCTAAAAGTATCCCCTTAGAAGGGTATTTTTCGCTCTAGGAAGCGGGAAAAGCTATTCCCCAAATTTATCGACCCGCTCTTAGTTATGGATAAAGTAGGCAAGGTAGGCTACTGATTGGATTTACCGGATGAGCTCAGTCAGATTCACAATACTTTTCACGTTTCCCAGTTGAGGAAATGTATGATCGACGAGTCCGTTGTTGTTGCATTGGATGATATTCACGTGGATGATCATTTGAATTATATTGAGCGGGCGATAACGATTCTTGATAGGAAGACAAAGGCCTTACGCAACAAGGTGGGACCCTTGGGCAAGGTGTAGTGGCATCACTGGAAAGGCTCAGAGTGGATTTGGGAGCCCAAGGTAGAGATGTGTGAGCACTACCCGGTTTTGTTTTCAGTTGAGGATTTTGAAGGCGAAATCTAGTTCTAGTGGGGGGGGGGGGGGCATTGTAACACCTATTTCTGGTAAATGATTCATTTATCTTTTTAGGCATCTAAGATGTAAAAATGTGGATTTTGTAATGATCACGACGTGGTGAAGGATACACCACGACATGACCATCGATGTATAGAACGTGTATCTATTTTGTGCATCACGACGTGATGAGCATATGGTCACGACATGACGGTTGCTTGTGTATGTAACCATAATTATGAGATTTGTGCCCATATATTAAAGGAAGTGAGGGCTATAGTTTGCACACCCTTAGCCTCCATCACCTCCCTTTTACCCTCCAAGAAACCCTAGCCCCATTTTGATCTTGTGAGCTCCTTTTTGGTGATCTTAGCCCTTAAAGAAGAAGAAGAAGGCCTTTTGGTTCATTTTTTCAGCTAGTAACCCCCACTCATCATCTTGTGCTGTTTTAGGACTCTTGTAAGTCCTCAAGTTCCTGCCATTTTAGTTGAAGCATGCTAGATCTAGATTTTTGTCCTTTTTCCCCATGTTTGAGGAGGTTTGAATGTTGGGATTTCATAAAGTTAGCAACTTTATTAGTTCTTGAGGTTCCTTTGTGACCCTTTATCCCATATTTGGAAAGTTAGTGAGTTATGGGTTCCATGCATGAGATTTGATCTCATTTTTCTTCATTTTAACCTAACTTTTGTTCAAGACATGCATTGCACATGCATGTCTAAAAGCAATTATTTTTATGGTGCTTTGGGATGGAGAAAACCTTCTAAAAAGTTTGAGTGCTTGGCTTGAAGGATTAAGAGTTTAATGTATTAAGCTATCCAGAGCAGTTCCCACGACATGACAGATTGATCGTCACGACGTAGCAACAGACAACTTCGAGACCGTTTTCTCCTGACTCCGTCACGACGTGACCAATGGGTAGCCACGATGTGACAATCAGCTGGGGGTTGACTTTGACTATTGACTTTTGATCATTGTTGACTTGGGTCAACCTAGGAGGTTTTAGGGTGTGGATTGAAAGGGTACTCTTATGTTGCGTTTAGGTGTCTCGTAGTACCGGTCTCCTCTATCAGGGAGCTGTTGTGTTAGCCTATTGTTTGCAAGGTGAGTCTTCTCACTGTCTTACTTATGCCATAACATGTACACGCTGACCAGTTGTGTCTTATTTGTTGATTGTTGTTATGTGTTACTGAGTTGTTGATAGTTAGGTTGTTCACTATTTTGATAAAACCAAATTGTCCAATTAGACAATTTGGATGGACTATCCAGTTCGGATATTCGAATTTTTTGATTGGTTTTCACCAAAGAGGAATTATTATTTTGGATTTCGGATTGATTTTGGTTTATAAACTAATAACAGAATAACCTAAAAAAACCAAATAACAATTACTATTTATTTGTTTTTAATATATCTATAATTATTATTAACTTTATAATTTCTCTTTAAAAAAAGCTCAAAAAGTATCACCTAATAAAAAAAATTAATATGCATTTTCTCTTAAAAAATATTTATCTATTAAACATTAAATTATAATATACCTTCTTAGTAGTTGTTTATAAATTTTAAATCACAATTAAATAATTTTTTTGCTTCTTCTATAAAATTGGATAATATTAAAATTATATTTTGTTTTAAAATGTTATGGGTTTTGAAAATTGAATTATAAAAACCAATCCAACCGAATAGTAATTGGATTAAATCGGATCGGACTTGAATTTAGTTTAGACAATTCGGATCTATATTTTGAAAACCGAAATTAATTTGAATTTACTTAATTAGATCGGATTAAACTGATCCATCCAAACGAACACCACTAGTTAATAGCTCCAGGGCGTGTTGTTAGCTCATTTGGAACTGCTGATAGTCCCCAGGATTGTTGATAACCTACTGGGCATGTTATTAGCTCACAATGTGTGTTGTTAGCCTATTGATGATGCTGATAATCCCCAGGGTTGCGTATAACCCATAGTTGTTTATTTATGTTGTGTTGTATGTGATATTTTGGGGAACTCACAAAGCTTCATGCTTACAATTGTGGATTTAAAGTACTTCATATGGTCATGGAAAGGGGTAGGCTTGATTGTACACTCTCCTTGGCAACTTTCATGATTCTGTATTTTGTGCTACTCTAATTTTGGGATGAATGTATTTTGTATTTTGATACTTATGATTTTCTTGACTTGATTTTCCTGGACACTATGTTTTTATTCAACTTAAAAATGAAAATTTTGGTTGTGATTTTTTGGACGTTACAAGTTGGTATCAGAGCCCTGGTTTGAGGGATTTGGATGAACACTCATGTGATTCCAAACTCAAACTAAAGATCTGAGAAATTTCATAAAAACTTTTCGGAAAAGATAAATTATAAAACAAGAAAAGGAGGATGCGAAGTGTACAGTTAGCCAGCGCTCGAAAAGTGATTTCCTAAAATATTCATACTTTTCATATATGTTGTAACTGAGCTGTTGTTATAAGAGCTGTTTGAAATGCATGCTAGATAGTAGGTTAAGGATCCCATCAAGAGTTACTTGATTTCGTGATGCCTTGTAGCCTAGGGGAATGCTTGTGATGTCATGCTAGAAGTTGAAGTTAAAACTGTTAGTTGCTATGAGTATACTATATAATTGTGCATGATTAGGATTTTATAGCCCGAAAATGTTTGGTTTAACCTTATTTTATGTTTATTGTTTGGTTGTGAACTTATGGTAGAATCATTTATTCGATCGTCTATCAGATCATGGATTATGTATAACTGGTATACGCAGAGCAGTTAGCGAGATTAGTGGAGACTTCTAGTAGTGCGGGAGGTAGTCAAGGGAACCTAGGACGAGTACCTAGGATATAGAAATATCTATGTGGAGGATATAAATGTGTGTGCTAATGCACGTAGTGTGGAGTAGCTCAGTGATTTGGGTCTTGGGAGGAAGATCTGAGTCAAACACGGATAAATGTGGAAGGTAGTATGGGTTCGTATTACTGAAAGCACAGGATCCATACGGGATTCAGCCAACAACACCCGCCACGAGAATCACAATCCACAAACTGAAGGTGAACTTATACATTGCCGCCATCTGCTCCCTTATTAGCCATCAACTCCTGATTCACGTCGTTCCTCATATTTTTGATATCCACTTGAAGCTCCATCGCAAGGAGTTCGTTTTCAGTATGTATATACCTAAATCAAAAGCATGGAAACCATCGTATGAGAAGCTACCAAATGACACCATTTCAGTTTCTTGCCGGCTTTAAAGAAGGAAGATTAAAGGCTCACTACTATTGCTCTAAAAGGCTAACAACATACTAATGTTCAACCTAAAAAGGGTGTCTGTATCATTTTATAAGGGACCACAAGTCATCTGATCAAGCTTGGTCAAGTGTTCACCTTTCGTACTTCCTTTCCCTTTTTGTAAAAAAAGTAAAAAATAAAAATAAAAAACAAAATAAAATTGAATGACCTCTTAAACCAACCTAAGTTCGTTGGTTAAAACCCTTTTTCATTCAACAAACGTTTCATAGGGTTTATAAAGGGTTTAAATCCAACAGGTTTTTGCGAGCTTCCGTTGTCCCCCTTGCCGGCTCTCACCAGAGTTTTCCCCCTGGTTCATCAAGTACCATTGGCTTCTTCCATTACTATCATTCTCGTCTCTCCTCTTTCACCGCCCTCTTCTCTGGTTCTTCCCGGCGAGTTAGGGCTTCTTGCTGAACAGAGCGCAGGTAACTATCGAAAAGCTAACCGGCGGTTTACTGTATGTGTTCTAGCAATTGAATTGTTTCTCTTCATTCTTCTTACTTTATACTCTTTCTTTCTGCAGAAAGCTTCAATCTAAATTCTTATGGCTAAACCTAGGTTTGGCAAGAAACGAGGTAAGACTCAAATCTCTATTTCTTTTTATTTCAGTTTCGCTTTCATTTGATTATTTATAAAATCATGTTGTAGGAGGCAGCAGGCCAAAAGCAAATGAATTTACAAAGAATATTAAAAACAAGCGCGCTAGAAGAAATCATGTCGAAGATGAGAAAATTCCAGATACTCCCTCCTCCCCGAGTGATTCAGGCAAGTGAACTTACCTAATCATATTTGGGGATTTGATGGTTTAACTTATCACAAGATGAATATGAAATTGTTATAGATTTTGCTATTGTGTATAATACCATAAACTATTTTAGTGTTCTTAGCGTGTGATATAACGTTCAAACTAGTTATTGGTTGCATCTTAAGTTGCTTGCGTTATGTGTTGTAGGCAATTCATCTGAAGAACACTCTGATATAGCTTCAGAAGAGGAAGAAGAAGAGGTTGCTGTTTACAAGGAACCATCAATGTATGATAACCTGTTGAAGACACTTGGGTCAGCTAGTGAATCAATTGCTGATGCTTACAAGAGGAGGTAGTCATTCCTACTGAAAATCAATTATCCTTCTTACTTTCTACACTTCTTTAATAACATCTTTATTTGTTCAAGAAAATGAAGCCCCTTTTGCTGTTAAAAAACTCATAGCATTCGTTTCTACTATGCTTAGGCAACGTGCAGAAGAAGGCAAAAGTGACACAGATGAAGAAGAGGATAATGATTTAGAATCCTTAAGTGGTTCTGAACAAAGCGAAGATGGTAACAAAAACACCTAATTCCATCAATAATTCCAAGAAAATCATTCACTTTATAATTCGAACTTTTATATTTTTTGGTTTTGATTATTAGAAACTGAAACTGGATCTCCTAGAGGTGACTTGGACCCAACTGATCTTCAAGGTTTGGCAGAAGTTGAAGAACATAGTGAAGATGATGCAGATGAGACATTTGAAAGTGATGGAGAAGAAGATTTCACAGCTGATGATCAGTCTATTGCAAAAGAATCAGAAAGCACAAGGTATTGTGATATTTCTAGTGTTCTTTATATTAAATTTTAACAAGCTTCAACTTTGTGTATAGATTTATTTTAATATTATTGTCATCTTCTTGAAGTTCATACTCTGCTCACCTGGGTTACAAATTATCAAAAGAAGAGGCTGAAAATCTTTCAAGAAAAAAAGGGAAATATAAATGGGAGGTTGATGCAGCTAACTGCAAGTGGGTAGCAACTAAAGAGCTCCTTTTAGAGGTATTCTGTTCATATTTATGACATTTTTGACATTATATATATGTGGTTTTTTACCATCTTGTCCTCAATCATTCATGTAAATCTTTATTGTGTTTTCAGGATTCCTACATGGATTCTCCTTATGGTTTAAATCCCAAGCTATATGACCATTGGTCGAATACTTACAATGCATCTGGAGGGCATGATCTTCATTCATCAAGACAAAGATCATTCTTCTCCCTTTGTAAGTGATGATAAAAAGGGCATTTTCGGACTATTTATTTATTTATTTATTTATTAATTAACTTGTTACCTTCTTTTATTATATAGGTAACACTTATCGGGATATATTACACCACAACAAAAAGCCATTTTATCTTAAAGGTAGAGAAGAAGACTTGAGTATCATGGATGCCTATTTGTTGCACTCGGTGTGTACATCTTTTACATTCATTTCTTCAATACTTTCAGAATCTCACAAATAAAGTGAAAGGTTGATGATCAAGGGGTACTTTTGTAATTTGTGCAGCTGAATCATGTATTTAAAACAAGAGATCTTGTGACAAAGAATGACAAAAAATTGTCAAACAACAAAGAGTCTAAGCATGAGGAAGTTTTAGATAGTGAGAACTTTCTTGACCATGGATTTACTCGTCCTAAGGTAATCATAATCTTGATCTAACAAATCTTGTTTTAGGGCTCAAAAAAATACCAACTTTTTACTTTTCTCTCTAATTCAACATTATACTTTGAAATTACACTCAGATATATCAATGAAAGTTGCCTTATATTTGGATGAAGTTGCTACAATCTGATAGATATTTCAAAGTACAATGCGATTTTCACTTATTAATGTATTATCTAGTGCTGGATTATAAGTTTTGTGATGAATTTCAGGTGTTGATCTTGTTGCCAATGGCAAGTATTGCATATAGAGTAATAAATAGGCTGATTCACTTAACTCCTTCAGGGCATAGGGTAAGTGTAAATCTTTACAATGTTGATATATTTTTAAAAAGTTATGAAAAGATACTTACTTTTGGGTGGGTCCCACTCCCACAGGTTAATGTAGAGCATATTGGTCGATTCTGTGATGAATTTGGGCATGGAAAGTCTGATGATCAGGAGGATGAAGATGAAGATGGTAAAAAATCAAAATCTTGGAAAACATCAAAGCCATCAGATTTTCAAACACTTTTTGGAGGGAATAACAATGATCATTTCATGATTGGCATCAAGTTTACCAAGTAATTTTTTCATGAGTGTCTTGTAATTTTCTCAGTGAATTGTGTTTTAATCAATCATTGACATTTTTGTTTATTTTGTAGGAAGACTATAAAGTTGTATAGTGATTTTTATACATCAGACATGATTGTTGCTTCTCCTCTTGGTTTGATCACAGTGAGTACTACATTTCAAGACTGTTTCTCTTTTTTAATTACTGTTTATTTAATTTTAAATCTAACTAGGGTAATATTTGGGGTGGGGGGTTACTCTGTAAATTTTCTATTAGGCAGGGATCATTTTTGTAGTTTTTAAAAATACGGACCATTTCTACAAAAAACCTGCACAGGGACCTTTTCTGTAAATTATGTGGACAGTTTTTTATAATTTATTTTCTACACAAGGACCAAACCTGCCAACGTCCGAAAGTCTTAAGACACATGGACCATTTCTGCAAGTTACAAGGACAGATTTTGTAATTTATTTTCAACACAAGGACCAAACCTGCCAACATACGAAAGTCTTAAACACATGGATCATTTCTGTAAAGAAAATTCTGCACGAGGACCTTTTCAGTAAATTACAGGGATAGTTTCTGTAATTTTTTTTTCTACATAGGGACTAAACCTACCAACATATGAAACTCTTGTGGTCAAAATCTCAAACCTAAAAATATACTCAATTCAAATTAGTATATCCCATATTATAATTATATTTTATTTTTTTTTTCTAGAAAATTGGGGAGGCTGAATTGGAAAAGGAGAAGGATGTGGATTATCTGTCTTCTATTGAGGTAATTCATAATCTTCTTTTATATAATGAAACACACACACACACACACATACACACACAAACACACACAGTGACACGTGTTTCTTGCTTATTACTTGTGATAATGGAAGGGGATTTTGTGAATAGGTGTTGATTGTTGATCATTCAGATATTATAGCGATGCAGGTAAATTATCTGAATAAAGTTTCTATTAAATTATTTTTTTTTTCTTTTGATTAATATTTTTAATTAAAATTTCTTTTCCAGAATTGGTCCCATGTGAATACTGTTGTTGAGCAGTTGAATCGCATTCCATCAAAGCAGCATGGAACTGATATAATGCGAATAAGACCATGGTATTTAGAGAACTTAATTCTCTTTCTCCCCTTATTTGCTAAAATTACCAAAATACCCATGCTTCTTCCCTTATTTGCTAAAATTACCAAAATACCCATTATAGGTACCTTGATGGACAAGCTAGGTTTTATAGGCAAACAATTGTGCTAGGAACTCATGTAAATCCAGGTAAAATCTGTTGAGTGTTATTTATTTATTTATTTTATTGTATAATATTATGGCATTTAAAATTATCTTCTTTTATATTTCCTTAGATATCAACGCGATGTTCAACAACCATTGCCTCAACTACAAAGGAAAGGTGAGCAAATATTTTTCGAAGTCTTTATTTTGATTTTCATCTTATAAATAATAAATGATGGATATATTTATTTTCTCAATATAAAGTTGTGTAAAAATTAAAATTATTTGTTAGGTGAAACTTTCATGTGAGCACAAAGGTGTTCTTCCAAAAGTTTTGCTTCAAGTGAGACAGGTTTGTATTTTTTTTATAAACTCTCTTCAAATCTTTATCCTATTTATTTTTATTTTATTTATCAAAGGTGTACTTTTTTACCAAAAATATTTATATTTATTTGTATTGACCATTTTAACATTCAGATCTACGAGCGTATTGATACCGAATCAATAGCGGATGCTGATGACTCCCGCCTTGAATACTTCAAGAAAAAGGTTTTATTTATTTTTTCTTTTTAAAAAAAAAACAATGTGTGCAAAAGACTTAAACGCCCTCCTCGTCATCACATTTGACAATTTTCATGTTTCTTGTTTTGTAGGTGTTCCCAAAGATTAAAGATTCTGTTCAGGTATTATAATTATGGGCTAAATGCTTATTATACAATTACATTTCTTGCATTCAGCTCTTATTTTATTTTAATAAAAAATAAAGAAAAGTAAAATGTTTTTATAATGTGCAGGGTGGAGTTATGATATTTATTAGTTCTTACTTTGAGTTTGTTCGTGTACGAAACTTCTTGAAGTCTCAAGATGCATCCATGTGTCTGCTTGGAGAGTGAGAATTTATTTATTTATTTTTTATTTTTTTTAAATCATAAAATTGTTATAAAGTATTTAATCATTTTATGACATTTTAGGTATACAGAACAAAGTGATATATCACGTGCACGAGTTTGGTTCTTTCAAGGAAAACGGAAGATTATGTTGTACACTGAAAGAGCCCATTTTTACCACAGATATAAAGTAAATTAAATTAACCTCCTTTTTTATAAACCCAATTTCAATAAAAACCATTATATTTTTTTGTTTAACCAAATAACCATTGAATTAATTTCTAACTTATGCTGTATTAAAAAACAGATTCGTGGAATTCAGAATTTAATAATTTATTCACTTCCGGAGCGGAAAGAGATTTACCCCGAGGCATGTTTTTCTAACCCTAATTTTCTGTTTAATTTACAAAAATACCCTCTTTTGTAGTTTTTTTTTTTTTTTTTTTTTATAATGTGTTTTTTTTTGTTGATGCAGATTGTGAATATGCTTGAAGGATCACATAGCATGAACTGTACAGTGCTATTCTCACGCTTTGATCTTCTTCGGGTAACCATATTTACTATACCTTTTTTCCCCATTTTTTAAAATCTTTTTAAATTATTTTTTAAATTTTTTGTTCAGCTGGAGAGGATTGTGGGGACCACCCCGGCAAAAAGAATGGTGACGTCAGATAAGCGTATATTCACTTTCTGTTAGAAATATAGCCTCCTTCAACAATAGAAGATAACTCAAAAAATTTAACTTATTATATATCATTCTTTGTTGAGAACAAAAATTGCACCATTGAACTTGCTGGATTTTTTGCTTTCTTTGTTGTGACAATATAGCATTTCTAATCTTGTTTAATGCATTGATTATTAGTTTTATTTAAAAAAAGAAAAAAGAAAAAAGAGGATTATGGTAAAAGATCGTACATAATCGAAGTGGTTTTTGTATTTGTCAAGATAAACATCAAAATGGCACATGCGTGGTGAAACAAACAATTCGAATGTATTTCATCATTTTGCCAAGTTAGTTGGATCTATCCAATGAGCTATTAAACAAATATAGGATTATGGTAAATCCTTCTTGCATATGGCTCCCTAAACATTCCACGTTCATGCCTCATGGCCATGAGAAACACATATAAAGCACACAAGAAGACTATTTTTGGTAAATTGTTGCTAAAGAATAGTTAAACAACACACTAAAACTTGTAATTCATCTATTTACATTCTACATCTATTTACATTCTATTATGCATAATCCTTCTAACCCAATCCTTATAAACCCGACGCCTCAATTTCTGCATGTCATAAAATTAAACAAAAGAAAAAAAATCATCATTTATCAATCTTTATTGTCAAATTTATCTATCAAGACCATAAAGAATCTAAATAGTTAAATAGTTCAGATGGTTGATGAATTGGACAACATATAACACCTTAATTTCTTTCAAGAAATCTAGATGATTCTTTTTTTCAAGCTTTCAGTGGGAAAGATTTTGTAATTAATTTCCAATATGTACATGGTCTTGTGTTACATGATTAATGGAACTTTTGATCTTTCAATGGATGTCTATGTGTAATCTCAATTATTTTTAACATTATTGTTAATTCTAGGTACCCCAACCTATTATGCCATAAACTAAATGTCCTAAGATGATAATGTTTTTCTTTAACTATCATATATATATATATATATATATATATATATATATATATATATATATATATATATATATATATATATATAACTGAATCAAATATGATACTTAAAGAAAAACATTGTGATCCTAAGACATTTAACCCATGGTATATATATATATATATATATATATATATATATATATATATATATATATATATATATATATATATATATATATATAACTAGAATCAAGTATTGGTAGCCTCTATAGCAAATGGTTCTTATCTATATTATATGTATATTTCTTATTTTATAGGGTAATAGTTTGAATGTCATCCATTTAGATACATGTTAGTGAAACTTAAATAGTTTCTATTTGACTTTGGAGATAATAAAACATTTTCTATGCAAAAGTTTGTACCATTTAGTAATGTAAAATGAGTTTTCAGCTCCTTCTACCAACTTTGTAGGACCTGATATTATATGTACGATTGATTTTGTTGGTATTAATTTTGAAAAGTATTTCTTAGATATTAGAATAATTTGTGTGGTACCACTGTTGACATACAAACATCTCCAACATTTTCTTATTATTATGCTCAAAGTTGAACTGATATTGAACTTCACATATGAAGGAAATATGAGCCTATAAACATAATTAGTTATTATAAAGTTCATTTATTAGGAAAGATAAAAATAAAGGAAAAAACAACATAAATCTTTAGTCTGTGTTTTCATGTAATGCCTAAAAATGGAGAACATTTAGCTTAGTAAATTCAACATCATCAATGATGTTTACTTCTTATCACTTTTCTTTAATGAATTCTTGACAAAGTTGAAAAAAAATGTACAGGTGTGTGACATGTCTTTGACCAATGACCTATGTCATCATATCTATAACAGGAACCATCGGAGTTATATGATCCCAACATTATGTCTTGCCACTTTGGTCCTCTCTTATGGTTTACCATTGTTTCTTTGTGGATCATGGTAATTATTATTTTCTAGCCATGACCATGATTATAAGAATCACCTTTTCCACGACTAGAATTGTGGTTATGGTTTCAACTAAAACGGCTACAACCAAAGCCATAACCACATCCTGGTCCACATGTATTGTTTCTAGGATCATCATTATTGGTAGAATTTTCTTCAGGAAGTGCTAATTATCCTGTCGGATGAGATTGGTGGTTTTTCATCAAGAGCTTATTAGTTTGCTCTGCAACAAGGAAACATGCATGCAATTTAAAATATTTTGTGAACCTTTGCATCCGATGTTGTTGCATCAAGGAAATGTATGTTGCATGAAATATGGAGTAAGTTTTCTCCAACATATCTTCATCAATAACATATCTTCATCAATAATCTCATGTCCACAATATTTAAGTTATGAATATATTATAAACAAAGCCGAGTTGTATTCATTCACTTTCTTAAAGTCCTGAAACCTTAGTGTTCTCCCTTTATCTCTATCATTTAGAAGTACAACTTCCTTTATGTTCAAATAAGTCTTTCAAGCGGTTCAAGAGAATGCTTGGATCATTAATATCAAAAAATATAAATCTCAACATTTCATGGATATGCTTACAAAGGAAAACTTGTACTTTCTCTTTATCTTGTGCAATACACTCATTAATTTTATTTATTGTATTAGGAATGTCCATGGACTCAAGATACATTTTTATATTTATCATTTATGACATAGTTTCTTCCACTGACTTCAAGTGTTACAAACTCACGCTTTGCAATGTTGGATATAGCGTAACTTGATTAAGATAGATGTGATTTTTACTTGTTTAATCGTCTTGATTAGAGCTCTCGTACGGATAACGTGTTATAAATTCAACATAATTTAAATAAAATTAACAAAATTAAACTAAAACTTTTGTGAAGAGGATGAAGAAGACTTGCTTTTGAATACTTAGTAGAATGTATTCAAAACGATGTGTCTTTCATATTTACAATGGTGGTATTTATATCGGTAAAATCACTAGATATAATCAATGTACTCTTACACATATTTGACGTTATTGATATTATGGTTGACAATGTTATTTACAAAAGAAAAAAAAAACAATATTTGTAAAGTATTTGTTAGTCTTCGTCTTTCGATTGAGGTGTAAGTTCTGCTCACCATGGTGATATAATCCCCCATCTATCATAAAAGTTTGAACAAGTACGAACCATACCTTATCAGAAACTTCTGTTCCTTTTTTATTTTTCCAAAATGACAAAATATCTACATTGTTAAATTCTTGAAGTCACAAATTATATAAAGTATGATCCAATACTTCCTTAATTCGCTATTAGGGTTGTTAATTGACATAATTTGTGCTTGTTTGTTTGCTAGCTTCGTTTAGATATTATAAATTTGCATTGAAATATCCAACAATAACTATCCAAACAATCCACTTTCATACCCCATGGCAACAAGAAACACATATACATATATACAACACACAAAGGAACAACACAGAAAGCCTAATTTTGGTAACTTGTTGCTAAAGAATAGTTAAACAACAACACACTTAAACTTTTAATTCATCTATTCACATTCTATTCTGCATAATCCTTCTTATAACCCCAATCCTTATGAACCCGACGCCTCAATTTCTGCATGTCATAAAATTAAACCAAAACAAAAAAAGCATCATTTATCAATCTTGATTGCTAATTTAAGATCATGAAAGAGATTCAATTACACTTGCCTTCACCATAGAGTTGCTCAAAGCGAGCAACAATATGTTTCCCATACGTATACTTCTTCAATGAATTCAAATGGATTTTAATCCTACCAAGTAACACTTCCCTTTGGGGCCCACTACATGTTTGAAGAACCTTTTGTACCACATAATTTGCAAATTGGTCCTTCACCATCACCTAACACATCAAAATACAATACACAATTACCAAAATACCCTCGTAGAACCATAGTATTCCAAAGCTTGCTTTCATGGGATACTAGTTTCAATAAGTTGAAAAAGGGCATTCATGTCTTTTGCACAGAGTGAGTTTCATTATTAGGATTTGATTCCACTCACCAATAAATTATCGTTGCCTTCACCATATCCAACAATCTCTTGGATCATGATTTCTCTTGTATCCGAGTCACCATATTCCAAACATTTTTCAATAACATTTGATGCAAATTTGTGTTGACTTAGTTGTATTATATGACCTTCCAACTTATGTACAATTTGACTTCTTTCCTCCGGTTTTCCACCTTCCAAAACATACTACCAAACACCACAAGCAAACAAGTGATTATAATTGAAAGAAATGACCATTTTACCCTTCTGTTTGCGAAACAAAAAATGACTCAACTTTTCACAAAAAAAAGGGTCTTTTGAATTTTAAGTTGATGGATCTTTTGATTTAGAGTTAACAAACCTGAGTTACATAATTTCCATACTGATCTTGTGCAAGATCATAAACCGATTCCAAAATTTCATCCACTATAAATTGGCTGTGAAGTTCATCGGTAGAGTGTTCTAGTACCCTCTATTAAAAATAGAAAAACAATATAAAAATGAATTTACCACATTATGAAAAACAAAATAAATAAATCAAAATGCCACAAATTTTAACCTGTATGACACGGCAACCGTATGGATGTTTTGACAAGGCTGCAACTTGACCACGAAAAGATGAGATCACAAACCTGATTTTATCGGTTGGAATACTTTCAATACATTTTTGTATCACATGATTTCCATTTTGATCACGAACACATTTTAAAACATGCCCATTGAGTTCATGGACAAGCTTTGTTTTTTGTTCTAGATCGATTGCATCAAGAGCCTACAAGAAATTCGATAAAATAAAGGTTGAGAAGGGCATTCACGTCTTTTTACACAAGACAAGACTCGACAAGCTTTAGAGAGGCTATTTTTTATTATGTCTTTTGCACATACAACATATCTCGTCCTACTTTTTTTGTCAGATTGACATTAGTCTCAGATACAGTCCAATGCATGTCAAACACAATACAACCTGTCATGTAATGTTCTATGTGGGCCATAGTGGAAAGAAGAGGTAGAAAATATTATACCTTTTGGATTACACGACAACCATACATTTGGAGGCTTAAAGATAATATTTGACCTTCAAGTTGGTTTCCAAGCTCCCTTCTTTGTTCAAAGCTTCCATATTCAAAGAACTAAAAATATGACAAAGACAAGAAACATAACCCCGATGTTTAACCTTTTTAACAATTTATGTAATAATGTTTCACTTTTTTTTTACCAATTTATGCAACAATGTGTCACTTTGTGACCAATTTATGTAACTGACACGAATTATGCAACCATATTTTATGGCATTTGTTGGTGCTAAAATGAAATGTTGTTTGTATATTCTGTCTAAAAACCAACTTTATTGGATAAATTGGGAAAAACCTAAAACTTTATTGCACAAATTAAAGTATACAATAAGGTGTCGTAGTGGTATCTCACCTTTTGAATAACATAATTACCGAAAACATCTGTCATTAGTTTGGAAGCATGAGGAAGAACTTCGTTAAATACAGATTCTTTCTCCTCATTGCTACAAATTTCCAACTTCTGCTGAATGAAACGACTTCCATGTTGATCAACACTGCACCAATTGTATAAGAAAAAGCAAATTGCTTCGAGTTTATTATTAATCGACTTAATGCAAAAAAAACACAGCAACTAATTCGGGAAATTAAAAAGAGAAAAAGAAAAAGGGAATTAGAACTTGCCTGAACTCAACAATATGTCCAAAAATGTCCGATAGCTCTAACCTCCTACCCTTACCCGATTTCAACTCTTCAAGAAAAGAATACGTTTTCGGATCATCAATAACCTGATTTCCCAAATTACCCTTCCACCCCCGATACATCCCTTCATTCCTCCGACCAGAATAACTAGCCCCACCAATCGGAGACCCCGGAATTGCCGGACTTGCAAAGGGCGAATTCGTAAATTGTGAAAAATCCAAATTTCCCGGGCTCCCAAAATAATAAGAACCCGTTGTCCCTACCCTTCTCGAGTCAAACCCTAAAGATTGTAATTTCGGATCCTCCCCACGAACCGGAAGTTGAAAGGGTACCCCAAGATGTCCATAAAAATTATTAAAATGTGACAAATTTACCCCTGGGGTTTGACTTTGACCACTAAAAGGCGTTGGAAGAGGGCTATTAGGAAGATATCCGGTTGCATATGGTGAAAATGGTGATGGGTTAAACCCGTATCCATGAAAGTAACCCGTGGGTATTACATTCGGGTAAATAAATGCTGGATCTTGGGCATATGGTGGGGTGAACCCGGAGGATTGTAAAATCGGTTGCACTTCAGACACAAAATTGATGGGATTTTGAAGAAATTGATTCATATTCATTCCAATGTATGTTTGAGGTAACGAAACGATTTGAGGGTGGGCCCCATGAACATGAACATGAGACATGTTTCTTTGTTGTTGGTGATGTTGATGTTCTTGGTTTCTCGCAGTTTCTAATTTTGGAATGTTGGAGATGTTGAGAGATGCTATTCGGTTTCTTAAAGTGGAAACATCGGTTTCTGAACTTGAAATTGAAATTGTAGCAGTTGTAGGGTTGGAGTCATTGTGGTTATCTTCTTCTTCTTCTTCTTCTTCTTCTTCATTTGGTTTGTGTGTAAATGAGTGAGATTGATTGTATTGAGGTGACTTAGGTTGAGGAAGATCTTCCTGTATGAAAATGTACTTTTAGTAACAAGATCCTTTATTTGATCATTAGCTAAATGCAAGAAATAGCAATGTCTACTTTCATTTCTTTATATTACAACATTGTAATTTCAATTCTTTCATTTTGCTTTTTTCATGAGGAAGAACATTACCTGTTTAGGTGATCTCTCATCATCATCATCGGATTCTTCCTTATGAGTAGAAAGATTACTATGATCCAATTGCAATGAGCCACTATAAGAATCATCAAAAGAAGTCATTTTCCTATTATTTCCTGTATTTCTTATATTCCGAAAAATATTTTGATTTTCACCCGAAACCAATGGTGGAGGAAGCCTAGGATTCAAATTAACATGAGCCCAATAATATGCAAAATAAGATGGATCAGCTCTAAGTTGCTCTTCAGATTCAGGAACATTAGTAACATCTGTAACAAAGTGTTGCCTAAACATGAGGTTCTCAATTGCTGCAAATGAACCTTCAATACTTGGAGGAGCACTTCCACTTCTATTTGGGGGTATATTAGTCTTTCTTTCATTAAATCTTTGGCCCTTTGATCCCAATCCCATGTCCTCAATGCCCATATTCATATCGTTGTGTGAAGCCCATTTTCTATTTGCTTCAATTATTCGAATCGGACTTTCTGTCGCCATTTTGACACGTTTTTTGATAACTTGGAGTTGTGAAAAGATCAAAAGTTCTTCATTTTTTGTTGGAAGTTAATGAGCTATGACTGCAATTAGAGTGATTTTTATAATGGGATGAAGAAAAAAAAAAAAAAAAAAAAAAAAGCATAATTCTTGACACAAGGGTAAAATGGTCATTTACCGCCCTTCAGACGGGTTTTATGCAATAAATAGCAATATAATTTCATTAGTTTGTTTACTACTTTCATTTCTTCCTATTATATTATTATACTTTGAACAAGATAAACACAAATATAGCTAATAAGAAAATTAAAATAAAAGGACAACGTTATAATTGGGTAGATATTTTCAAGTATAAATTAACATATGTTGCTATTCTTGCATTTAGCCTAAAAAGAAACAACATTTCTTCATTGTTACAAGAAAATTGTAACGTTTTCTCATATAGTAAGCTTTTGTGTTGAAATTATCTATTCGCCACATCATTATTCTAAATAAATTGGGAATAGTGAAGTTGGGTGTACAAGGTTCCTCTATTTTGTCTTTGTTGAGGGGTGTTTTAGGTATTTCATTATAGTCGAAAGAATTTGTAAGAGGTTGTAAATTATCTACAACCCCTACACAAAATTTGGTTCACAATCGTCCAAATTGTGACTCAAGACATAGGACCAAACAAACTTTTTAGGGCTATTTCCTATGGCAAGAATGGGGAGGGTAATTACGTCTTTTTCACTTTGGGTGTGACAATATCAAACTCTTTCAAAAGACAAAGTACAAATGTTTTGCTATGTCATGTCATGTTCTATGCAACAAATAGGACTAACAAAACATAAAAAGTAAACTATCGTATACCAACTAGAAATCAATAACGATATTTCTACTTATAGATGACTTTTAATTTTTTAGTTTATAAGCTTCAGAGTGCAAGACTTTAACAAATTATAACAAAAGAAAACACATGAAACCTTGTGGAATTTCAGAACGATTATTGTTTTTCGTTACATGACTTCAGCTTTTCCCACATATCATCAACCTTCTTAGCATATCTCCATGTATACAAACAAATACAAACGACGACTTCAATTACTCCAATTAATAAACTCAACCCACACATATAACCATGCTTTCGTTTCAAGTTAACCAAAACCCATACGCAAACAAACACAACTACACAATCTTCACCAATCAACACTAAATTTCAACGATTGTCGAATTCGAATTCTTTAAATTAACAAAAACCCATATGAAAAAGATTCGGTACTTTGAATATTTATTGCAAAGAAACAAAAGGGTGGAGTCTTTATTGAGTAAGGGTATTGAAAAGCTAATAACTTCAACTAGAAAGAACCCTAAAACAAAAAACAAAAGAAAAGAAAAAAACTCTATTTTTTGGGAAAAAAATTGAAAGAAAACAAGATTCTCACCTGGGTTTTGTCTAAAAGAGCTGAATACGAAGTTCTTGAAACCCTAGATTCTATCAAGTAGGTATTGATGATGATGATGATTAAGAGTGATCAGCGAGAGAAAAGTGAGTTGAAAATGAAGTAGTGTGGGGCTTGATAGTTGATATTTTGTATTTGGTATTTGGTATTTGAAGGTGTAAAAGAAGGTGAAAAATGAGGTGATTGGTAGGCTCTGTTTGTGTAATTTTGTGAAGGGATACCGGGGAATGATGCTGGAAAAGGGTGGAAAACGACAAGCAAGAAACTTTCAAAAAGAATTTTCGTTTATAAATGGGAATTCATATAATCCATGGCATTCACTCAACCAGATCTTTATATCTCAAGTTTTTACGTTTAAATATAGTAAAAAACACTCAAACTCAATCTACTTGAAATACTTTTTAGGGAAAAAAATATGTATATGTCAAATTTTGTTTTTGTTATAAACTATAATAATTATTTGGATTTAAAAAAGCAAAAAAAAAAAATATCTAAACTATTCAAATTTGAAAACTAATTTTTTTTCTAAGAATGAAGGGAGTGGTGGAACCATCGTCGAAGTAAATGATAACATAAAAAAATTTGTGTAATATATAATTAAAAAAATCATAATTTCATTAGATATAAAATTCAACTTCTATAACAAAGTTACATTTAAAAGTTCATATCTTCATTCTTTTATTTTTCGAAAACAAATAATTACATTTTTAGTTTTAACATTCTCAAGTGCTTTCTTTTTTACACTACAAATCAAAACATCATTTATAAAATTATCAGCTATTTTATTATATAAATCGGTCTTCAACAACTTCATTGCAGAAAAACATTGTTCAACGATTGCGGTTGCGACAGACAAAACCAAAATTAGTTTTAATAATCTATAAACCAAAGGAAAAGAAAAGTGTTTCCTAGTTTTCACCAACAAACGAGAAATATCCGCAATTCCCTCAATCCTGAAAATTTTATCATCATGGAGCAAATAGTGATAATCGATATCAAGTTGCCCATTAAAATGCACTGTTTCTGAATCGTCAAAATCATTTTTGTATATCTCGCTTAGCTTCAACAACTCTGATTTATCAAAACTAGAAAATGAGTCACAAAGACTCAAAGCCGCCTGATAGCTTCATTTTATTTACTTCTTTTTATAGTTTATTTTAGCATATTTCATTCATAGCTTAGATAATTTCCATGCATATTTTCCTTTTCGTTATTTTATGACTATTTCGGGTACTCTCGAATCTTGTGAGCATAATTGCAGGTTTTCGGGTCTAGCGGAGCGGGAGTGTTTGGGACGTGTAGGAGGCGATGAGATTTGGTAGACAAAAATGACATTGGGCTTGATGGGTAGTGGAGATGATGCATGGAGTGATCTTGATGATTATTTGAAGACTTGGAGAGAAATAAACTTTAAATTTGCAAGATGCGGGGGAATATTCAAGCGTATGAAAATTATTAATCGGGCGAGTGCGCGAGCTTTGGAGGATTTGGAGAGGTCAAATTGGGCTTAAAATGAAGAAAAACTTGAAGAAAATGGGCTAGGAGGTGATTGGACTCGACCTGGGCCAAGTGGGCTAAGCTATGAAGGCCCAAAACTTCAAAGATGCTACACCCAAGGACCACCCGCGCAACCCACCCGCGCACCAGCACGCGGGTCGCGCAAGGCCCTGCAGGGGTAATTTCGGAAATTCATTTGGAAGGCTATTTGAGGAAAGTTGGTGCCCATCTTTTGCATACACTTGCACATCCGATTTTTGGAGATTCTCTCTGGAGTTTTGAAGACTTTTGAAGGCCAAGAACCCTTGAAGAACATCATATTTTTACCTCTTGATTCTTGCTTAATGTTTGGTACAAATTTCTCTAACTTTGTTTCTTTGTGTTTAGCCATGCTTGGCTAAACTAATCTTGGTTGACTTTTGGTTAATCCTGTGAACTTTTGTTGAATGTTGAAGAATCCATGAACTTTTCTTGAATCTTTATGGGAATGTTTTGTGTTTTAACATCTTATCATTACTTGTATGTTTTAGTTCATGAGTTTAAATGTGTTTGTGGTGATTAGTTGGTTAATTTCTTGATTAAGTAAAGGATCCTCAAATTAGCAAGCAACAAATGATTTTTGTGTTGTTTTTGCTTCACACAATCATAAAAACATTTCCTCCAACATGGTGGTGAAAGCATTTGACCCCTCTTGGAATTAGTGACTTTGACTAAGGAAATTGTTATGAGCTTCTCTAGCCATTTCAACAATTAAGAAAAGTCTAGGTAATCTCAAGCTCCTTGGATTACTATAGCCAAATTGAGGATTTAAAACAAGTATTGCACCATTGAATTCTAATGATATGTTCATCAAAAGTCAAAGTGAGAAAACTTTAAGTCAACCATCTTTCCCTTATTGATTTTACATCAAATTCTTATTTTTGTTGCAATTGTCTATTTAAATCATAGTTAATTCTAGTTTGTTTCAAGTATTTTGAAAACATCAAAACCCCCATTTTTAATTTATTGTCATATTCCAAGTATTTTACAAAGAGATTTTTCATAGAGTTATCAAATTGAACCAATCTCCGTGGATTCGATCCCTTTACCACTATACACTATTTTAGTGTGTAATATTTAGGGTTATTATTTGTGTTGGCCTCGACAACCACCAAATTTTTGGCGCCGTTGCCGGGGATTGGTTTTGATTTAATCAGTTTGTTTCTCTATGCCTACATCTCATTGTGCAGGTACTCTAATTTAAAACCCGAAAATTAAAAAAAAAAAGTATGATTTGGAAATGAACACTCCTTGCACTGAAGACCAACTTTCTGAGCTAGCTCAGTTAGTTATGATGATTGAAAGTGACCAAAGTGTGCAGTCCTCACCTCTTCTTTGCGATTTTTGTGCCCAAAATGGACATCATTCCAACACGTGTCCATATTTACAAGGAGAATGGGAAGAAGTGCAAGATAAGGGAAGCTACTACCAGTCAAACCAATGGAGTTATGATAAGCCTCAACATGATCAATGGTGGGACAACAACCAAGTTTGGGAAAATAACCATTACCAAAATCCATACCAAACATGGGGAAATAACCAATACCAACCAACTCCACTGTTCCTAGAACCCTATCCTTACCCTCCTCAACAAACTGAAACGCCAAGCATGTCCTTAGAGGAAATTGTGAAAAGCATTGTCACTTCTACCCAAATTTTCCAAGAAACAACTCAAGCTAGCGTCAAAAGCTTAGAGCAACAAATAACACAAATTGCTCAATCATTGAGTATAGTGGAAGCTCAACACAAATTATCATCTGAAGAGAGCTCATGTCATAACGCATGTTGCATTCCTTTGAAAGATGAGAAAACTTTTGATGGCTCAAGAGTGTTATATGAAGAAGAGGAAGAAGAAGTAGAAGTGGAAGAAGTTGTCAAAGAAGAAGAAGAAATTGAAAAAGCTGACAATGAAACTATAGAGGAAGTGATAGGGGTTAATGAAAGAGAGGTTGAGCCGCCCACTACCATTAAGAAACTAACTCCATTGGTAGACCAACCACAAGAGATGGAAGCGATAAATTTGTCGGACTCTTCAAAGGATACGTATCACAAGAAAGAAGACACCCAACCGGTCACCTACTCAAAAACCATGTCAAAGAAGGAAGAGTTGGTCACCTTAATGAACAAGTACATGAAAGAATATGGTTGGATGATTGCTATTATCAAAGGTTTGAGTCCGGTATGGTTCTCCCGTAAAAAGAAAGTCAAATACAAGAAAAGAGTCTCAATGGAGGTGTGGAAATTAAAAAATGTCGACACGGGGAAAATTTACAAGGTTAATGGACATCGATTGAAGCCATTCAATGAAGTTTTTGATTCAAATGTCCAAGATGTCATCCATTTTGACGCCCCAAAGTGTTAAAGTGAAGTTTGGAGGCGTCTCGCCAAAGACGTTAAAGAATGGCATTTTTGGAAAGCATTGTGTTTTTGTGTTTTTAATTTGAATAAATGACTTTTGAAGATGCTTTTGGGATTCAAAAGAATTTTTTTTTTTTTGAAGAAATCAAGAGTTTCTAGGTTTTTGGGGCCTTCCAAAGCGAGAACGGGTGAAAAACGAAGAAAAATGAAGCAAAAATGAAGATCAGAATCAGGGGGTTGCGCGACCCGCGTGCTGTTGCACGGGTGGGTTGCACGGCCAGGTGTGATGAAGCGACATTGGCCCAAGACTTAACTGCAAGGTCTGCGCGACCCGCATGCTACACTGCGCGACCCGCGCACTGTGCTGGGCAATTTGGGCTATTTTTGGCTATTATTTGACCAGGTGTTGACCAAAGGTTTTAATGAGTTGACCTTTTGACTTTTCTTGACCAACATTGACCGAAATTTACCCTTTTTGACCCATAGATTAAAATGTTCAGCTTCTCTTCTTCTTCATTTAATCATCTTGACCTCCCACTCCATTCCTCTCATATAACCTTCCAGCACCCACCTCGCTTGAAAATTCAAGATTGGCGGAGTTCTACCGGTCGTAATTTCACGAAACCACCGCCACAGACATTTCCCGCCGCCCGACCCTCCGATTTAGGTCCTTTCCACCCTTTCCTTAAGCATTGAGGACAATGCTTGTTCTTAAGCTTGGGGTGGGGCATTTCCCTTATTTTTTTTTTCTTACTCTTTTTCATGCATTTTTAGTTAGGTTGCATAACATATTAGTTTAAGTTAATTTGCATTCATTTTTTTTTATTTTATTAAATTTTAAAAAGATTTTATTTTCTTCTTTTCTACTTTTTATTTTTGCATAACATTTAGCTTAAGACATTAGCATTCATGCATTTTTGTTGTCTGTTTATTCTCACCTCTCTTGGATGCCATGGAACAGGTTCATAGTTATTGTATCATTATTGGTCCAGGATCTTGTTGCTATCTCACCCATCGAACCGGGACCACTAGCTGCAGTTTGGGATTTCATACTTGGGATCAGATGCTGGTAGCTTAAAGGGGTAAGTGATCATGGACAGGTAGTTTTCATGAAGAATTATGCATACAATACTAACAACTGTAGGATATACTATAGCAATGGGTGTTCTTAGCCTTGCGGTCACTACCGCGGAGAGGATCACACTTGATCATGTTTGAACTGTTAGGATGAAGCATTGGTTCTTGTCCCCGAGTAGAATCCATATCCGGTCTCTTTACATCACCATATCTTTTTGCAATTTTCTTAGAATTTAGAGAGTCTTTTAGTCCACATTTGGACATTTTCATTATCTTTGAAAAACCACAAGTTTGAAAAGGAGCTTACATTACATCTTTATGCTCCACACATGGTCATTTTCACACTTAGGCCATTCGGATTATATCATTACCCTTTCGGTTCCACCTACACACCTTTGGGAACCAAATTTTGAGTCAAAGGGTTTTAAATTCTCAAAAAAAAAAAAATAATAAACAAAAAAAAAAAACAAAAAAAAAAAACAAAAACAAAAACAAAATGAAGCATGCAAATTTTCAGTCACAACTATCTTAGATAGGTGGCCGGTTCAATTATTGAACAAATTTCCCAACATCTTGGTCACCCGACATTTGATATTCATTTGTATAGATCTGTTTTATTGTATATAGATCGAGTTGTTATTTTTTTTTCTTTCTCACAAATTGGTGATGTTAGAGAGACTGTCGAGTCGGATACTACGGGAGGTTTGGGCCAACACTAAGTGAACTGATTCCTACAACGGTGCCCGAGCGATTAAACCTAGTTACACATGAGAGAAACCGGCAGATGTGAGATCAGAGTGTGCACTTAAAGAAGAGCTCCACCCGAGCCCATCCAGTTGCTTTCTCCCTACTACAGATGTTCTTCATTGTATACATGTTCCATTGAGGCTGCGACTGCTCATCCCTCCTTACTCACCTAAAGGAGTTGTCCTGGCTGTGGTTTATGGTTCCATTGTCATCGGATGAAAAAGTTGTGAGATAGCAGCGAAATCAATTCTGACCATGTTGACTAACGTCGGACAGGTTCCATGGTTCTATCCATTCTTTTTATTTCTAGGGTAGTTCATCCCAAGTTCATTTAGTCTTGTCTTACTTGAGGACAAGTAAGGTTTAAGCTTGGGGTGATTTGATAGCTTCATTTTATTTACTTCTTTTTATAGTTTATTTTAGCATATTTCATTCATAGCTTAGATAATTTCCATGCATATTTTCCTTTTCGTTATTTTATGACTATTTCGGGTACTCTCGAATCTTGTGAGCATAATTGCAGGTTTTCGGGTCTAGCGGAGCGGGAGTGTTTGGGACGTGTAGGAGGCGATGAGATTTGGTAGACAAAAATGACATTGGGCTTGATGGGTAGTGGAGATGATGCATGGAGTGATCTTGATGATTATTTGAAGACTTGGAGAGAAATAAACTTTAAATTTGCAAGATGCGGGGGAATATTCAAGCGTATGAAAATTATTAATCGGGCGAGTGCGCGAGCTTTGGAGGATTTGGAGAGGTCAAATTGGGCTTAAAATGAAGAAAAACTTGAAGAAAATGGACTAGGAGGTGATTGGACTCGACCTGGGCCAAGTGGGCTAAGCTATGAAGGCCCAAAACTTCAAAGATGCTACACCCAAGGACCACCCGCGCAACCCACCCGCGCACCAGCACGCGGGTCGCGCAAGGCCCTGCAGGGGTAATTTCGGAAATTCATTTGGAAGGCTATTTGAGGAAGGTTGGTGCCCATCTTTTGCATACACTTGCACATCCGATTTTTGGAGATTCTCTCTGGAGTTTTGAAGACTTTTGAAGGCCAAGAACCCTTGAAGAACATCATATTTTTACCTCTTGATTCTTGCTTAATGTTTGGTACAAATTTCTCTAACTTTGTTTCTTTGTGTTTAGCCATGCTTGGCTAAACTAATCTTGGTTGACTTTTGGTTAATCCTTTGAACTTTTGTTGAATGTTGAAGAATCCATGAACTTTTCTTGAATCTTTATGGGAATGTTTTGTGTTTTAACATCTTATCATTACTTGTATGTTTTAGTTCATGAGTTTAAATGTGTTTGTGGTGATTAGTTGGTTAATTTCTTGATTAAGTAAAGGATCCTCAAATTAGCAAGCAACAAATGATTTTTGTGTTGTTTTTGCTTCACACAATCATAAAAACATTTCCTCCAACATGGTGGTGAAAGCATTTGACCCCTCTTGGAATTAGTGACTTTGACTAAGGAAATTGTTATGAGCTTCTCTAGCCATTTCAACAATTAAGAAAAGTCTAGGTAATCTCAAGCTCCTTGGATTACTATAGCCAAATTGAGGATTTAAAACAAGTATTGCACCATTGAATTCTAATGATATGTTCATCAAAAGTCAAAGTGAGAAAACTTTAAGTCAACCATCTTTCCCTTATTGATTTTACATCAAATTCTTATTTTTGTTGCAATTGTCTATTTAAATCATAGTTAATTCTAGTTTGTTTCAAGTATTTTGAAAACATCAAAACCCCCATTTTTAATTTATTGTCATATTCCAAGTATTTTACAAAGAGATTTTTCATAGAGTTATCAAATTGAACCAATCTCCGTGGATTCGATCCATTTACCACTATACACTATTTTAGTGTGTAATATTTAGGGTTATTATTTGTGTTGGCCTCGACAACCACCACCGCCGTGTTCTCCATTAATTTCGTGCCAACTTCACTAAATTAATGCCCAAATTTTTGAATTTGTATATCCCAAACCATGTTAAAAATCACAACTTCAAAATGATGTTGATTGGTCATATTGGTCCTATGCTTTCGTGGGATAACATAATATTCCGATATGTCCATGATTCTAATAATATGTTTTTCACAAAAAGCACATTCATTTTCCAAATTTGTGGAAACCCATATTTTCTAAAGACTAACAATGCATTCCTTGTCCCTTTTACTAACGAAATCGCTTCCAAAATATATTGATCTTTTTTTTAAGATGTTTTGACAAGGTATCCACGAGTCCTAGAATTTCCAACATCAAGTATAAAAGAAACACAAAATCAAGTGTCATGGAATATGACAAAATACCATTTGCTTAATTACGATTAGATAAACTAAACCCCTCATCTTTGACATATTTAAGGACCGCAACAACTTCTACAAATAAATTCAACAAACTTACAATTGTTCTATAATGTGAACCCCATCTAGTATCTCCAACTCGAATAAGAGAAATCTTGATTCAACCCTTTCCTGTTTCAGTTTCACCAATACCAATTTCGGCTTCAACACTTGAGTCATACTCAAGTTGTGGTTGGCAAATACGATATCGATGACAGCTTTAAAAGTCAAAATAATATATATTCGTCACGTGAATAACTCTAATAAATATTTCCTTAACAATCAGTCTATCATCATATTTCAAAACTATAGTCATATGTTATTTTTTGGAAATATCACTAGGCTCATCGACTAATATAACAAAAACATCTCTACCAATTTCATCACAAGTAGACTCGATTATCTCTTTTGAAAAGCAATTGACAATACCTTTTGAATCGTCGGTGTAACATCCATAAATTTTACACCAAATTTAAACTTTTCAATCGTAAATAAAAACCAAATAGCATTGTTTACAAAAATGTTTTCAAATCAATATCCATCAGAGTGTCCCAAAATCATAACATGAGGATGAGGAGCAGTACGGTCACGCCTTCGCCTTACCATGATCTCCTGAAGTACCTGAAACAATAAATTGAAAAATGTAAGCCCGGGGGCTTAGTGAGCTACCCCCAAAACACCAATACCACACCGACCATACCACATCAGTAATAATCAATCAATCAACATGCATATTGGGCCATCGGGCTTACTGGTCCGCCCTACAGGGCCTATAGTCTATCTGTGTCTATCCCGAGCCTTCAGCATGATTGGTCCGCCACGTGGGCCTACAGTATCCTCGGACCACTCATAGGGTGTGTTGGCCTGCCGCACAAAGCAGGACCGCCTCAACCCAACCAATAAGCAAAGACTATATGCGCATAACTATCATATACTGGCATATGTAAACATCAAGCCTATCTATCACTGGTCATCAATCATAGAATTCTCTCGTAACTAGAGTACCGACCTAGCAGGTCACTAACATACCAATCCCTATGGATCATAAAGGCATAGCATATTGTCTACCTTGATTCCGATCTAACAGATCATAACCACATATAACATACCATAACAATAACAACTAAAGGGCCGGCCTTGGTGCCGTAGACCCTATCGATATAGTGAGGATAACTCACCTCACAAATGTCGACTCGGAAAGTAACTCCAACTCTCGAATCACTTGACATCGGTTCTACCACATATTATCATAGTACAATATACTCGTAAGTCCTCAACCTTATAAGGTACTCCATAATCCACTAGTCAACCCCTTGATCAAAGTCAAAGTCCTCAATCAAGGTCAACAATCCATGTTGACCTCGACTCGCCGAGTACCCTCGACTACTCGCCGAGTTCCTTGAAGCACATGCAACTCGCGGAGTCATTAGGGTGACTCGTCGAGTTCCTTCGATTCTCGATCAAACTTTGAGGCTACCTGTCGAGTTCCCTCCTTGCAACTCGACGAATACACACGCATACATATCCAGGAGAAAACTCATCCGACTCGCCGAGTTGTTCTTCAACTCGTCGAGTCTATGGCAATCATCATCGGACTCGCCGAGTTGTTCATCCAACTCGTCGAGTTCACAGTCATCTTCATGTGACTCGCCGAGTCAACCTTGTGACTCGTCGAGTCCATTCAGTCTTTTTTCTGTACAGACTTATTTTGAGCCATGCAGCGACTCCAAATCACATATCTAAGCTACTAGGGCATGCTTTTCACGTAAAGTTGCAAACTTTACGTGCATGCATGGTTATAAAGGATCTAAATGCCTATTTTAAGTTCTTAAAGGGACTTCATGCTCAAGAGGGACCTTAATCATGACCAAAACTAAAACTTTATGCTTTTAGAGTCCAAAGAGGGTCCAGATCCGAAGTTACAACCTCAGATCTAGCCCATAGCTTATCTTTCCAACTTATTATCTCACCAAAAAACCTAAACTCAACCAATAGAATAGATTCACAAGGAAAAAGGCGATGTGGTTACCTCCATAAAATGATAAATGAGATAAGAGTTGATTCCCACACTCTACTTTCTCCAATCTCCTTCTCCCCTAAGCCTTCTCCCTCTAAAGATCCTCTTTTCAAGCTTCAAACACACAATGGGCACACACACACACGTATTAGGGTTTTAAGGGGCTCTCAAAGACTGCAAAGAGGCCAAATGAGGCTAAAGATCCTTTAAATAGAGGTGCAAACCCCGGAATTTAGGGTTTCATCTGCCAGCTTCTACTTGTAGAGTCCCAATATGGACTCGTCGAGTAGGTCACTTAACACGTGATCCCACCCCGCCGCTACTCGACGAGTAAGTCAACCAACTCGTCGAGTAAAGCTTACCCAATAAATCTTATTTAAACAATACCTGAGAATTGGGGCGTTACAGTCAGGGAAGTCAACTTTTCATTTTTTGGAGCATTTTCTAAAGTAACATTAAAAATCTTCTCATTATCTTCTCTAATTAAAGATAAGATTTCAACGAAAAGTCCTTTATTATTAGAATTTTCCATCTAATCATGTCCACGAAATTGTAATATATTTTTCAATAAAAATCTACAACTACGAATTATAACATGTAATCGAATTTCATAATTACTTTTTCTCAAGTTTTGTTTGCTTATGAAAGACTTCACCAATAGAATGGTTTTTTCTCAATAGCAAATCACACTTTTCTTGTGCCTTTTACGGTGATAGCTTTGAATATTACCCATATGTTTCCGGAATGATTAAAGTGTCAAAGCCTTCAATTATAAATGCAACTCTTCCACATTGTTCCCATACCATGTCTAAACAAGTAGCAACATAAACCATATGCCTTTTTCTTTTTAATGCTATACTCTAACCATGGAAATTCAGTAAACCATTCCATAACAAAACGTCTTAGCTTCTTAACAAATAATATAAATTCAAATTTATGTCTGTTTAGTTGGCAAGATCATTTAATCAAATATTGTGGCAACCGTCAAATTCTGGTCAAGTCAAAGTCAAATAAAGTCAATAAGTCAGACCGGTCAACCCAACTAACACTTGTGTACTAGAGCTCATGTTAGGTAAATACTATACAACTCACTATTTGAATGAGAAGTCATAAATTGAAAAGTTCGTACATCTAGATTTCTTTAACCTAAAACTATGGTAAGTAACGAACCAAACTAATAAAACAATGTTGCATACTCATCGGGAGTGTGTAAGGTCCTTAAACATGGATTAACGGGGTTTACAGACCTTGCATTGCAAAGTCGGACACTCACAAATGTCACACACGAAACCTCTCTCAATCGTTTTCACTCTATCTCTCTTTATCTAGAATCTCTCCCAAATCTCTCCAAGCATGTCAAATCTCTCCCAAATCTCTCTTTGTATGTGAAATCTCTCCCAAATCTCTCTTTGTATGAGAAATCTCTCTAAGTATGTGAAATCTCTCCCAAATCTCTCTTTGTATGAGAAATCTCTCTAAGTATGTGAAATCTCTCCCAAATCTCTCTTTGTATGAGAAATCTATCAAAGAATGTGAAATCTCTCCCAAATATCTCTCAAAAGTTTCCGTAACTTTTTGAAGTCTTTCGGGCCATCCCGACCCTTAACCGGGTCAAAAATGGCTTAAAACGGGGTAAAAACGAGTAAAATAGGCTTAAGGACCCGAAACCCCTCTTAAGGAGCCGAACCCTCCTAAGGACCCGAAACCCCTCTTAGGAACCGAACTCATCAGAAGCGAACCTATCAGAAGCGAAGGCATCAGAAGCGAACAGAGGCGAACTAGTCAGAACCGAACCTCACCTAAAGGACTGAACCTCGCCTGAAGAACCGAACCCGAAGCTACTGTTCATTTCGGTCTATTTTGCTCCAGATGCTTCGGACCGAGCCTCCTTTTGCTTCTTGTTGTTTTGCCTCGTCTCGCTTCGGCCCAGCATCAGAAGGGACCGAACCTACAACCCCCTTACGAGAAGCCTTGCAGGAAGAGCATTTCTTCATGGTTTTCGACTACAACTTCATTTTAGCTTCGTTTTTAATTATTTTAACGCGGGATTTTCACACAAAACTTTATTTTAACATATAAGGCCCCATATTTATTAATTATCCACGTTTTTGGGGATAAACCTTATCCAAGAAGAGTGGGTGAAGTACAAGAGGTGGAGTGTTGACTTTCCTTTATTCTATAACACAAGCAACCACTCCCATACCTACTCCATATCACTATTCCCCATCAGCCCATACCTAGTCATTTCATGGTACTTTTCCCACCATTTTTCAGCCACACACTTGGTCAAGGGTTAGAAAACCCTCCTCTCTCCTTACATTTCTTTCATTTCCTCTCATTCCTCCATCAAGAACAAACTTCACTTTCTCTCATCTTCTCTCTCTAAAATTCGAGATTCAAGGCTATACTCCAAGCTTTTCTTCTACTTTTGGTAACTATTAACATCCTCCATATGATTATTTCACTTCCTTCTACTCAAATCATAGATTGCTTACCCAAATATCGTCATATTGGTTGTTAGCTCCTCAAATCTTCAAGCATCTCCCAAGTGTTCTTGAGTTGAACACTTCTTTTCTCCATCATCCATCTATTGAAATCACTCAAGGTGAGTTCATACCCCTACATTTTCATGTTTTCTTAAGTTTTAAGGGGGAGAATACAAGTTAAAACACCAAGAACATAATTAAACTTTTCTAACAGCCTTCGTCAGAAAAGTTCAACTCCATCACGGACTGTTTTGGGAAACTTAAACATTTTTGTTTTCAAAACTGTTTTGGGTGTAAGTAGTTCCAGTTCTTAGCTTTAAAATGACTACTTTCACATCTCCATACAATTTTTCTTCAATTTATGGTGATTTTTACAAAACTGCCTATCATTTCAAACACCAATCCGGACCAGTCTGTGATTATGGACTTTTTCACCCACGTTGGAGGTCATTAAAAATCATGATAAATTTTTTGAGTAAACTAGAAACATTTTGGGAACTCTCAGAATTTACGGATTTAGTTTTTGACTTCGTATGATTTTTCTATGACTTTTCTAAAACAGCGCAGAAAGGTTAAAAATTAGTTAACAGCATATAACTTTCATAACACTTTGTATTATGTTGAGCAAAGTGTATAACAATAAGTTCTAAATATTGAATGTGTTTCCTTGTTAGTTTATCATCATAAACTAAAACTTAGTCATTCATGATAAAATTATTCATTCATTTAGAACACGTATATTAAGCTATAATAAGCATAATTTATGGATTCATAACACTAATGCATTTTCATAAAAGAGTTCTTATACATTACAAACGTTTTGGATAAACTATAATAGGTATAGTTTATGTATCATTTAATTCTCAAACTTATTTACCAAAGGTTTTCATTTTAGTTCACGTAAATCTGTTAATGAATAAATTTGTGAGTCATTTGCTTCGGGTTACTTCCAAAGTAACCAATTCAAAAAGTCCTGTAAATTGTAACCAGAGTCTCTTGTAGGGAGAACGTGATAGTTGTGTATAGATCTATATCGGGTTTGACAAACCCACACCAAAGCTTCTTGCAACAGCTAGACCGGCAGGTCTGTGGTGACAAGTGTCATTTAACGGCGATGCTTGAAGAACGTCGCATTACGAGGCCGTCTAAGTCAAGTATGGTTATGATAGCTCACATGTGGTATTAAGAAATCATAAGATTTATGGGTTCTAACTTCAAATTAGTGAGTTATGTCGATTTAGCTCACTGAAATTACTTTAAGTATGGAAAAATACTTGTACATCTTCATATCAAAAAGGGTTTTATGTCGATTTAAAATCACTTTTTATATCAATAATTACAGATATTGCTGTATATTTTCAGTCTTGGCATTTAAGACTACACACCATTCATTACGGAAGTTTTCTTAAATCAGAAAGGGTTTTTACGCCAATTTGAAACCACTTTTATATCTTTAAGTATGATAAATACTTGTTCATTTTCGGTCCTGGTATTTAGGACCACATAACACATCTTAAGGAAAATATTGGATTTTTCTTGGTAACATACATCTCTTTACAAAGATCGATTTTCAAACTCTTACTGTCAAAAGCTTATGAACTCACCAACCTTTGTGTTGACACTTTTCAAAACTACTTGTATTCTCAGGAATTCAGTGAAACAGGAAATCAACAACGTTTTGAGGATGGGACGATAAATCGTCAAACAGTTCATTTTGTATCATATTGTAATTGATTCGAATCATGTAAACATATAATTTGGTGTAACTTTTTCAATTATATTTATGATGGTTGTATTTACTTTGAGCACTATTATACTCGTTGTTGTGATACTCTACATGAAGTCCTCCACCCCCGGACGTTTCCTCCATCCTTGGTTTGGGGGTGTGACAAATATACCCTCCTTATTTCATCCCTTTAATTGGGATTATAAGATGTAATCTTTGGCCTACACATTGGGTCCTAGGTCCTAAGGAAGATGATACAATACCACCAGTTAAAGTGTATACTAGGAAAAAGAAACGGGTCAAAGAGATGGACTTGGAGCAACTTAATTTAATATTTGGGTATTGGTTGGACCCACTCAGTCAAAGTAGTAGTGGGAAAATGGAATGGTGTGGGTAGTTTACAAGCCTTTTTCTAGGATTAGTTAAGCATTAGTAGTTTTATTAGCAGACTAGGTTTTATTTTTAGTTTCAGTTCAGTTTTTTTTATCAAAGTATTACTTTTGTAACCGGAGACTTTGCCCCTCTCGAATCGAGCCTCTTTATTTCAATCATTCAGTAAAATTGCCTGCTAATTCTATCATTTGGTTCCATTGCTAGGAAATCGAAGACACGATGCAGACCCGGAATAGTACAAGTGAAGGCAGCATTAATCCCCAAGATCTTTTTGTTGTTCAATTGGTGGCCATTGTTGCTAAACTGGGAACGATAGATGCTTTAAAAGCCGACATCGCAACCCTAAAAGCCGAAGCAAACTCGAGAGACCAAAATTTGGGGGGAAGAGGTGATGAGAGGGATAGTTCTGGGAAATCCCAGCTACATTTTCGACCATATAACAAGATCGAATTTCCCATATTTAGTGGAGGAGATTCATGTGGTTGGTTTTTAAAGGCTGAGAAATATTTCAAGTATTATCATATTCCAGATGAGGAAAAAGTATAGGTGGCCTCTATGCATTTGGAAGGTGATGCACTAGATCTATAAGCTTGGCTCTCAACAGATCAATCAATTTCCTTTTGGGAAGAATTAGTTCAAGCTTTTACTAAACATTTTGGCCCTGTAGAATTCCAAAATCCTGATGAATATTTGTGTAGCATCAAACAACCCGACTCTATGCAAGAGTATAGAAAAGACTTTGCTAAGAGATCTTCCAGCGTTTCAAATTTTTCAGATCACTGCCTTTTGGGAGTATTCCTCAATGGTCTTAAAGAAGAATTAAAAACAGATTTAAGAATTCATAAACCCCATACCGTATACAATGCCATGAGTCTAGTTATTGAGTTCGAATCTAAAGTTAGCCCATCTCGTTCTCGGAAAAGTTCAACTTGGACTCCCAATTTGAAAACTAACCAACCAGATCCCAAAGTTATAACTAGTACCAATCCTCAATCCACTATTTCACGTAAACAACCACTTTGAATTAGTGATGCATAGAAACAAACTCGGTGTCTAAAAGGGGAATGTTCAGATGCGGGAAAAAATATGGACCAGGCCACCAATGTAAAACCGGTACTTTTAAGTTGCTTGAAGCTGATGATGTTTTAGAGGAGCTTCCAAAAACTGAAGTAGTTAATTCGAATGAAGATCCAACTGAAGTGGCAGAAATCAACTTACATGCGATCTTCGGAAAATCAAATCCTACCACTATGAAGGTTCATGGAACCTTAAACTTGAATGAGGTACTTATTTTAATTGATGGTGGGTCAACTCATAATTTCATTCCTGAGGTGTTGGTTAATGAAGTAAAGCTAACATCTGAACTGGTGGCGCCTTTTGAGGTCCAAATTGGAAATTCGGATGTCATACGTTGTAGCAAAGTTTGCAGGGATCTTTAAATACAGATTAATGATCTTAAGGTTGTACTAGATTTTTATCCATTTTCCATTTGTGGACCTGATATAGTCTTGGGAGTTCAGTGGTTGGCCACACTGAACACAATTCAAGTAAATTGGAAAGAAATGTTCATGATATTTACCATAGATGGGAAGGTATCTCAACAGGACCCCAAAAATCATCCAGCTTTCAACACCTAGCTGTAGAACCGGACACTAATCTCGACATACCATCTTCTTTAGTCCCTATTGTTACCAAATATAATCCTATTTTTGAGGAACCATGTAATTTACCTCCTATCCAATCACAAACACATTCAATTCATTTAGTTCCAAACTCAACACCTCCAAACATTCGACCATATCGATACCCATTTTCTCAGAAAACCGAGATCGAAAACCAGGTGGAACAACTATTAACAGCTGGGTTTATTCAACCTAGCACTAGCCCATTTTCGAGCCCGGTTCTATTGGTAAAAAAGAAAGACAACACATGGAGGATATGTGTTGACTATAGAGCTTTGAATAAAATTACCATACCTGACAGATACCCGATCCCAAATATTGATGAGTTGTTGGATGAGTTATATGGTGCTACTATATTCTGAAAATTGGATTTACATTCGGGGTATTATCAAATCCGAGTACAGACCCAAGACACCCCGAAAACAGCTTTTCAAACTCATTCAGGACATTATGAGTTTAAGGTTATGCCTTTTGGGTTAACGAACACCCCTTCCACTTTTCAATAGGTTATGAATGAATTATTTCGTCCATATTTACGAAGGTTTATACTCGTTTTCTTTGATGACATTTTAATTTACAGTTCTAACATGGAACAACAAATGTTCCATTTAGAGCGGACGTTGAAATTGCTTCAAGATAATCAGTTTTTTTGCCAAGTTTTCAAAATGTTGCTTTGGACAACAGAAGGTGGTGTTCCTTGGGCATGTTATCACTTCAGAAGGGGTTCAAGTAAAACAAGACAAAATATCAGCCATTCAATCATGGTTGGTCTCAACTACTATTAAAGACATTCATGGTTTTCTCGGTCTTACCGGGTATTATAGAAGATTTGCGAGAGATTATGGAATCATTGAAAGACCACTCACAACTCTTACTAAAAAAAGATGGATTTTTATGGTCTGAAGTGGCATTGCAAGCATTCGATAAATTGAAACAAACGCTGTTATCTACTCCAGTTCTCTAGCTACCTGATTTCTCAAAAACCTTTATGGTGGAATGTGACGCCTCATCTGACAGGGTGGGAGCTATACTGTCTCAAGATGATCATCCAGTGGCTTATTTTAGAAACTATTTCTTTTTTAACCATTTCAAATCTGCTTATGATCGTGAATTACTTGCATTGGTTTTAGCAGTACATAAAAGGAATCATCACTTGTTGGGGTGCCATTTTCTTATTCAAACCGATCATTACACATTAAAGTTTTTGCTTGAGCAATGCATTACCACAACTGAGCAGCAACAATTGTTACTCAAGCTCATGCCTTATGATTTCTCTATTAGTCATCGAACTGGGAAAGAGAACCGTAGTGCTGATGCATTATCTAGACGACAACATACGGGTGAATTATTGACTTTAACCCTAGTTTCACGTTCGCTATTCCTAGGCATATAACAATGTTTTCACATAAATCATATGAGTTTAGAAACTAAGAGATGTTCATGCAACTTAGTTATTGGTTAATTAACAGAAAAAAGTTATTGTTAACACATAAAGATCTTTAACAAGCTTAACATAACAAAGTTCACCAATTTAAATTAATCTAACCACAAAATCAAACCATAATCACAAAATCATCTATGGTAAACAGAAGATATGAGTTTTAGCTAATGATTACAGTAGAAAATAACTCAAAAACAAAATCAATTTGTTCACACATGTTTCAAACAAGAGATTAAGTAAAGAGTAACTTTGATTTGCTTTGATTCTCCTCAAAATCGAATGTAGGGTTGATTCTTCAGTTTCCTACGATCTAGCAGCACCTTCAATCGCAGCTTAGCCTCCAAGGGTTCATTAGAAAAACCGGGTTACGATCTCAAAGTCCCTATTTATAGATTTCTGGAAACAGAGTCGACTCGTCGAGTCCAGGGACCAACTCGCCGAGTCCTTCATTAAAAATCCATGTACGACAAGGACTTCTATTGCTTAGCGAATGTTTGACGTGACTCGTCAATTCAGGTATTGACTCGTCGATTTCTTCAGCATTTTTGATAGTTTTCTTCTCTATTTACTTCCCGAGCTCCCGATTGCTATTCCCGCTTCCATTTTCTTCCGAGCATTTCTTTTAGGCTGAAAATACAATTTAGAAATAGTTAAGTACCTTTAGTTCATTAATTGCAATAAAAATATTCAAAATAATATTAATATTCTATACAAAATATATGACTAAATATGCACATATCAATTTCATCGTGGGATTACCTCCTTCAGGTCGATTTGATACAATTTTGGTTGTTGTGGGTAGTTTAAGTACATATGCTCAGTTTATTTGCTTATCTCATCCCTTTACTGCCAAAGTCGTAGCCTCAACATTCTGCAAGCAAATTGTATGTCTACATGGCTGTCCCCGTTCTATTGTATTTGTAGGGATGTGGTTTTCTTAGTCATTTTTGGCAGGAGTTATTTCGGTTAACCCAAACTAAGATGCGATTGAGCACTAGTTATCACCCACAAACTGACGGGCAAACTAAAGTCTAATCGTTGTCTTGAGGCTTACCTCCGTTGCTTTGCTCACGAACAACCGGTGAAGTGGAGTGTGTACTTACCATGGGCTGAATATTCGTATAACATCGGTTATCATACGTCCACGGGTACTACCCCCTTCATGTGGTTTATGGCAGGGAGCCACCTTCCTTGCTTCCTTATATCAAGGGGAAACTAAAAATGTCGAATTGGAGCAGCAACTGATGGGTCGAGATGATATGTTAAAGTTGATTCGCCACAATCTTCATAAAGCTCAAGATCGTATGTGCCAACAAGCTAGCTCTAAACGTCGTGACATCTCTTTCCAAGTGGGTGACTATATTTTTTTGAAAATACATCCTTATCGTCAGAAAAGTTTGGCCAAACGTAGATTTGAGAAGTTAACTCCCCAATTTTTTGGACCCTATCGTATTACAAGAAAATTCAGTCGAGTCGCTTACAAGTTGGATTTGCCACCTGAGTCCTGTATTCATCCGCTCGTTCATGTTTCTGATGGGTTTTGAGCATTCTAACACTTCCTAAGTGTACATGCAACCCTAATAACCTTGGATCTATGTTTGTCTAATTATCATGCAAAGTTGAATTCCAAGGTTATATTCCTATCTAGCATACATGGGGAACAATTTTAACTTAAAGTATAGATAGAATAACTTACCTTGTTGTTGTTTGTGTTCCTTGAAACCTTGTGAGCCTAGCACCCCAAGTGTGATGCCTCAAATGCTTCACACAACACCAAATGCTCTTGGAAGAACTTATGAGAGAACACACACTTCTCAAAAATCGGCCAAGCCCTCTTGTTTCTTAGTGTAGCCGATTTTAGGTGGAGAACATGTTTCTTATATAGTGTTGACACATCTAGGGTTAAACCCTAATGTGTCATGACTCTTCATTTCCATGACCCATGGGTTTGTAACTCCCATGGAGCATCCTATGGGTGGAACCCAACTTGATAATCCATGGAGCCTCTTAGCCCACTATACAAGATATGGATGATTTACATAATCAACCCATATATTTAATTAGTTATCTTTTGATCACATAATTAATTCTAAATTAATTCTTGATCAAACTAATCAAATAATATTATTAATATATTAGAACTTATAATATATTAATAATCTCCAAGTGTTATTTCTCTTATTTAGTCTATCCAATTGCACGGTGCCATGCAACCCAAATGGACCATGCCGGGTCGGGTCAAGTACATACCAGAAATAGTTATGGACTTAGACACCTTATCCAACAGTCTCCCCCTTGGATAAGTCTAATAACTATTACTGCAAGTATGACTTCAGGAACCGATCGACAATCGTAGCTCTTTACAAGGTTTCTCGGAACTGAGAAGATGATGGTACGCCATTTAAGATAAGTGATCATATAATCCTCTGTTCTAGATATCAGTCGGACAAATACATGGAACAATGTCTTACTTATTGTCCAACAGTTTGTTTCCCGATTTCCGATTTGTTTGACAAAGAACTTCATTGAACACATCAATTTAGTTCTGACCGGGCCCGGTACATAGGTCAAAACAAAGTCATCGAGGGGCCCAGATATCAGCTTCTAATCCAAGAAGGAACAGATAAACTTCGACTCATATGTTTGTTCTACCACTCATTGGATTACACACAAGAGCGCGATTTATAACATCGAGTTACCAATGCGTTTTTCGTACAATCAATGCATAACCAACTTGTAAGTAACAAATCATATCTCTAGGTTTGAAGACTTATACGATATTACCATCTCACGATCACTCGAGATAGAATTCCATGAAGTGATTCCAGTGAGCGTGGGTTGAGTCCAATGCTCAGAACTTATGAGCACTCATGATTGCTGTAGCCTTGTCCAAGACCTCTACAACCAAACATGACAGTCTTGATTCATATCTACTTCCGACATATGACCGACTGTGGAGGTTTGAATAATATGTTATACCAAACAAAAATTATTCTGGAAGTCAAAACATGCAAAAGAAATATAGTAAATGATCGACAAGAGATAGCAACACTTTACTCATAAATAAAACACTTTTATTTATCATCAGATATCAATTACACTTTACAAATTTCGAGGTTATCTAACTACTAAATCTAATATCATCCTTCAGCCCTATGCTCCGAGCATGCTGGAGATGCTTAACCCGAGTCAGTCCCTTCGTGAGGGGATCTGCCGGATTCTCATCTGATGATACCCTCTTTGCCACGAGGAGTCCTTCTTTGATCCGATGTCTGATGAAATGGTATTTTCTGTCAATGTGTCTGGATCTCCCGTGATCCCTTGGTTCCTTGGCTAAGGAAACAACACTTTCACTATCACAGAAAATTTCCATTGGCTCTTTAATAGCTGGTACAACTCCAAGGTCTCCAATGAAGTTCCTCAGCCATAACGCCTCCTTTGCCACCTCGCTAGCTGCAATATACTCTGATTCACAAGTAGAATCTGCCACTGTCTCTTGCTTGGAACTCTTCCAAGAAATTGCTCCTCCATTTAGAGTAAAGACCCAGCCCGACTGAGAGCGGAAATTATCTCTATCAGTCTAGAAGCTAGCATCACTATACCCTACAACTCTCAAGTCATCACTCCCACCGAGGGTAAGGACCCAGTCCTTAGTCCTTCGTAGGTACTTGAGAATATTCTTTACCGCAGTCTAGTGTGCCTTGCCAGGGTTCCCCTGAAACCTGCTAACCATGCTCAGGGCAAAAGCTACATCAGGTCGGGTACACGTCATAGCATACATGATCGATCCTACAGCCGAAGCATAAGGTACTCGACTCATTTGTGCTATCTCAGCCTCAGTGCTAGGGCTTTGTGTCTTACTCAGTTTGGCGTTACTCTGGATGGGCAACTCTCCTTTCTTGGAGTCTTGCATTCTGAATCTCTTCAGCACCTTATCCAAGTAGGTACTTTGACTAAGTCCAATTAGTCTTTTACTCCGATCTCTCAAGATCCTTATCCCTAAAATATAGGCAGCTTCACCAAGATCCTTCATAGCGAAACACTTTCCAAGCCAGGACTTTACTTCCTGCAGGGTTGGAATGTCGTTTCCTATGAGTAGTATGTCATCCACATACAATACCAAGAAGCTAACTATACTCCCACTAGCCTTGACATACACACAAGATTCATCTTCACTCCTAGAAAAGCCAAATTCCTTGACCTTTTCATCAAAGCAAAGATTCCATCTGCGAGGTGCTTGCTTTAACCCATAAATGGATTTCTCAAGCTTACACACTCTATTGGGGTACTTGTTGCTGACAAAACCCTCTGGCTGACTCATGTAAACATCTTCAGCCAACTTTCCATTAAGGAAAGCAGTTTTGACATCCATTTGCCAAATTTCATAGTCATGAAATGCGGCTATGGCTAACAGAACCTGAATAGACTTAATCTTGGCTACCGGAGAAAAGGTCTCATCATAATCCACTCCAGGAATTTGAGAGAAGCCCTTTGCAACCAGTCTAGCCTTATAAGTGTGTACTTTACCATCCATGTCGGTCTTCTTCTTGAAGACCCATTTGCACCCCACTGTCTTATGACCTGGTACATTTTCAACCAAGTTCCAAACTTGATTGTCATGCATGGATTGTATCTCACTATCCATAGCCTCTTTCCATTTAGCAGACTCGGGGCTTGCCATGGCTTCCTCGTAGTTGTTAGGGTCATCTTGACTTACTAGTGTTCCATCACTAATAAGTGTCTCACCTTCTGCAGTAATATGGAATCCATAGTAATGCTTAGGTGCACTCCTAACTCTCGTGGAACGCCTCAGAGGTACAGATTCGTCAATTGGCTCAACAGGAGTTTCCTCCTCAAGTTGAGGGATAGAGTTTGAAGTTCCATCACCACTTGACTCTTTGAATTTCTTCAAGATCAATTTACCTCCCACTGTCTCCTTGTCTTATAAACTCTCTTTCTCGAAAGACTCCTCTTCTTGCTACAAAGACCACATTGTCATTAGGTCTGTAGAAGAGGTAACCAAAGGATTGCTGTGGGTAGCCGATGAAAATACACCTCTCGCTTCGAGGTTCGAGCTTATCATGAGTCTCGCGTCTCACGAAAGCCTCGCAACCCCAAATCTTGATGTGGTCTAGTTTAGGTACTTTACCAGTCCACATCTCGTGAGGAGTTTTGGCAACTTTCTTTGTAGGGACTAGATTAAGGATATGGGCGGCAGTCTCTAAGGCATACCCCCAGAATGAGATTGGTAGCGAAGCTCGACTCATCATGGAACGAACCATGTCCAACAAGGTTCGATTATGCCTCTCAGCCACACCATTCAACTGCGGTGTCCTGGGAGGTGTCAATTGTGAGACAATCCCACATTCCCTTAGATAGTCGAGGACCTCTGAACTAAGATACTCACCACCCCGATCGGATCGAAGCATCTTAATGTTCCTGCCCAATTGATTCTCGACTTCCTGTTTAAATTCCTTAAACTTCTCGAAAGTCTCTGACTTATGCTTGATTAAGTAGACATATCCATATCTACTGTAATCATCAGTAAAAGTCAAATAATAATGATTAGCATCCCTTGTGGCATGTTTGAATGGTCCACACACATCCGTGTGTATAAGGTCCAACAAACCTTCACCCCTTTCACACAAGTCTGTGAAGGGTGACTTTGTCATTTTTCCAAGTAAGCATGATTCGCAACTATCATTTGACTTTAGGTCAAACGACTCCAAGACTCCATCCTTTTGGAGTTGGCCTATGCGTTTCTTGCTTATATGTCCAAGACGACAATGCCATAATGATGCTTTATCCAAGTTATTATTATTAGTAGAATCAATACACAAAACATTATTTCCTAAGTTATCTACAACAGACACAGCTTCATACACACCATCACAAGGTAATGCTTTAAAATAAAGAACATTATTAAAGAAAGCATCAATAGAACCAACTTCATTATTAAATGAAAAGGTAAACCCTTGTTTGTACAAAGCATGAAAGGAAATAATATTTCTTGCCATTCCTGGCGAGTAAAAACACTTATTCAAATCTAAACTAAACCCACTACTTAGCGATAAAGTATAAACTCCAATCTTGGTGATAGGTGAAGCTTTCCTGTTCCCCATGATCAAGTTTATTCTTCCTTGCTCCACATCCTCACTTCTTCTTAGTCCCTGCAAGTCACAATAAATATGAATACCACAACCGGTATCAAGGACCCAAGATTTCGAATGGGGTGAGTTATTAGAAATGATAGTGTAAATACCTGCATGGTTGGGTTTGACTTTCCCATCCTTCACATCCTGCTGGTACTTTGGGCAGTTCCGCTTCCAATGAGCTTTTTCATGGCAATAGAAGCATTCAGCCTCTTTTGGGTCAGAAGAAGGAGTAATGAAACCTTTCTTGGTTCCACTTGAAGAAGAGCCATCAAGGGTCCGAGCCTTGGTACCCTTCGAAGAACTCTTTCTCTTCCTCCCTCGACTTTTCCCGATTGCCAAAACCGGAGTTGAGTTTGGAGTAGGAGTGATAGCAACCGACTTCCCCTTAAGACCTGTTTCTGCAGTCTTGAGAAGTCCCTGAAGTTTGTTGAGAGTGACCTCTTCCTTATTCATGTGATATGTCATGCGGAATTGATCATAGCACGATGGTAAGGAGCGCACAATTATATCTATTGCTAGCTCCTCAGGGAGGTTCACATTAAGTTTCAGCAATCGATCCACATACCTTTGCATTTTCTGCATGTGGCTCGTGACGGAATCCCCGTCCTTCATCATGGTTGTTATCATGGAGCAGATGATTTCGTACATCTCTTGTCGTGCACTTTGATGGTATCTTTCCATCAAATCTTGGTGCATTTCATAAGGGTAGAAATCCTCATAGGACTTTTGGAGTTCTGCTGTCATTGTGGCCATCATGATGCATGCTACTTTCGTAGCATCCCTTTCATGTGCCTGAAAGTCAGCGATCTCCTGAGGAGTTGCAGTGGTCTCATCAATCTCCTTAAGCTCCTTGTCAAGGACATATTCTTTGTCCTCGTAGCGGGTAATCATCCTGATGTTTATGTTCCATTCATTGAAGTTGGATCCATCAAAGGTGACTTTCCCACACAAACTCATAAGAGTAAAGGAGCCATTAGGATTCGAGCCAGAAGCATTATTTGAAGACATCTGAAAGAGGAGAACAAGTTTAGTATAGATTTAAGAGATTCCTTAATAAAACACCCAAATGTAATATTAAGGCTAGGATCCAATCACAATATAATATAACTTAGAAGAGGTATGCCGTAATCTAAGCTATACCATATTTGAAAGGTAGGTGAATGACGATTCACCAATTTCCACCACGAAAACCGAAATATTAGATATTAGGTTTTATTGGTTTTTAGAAATTCCTAGATTCTTTGAGATTCAATGAACTTTTCAAAGGCATGTTTCAATCTCGAGAGTGCCCTCCAAGTTTTGTGACTGGGATACCGAGGATCACAAAACGAGGTGTGAAGTAACCATGCAAATCACTTGGTACCCTTAAAGTTTGTCACTCAATCGATGTGCCGGTAAACCACACACGCTCCACCGATACTATAATAAACCTTAAGTCACCCTTTACCTACCTTGTTAAGTCCAAGTTAGTGTGCCGGTTAACCACACACGCTCCACCAACGACTTAGACAAAGTGTAAAGTGTAATTTCATGGATTAGCACCTTATTCACATTTTCCTAAAGTAACTAAGATTGGGAATTTAATAAAACATTTAGTTACTTTACAATATACATCATACTTTGAATGAGAGTTTATAAGTCCTTGTCTTACCCGTTCGGCTAACGACCCTCCACCAGTCAAGCAAGCGGTGGGTGAGAGTAGACACCCATTAACTCACCATTTTATAGGCAACAACCTTATACCCACCTTATAGACCGGCTTCGTGAATGAGGCGTACTAGCGGTAAGACGACTTTATTCTTATACATATATATATATATATATATATATATATATATATATATATATAATTATTAAATCATCATAATATAAGTATAAGGGTTGAATTTTAACTTTTTAAAATTCTAGGGGTTGGAACTTAAAGTTCTAACTTAACTTTACTTGTTCCAAAACTTGAGGGCAAGTTTTGTAACTTTCAAAACTTTTCATTTCTTGTAACTTATGAGTTTAATAGAGTAATAAAATGAAGACTCTTCATTTTTCTATCTCTTGTGTTTGTTTTAATGGTTTTAATTCAAGTGTGACTCTTGGTTTTCCATAACTTGAGGACAAGTTATGGACTCCATTAAAACACATTATGATCAAGAATTAATCTACCACATAGATTACAAATAATTCCTATGATCATCTAAAACATCATAAGAACAAGAACATGAATATGAACTTATTCATAAATCAAAAATTACACTTAAAACTTTGTAATTTTGATAACTAGTTGTTGTAAATGAATTATCAAAGACATTACACCATCTAAAACAAGTTTTTCAAGTACCAAAAAGTTTAGGGTAATGTTTCTAATTCATTTCCAGCAACTAAATCGAAATTCTGCAATCAGTCGACCCTACTCGTCGAGTGCATGAACTTACTCGCCGAGTTGGTTGAAGATACACATGAACTCGACGAGTCCCTCTTATGGACTCGACGAGTCCATTCGTAGACAGCAAGATTTTCGACTTTTTTCAACTTTTAAGCACAAATAAAAAACAAACAAGCCTAGGCTCTGATACCACTGATGGGTTTTGAGCATTCTAACACTTCCTAAGTGTACATGCAACCCTAATAACCTTGGATCTATGTTTGTCTAATTATCATGCAAAGTTGAATTCCAAGGTTATATTCCTATCTAGCATACATGGGGAACAATTTTAACTTAAAGTATAGATAGAATAACTTACCTTGTTGTTGTTTGTGTTCCTTGAAACCTTGTGAGCCTAGCACCCCAAGTGTGATGCCTCAAATGCTTCACACAACACCAAATGCTCTTGGAAGAACTTATGAGAGAACACACACTTCTCAAAAATCGGCCAAGCCCTCTTGTTTCTTAGTGTAGCCGATTTTAGGTGGAGAACATGTTTCTTATATAGTGTTGACACATCTAGGGTTAAACCCTAATGTGTCATGACTCTTCATTTCCATGACCCATGGGTTTGTAACTCCCATGGAGCATCCATGGAGCATCCTATGGGTGGAACCCAACTTGATAATCCATGGAGCCTCTTAGCCCACTATACAAGATATGGATGATTTACATAATCAACCCATATATTTAATTAGTTATCTTTTGATCACATAATTAATTCTAAATTAATTCTTGATCAAACTAATCAAATAATATTATTAATATATTAGAACTTATAATATATTAATAATCTCCAAGTGTTATTTCTCTCATTTAGCCTATCCAATTGCACGGTGCCATGCAACCCAAATGGACCATGCCGGGTCGGGTCAAGTACATACCAGAAATAGTTATGGACTTAGACACCTTATCCAACAGTTTCCATGCTAAAACCAGTTCAGGGCCTAATTTCCTCCACCGCTATTGCTCCTTTACCCGTTACAAAGGATTAGGAGATTGATATCCAACCACATCCTGTTCTAGCTCATCGTTGGATTCATGAAGTGGGCAAACCAGTTTTTGGAATTGTTAGTTGCTTGGTGTGATCGCCCCTTGGAAGAAGCTACTTGGGAAGCATACGATTTGTTAGCTGACCAAATTCCAAACTTTCTCCTTGAGGACAAGGCTTTTAACCAGGAGGGAAGTAATGATACAATACCACCAGTTAAAGTGTGCACTAGGAAAAAGAAACAGGTCAAAGAGATGGATTTGGAGAAACTTAATTTAATATTTGGGTATTGGTTGGACTCACTCAGTCGAAGTAGCAGCGGGAAAATGGAATGGTGTGGGGTAGTTTACAAGCCTTTTTCCACGAGCAGTTAAACATTAGTAGTTTTATTAGCAGGCTAGGTTTTATTTTTAGTTTCAGTTCAGTTTTTTTTTTTATCAAAGTATTACTTTTGTAACTGTAGACTTTGCGCCTCTCGAATCGGGCCTCTTTATTCAATCATTCAGTAAATTGCCTGCTAATTCTAACAGAAGATCATTCAAATCAAAAGATTGTGTCACTTTTGATTTTTTTAGTATGTTCATTAGATTGTGGTTCTTGTGGTTTTGGAGTAGATTTATTAGATTGTGATTCTTGTGGGTTTGGTGTAGGTTAATTAGGTTGTGGAACTTGTGTACTTTCATTAGCCCTATTTTTTGGGAAGTTCCTTACTATTGTTGTCTCCAACATGTAATTGTCTTTTGAAAAAAATTGTTAATAGCAACCTACAATCAAATTATCAAAATATATCAACTATAAACTCGATTTCAAGTTTCAACAACAAATAGAAACCTACAATCAAATTATCAAAATATATCACCTATAAACTTGGTTTCAAGACTCAAGTTTCAACAACAAGTAGTAACCTACAATAAAAAATTCAAAATATATCAACTATAAACTTAATTTCATGTTTCGACAACAGATAACCACTAACTATTAACTGTAAGTCCACAATTTAACAAACGTAATTGGTAATTTCTAATTTTTCAACACAATGCCAAAAAATTGAATTTGAATTAACCTAATAATAAATAATAGGATTTAGTTTTTTTGTACTTACTTGTTTCATTGTTCACTTTGATCATTGATCATTCACCACCAGAGGATTTCGCTGGAATAAACCTACGACAACAGCAAATTGCCAACAGAACAGAAGGAAGGAAGGCAACGAGCAACCTTAGTCGAGGCAAAGGAGAGTACGGCCATCGATTGCGTTACTGATTTCTTTCTATCTATCTTGCAATATTTGAGCTAATTTTTTGTTTTATAAAACTCTTTTTGTGTGTTGGGCACTTAGCCACTTGGCCTTAACAAGTTTGGACCACTTATTGGGCTAGTATGTATTTGCATTTACAATTTAGAAATACCCTAATTTTTTTTTGGGTACCCCCAAATTTATTCTAGTGTATTACCGCAACATAAAACGACATTTTCCGAAAAAAATTATACTACTGTAATTTTTTTTGAAGGGCATCCCGAGTTACCCCAGACTCTACATTGAATCTGCCCCTAAAGTCAGTTACCACACGAGCTTTCAATCTCCTTTCTATTTCACCCTTTGGATTTCATAAGGCTAAATGGTGTGGTGATGTTTTTACCTACATAAACATTTCTCATTTTTGTAATTATTTCCTATTAATGGTGTGTGGTGTTGTAACGTCCTAATTTTCAGAGTAAATTTTCCATTTTTAAACTAGCGTAAACACTCATTTCTAAAAAGGTACAATCAAAGCAAAACCATTTGTCAATAAATTGAATCCCTAAATCAGAGTTATAACGAAAAGTATCGTGAAATATCAAATCATAAAACTATTGATGTATGTGTGTGTACAGTCACACATTCGCATTCTCACGATCATTTAAAGTACTTGAAAAATGTTTAATCCACAACTGTAATCCAAAGATTGGTGAGTTTCCCAAAGTATCACATATAGCACACCATAGCTAAACATATATAACAACTATGGGTTATCAGCAACCCTGAGTCATCAACTACTTAAATACTGCATATTTGGGTTATCAGCAACTCAAATACAACAATTCAGGTTATCAGCAACCCTGAGCTATTAGCAACTCACATACAATAATTTAGGTTATCAACAACCTTGATCTATCAACAACTCACATACAAAAATTTGGGTTATCAACAACCTCGAGCCATCAGCAACTCACATACAACATATGATGTAAGTAACACAGTGATAATACTCACCTGAACTAAACAATATAAGTTCAATAACAACCTCAGCAACAAAACAGCTAACGCAAGCTACCAAAAGCCAAATCGGAACTAGACCTTAGCTAAACACTCAATTCTACCAAGGTTTGACCAAAAATCAAATTGGTCAAAAAGTCAATGACCAACGGTCAACCAGCACTGATCACTGTGTTGCGGCTAAGCCCCTTGACCGTGTTGTGGTCCCAACATTAGATCGTGATGGCTTCTTTCCCACCACGTCGCGATTATACTTATGTCGCGTCATGATCCTAATAATGAACCACTTAATCCGTTAAGTGCTTAATCGGACAAGTCTAAGTCTCATGCTTTCCAGAAGGCCTTAATGCACTCCTGTAACCCCTGTGTTTCTGGGCTTGTCATTAATAGCAATGTATTAGTCTGCATTAACCTTTGTAACATATTTTGAAATAATAAGAATGTATTATTTGAGTATTATATGTTTTATGCTTAGTTGTGCGGCTTAAATGAATTAAGAATAAAAATAAGCGTCAAAATAAAATAGTAGATAAAGCCGATATCTTTGGATAATGTTGTAGTAGTTGAAACGAGGTTTCCGAATATATAAACAATGCCGAAATCCGAGTTATAACGAAGAAGTTATGATTTGTCGAAGTTTTGCGACAGAACCGACTCGACGCCGAATGACGTAAAATACAAATTTAATATAGAGTGATATCTAGCCTTAGTAATCTAAATAAAAGTTGAAGAGTTCGTTAAACCGAGAGCGTGCATAAAAAGAACGCCAAAATCTGACTTCGTATGAGGAAGTTATGATTTTCTGAAGTTTCGACTTAGCAGTATGCAACCCGAATACTCGATTTGAGATCGAGCGGTTTTTAGCCGAAACAATCTAAACGAGAATATAAGATCTCGTTAATAGTAGTGAAACGATAAAAAGATAGGCGAAAACGGACGTTGGATGAAGAAGTTATGAATTTATAACGGAGTTTTCCTGTCCCGGCCTACTAAAAATAATATATAAGTAATATATTTATAATATATTAAAAATAAAGTCAAAAATAGCCAACGTAGTCTAAACAAGAGTTGTAGATCATAATCTCACCTACGCGTCGATATAAAGAACATCGAAAACGGAGTTCGTATGTGAAAGTTATGAATTTTTGAAGTTCGGAGCGCGAAACCTCAAACCTATCAGATACCACGACGTGGCAAGCAGTGCCACGATGTGGAAAGTCTTCTGACACCTCCTGCAGTCCCCCAGACGCAACTTGCGATGACGCATGCAGTGACGACCAAGCCCACAACATGGAAAAAGGTGTCATGACGTGGCAAGGGGAAATTTTGCCCTATAAATAGATTTGAAGGGCCAGCCGTTTAGGGTTGCTATTTTCTCTCATCTCCCTCCCGTTTTACCTCGATTTACTTGCAAGAAATCTCCTTCCCGTTTTACCTCGTTTTACCTCGATTTACGTGCAAGAAGTATCCCGAAGCCCCTGTATCATCGCGAGTCCCGAAGATCCCGAGAAGAAAAGAGTTTTTGAGCCGAAGCTCTGCCCGCGAGGAGCCCGGTTTGTGTGAAGATCTTCCAGATCTACCGAAGAGTACTACTTCTACAAGTCGTAGTGCTATCTGATCATCTTTTGATCAAGTGAGTATGTAGTTACTTTCTTCTAACGCATAATTATGAAGTATTTTATACGAAATACGTGTTATGTGTATAATTTGTTGTTATATAAGTGAATGTATATTCACTTTCTTCAATCTCATAGATATGATTTATTCTCTATGAAATACGTGTTATGTGTATGTGTCTCATATGTTGTTTGGAATATGTATTGAATGAGAATGCTATACAGGTTTTAAACTATGTATAAAAATATATATTGTTATCTACTAATATGTTGGGTAGAACATGGGTAGATAGTTGATGTGTGACAAACAGATGAGAGGCATCGATGTTGTTTTTGATTCAGTCATCTAGCAGAGTTTAGATGACGACTACAAACTTTTCTAGACAGTCCTATGGAACGCTAGCAGGCTCGCCACTTGTAGGTGTTAATGAACTTGGGTGTTCATTCGCTGTACTCCATCCCCCTCATGGTTGCCTTATTTGACATATATTGCTGGGAAACCCCTGAAGCATATGTTGTCGCCCCGATGAAATATTCTTAGACTAGGTCCCTTGTGTTAGTTATTTTAGGGACGTAAAGTGAGAATAACGGGAATGGGTAATTGGGTTATTGTTGGTTGATGAAAATTAATTTAATTATTTATTTTGGGTTGAAAACCCTATATGCTCATCAGGCTTCCAAGCTTGACTCACTCAGTTTATTTGTATTACAGGAAGTGGCGCAAGGGCATAAGATGGATGAATCATCAAGTTGTTTTGTTTACAAGTTTGTATATGTATATATTTGTTGAATGACTTGTAATGTTATCGTTTATGCTTTATGGTCTGTATCGGAAAATGACATCACGGGTTTCGATTATATAATGAAAATACATTTCTTTATAAAATGTTTTGGTAAATATTATTTTATCACGTTTTGTTTTTGGGAACAAATTCCGCAACTCTTTTAAATCAAAAGGATTTACTCTGAAATTATTCTAAAAGTATAAATGAAACCGGTCTTTTCTGACCGTGATTTTGGGGATGTCACAACTCCTAAGGCTCATAAAAATCGTAACTTAATGGACATGCATGTATCATACCAATCTAGGTAAAAAATGACCAAAATGAGATCCTAACTCCAAGCATGGCACCTAAATACCATGAAAGACGAGATCCATGGACCAAAATACTTTTGGGAGAACATGGAATGATAAAGTTGCAAACTTTATCACATCTAACAACACAAATTCATCCATTAGAGTAAAAACAATCTTAGAATCTAGATCTAGAAAATTATAAGCGTAAAGATGGAAACTTGCATACCTAAGGTCTAGAAGTTGCATGAGAGGATATGGAATTCAAAGAAAACATCTCACAAATATCACAAGATTATTCCTCTTCCTCAATCTTCCATGGAAATCTTCAAAGATCAACAAGACTTGTAATAAATGAAGGATGGAGAACATGGAGGCTAAGGTTTAGGGTAAAGGGTGCTTGGAGAAGAAGGAGGATGATCAAAATCACCTAAATATCAGGTAGATGCCTTTAAATATGAAGCAAACCCTAAAATATTGTGTTTGGACTGCAGCCGACGTTGTGTAGTGACATTCTACACACCACACGGCGAGCTACCTGGTCCAACAAAGCTCAAACCCAACAAGTCCCAAACGCCATACAACCCAAAAACCCATCTTCATAACCATTTTCTTAAACTCTTAGCTCGAAGCCCTTCCTTTAAGGCCCACATCCCACCCCTTAAGGCCCAAGATCCTCACTTGATCGATTTAAAGTCAGAACTATACTATCGTGAAAGCAGGTATTACAGGTGCCTACCAATTAAAAGAATGTAAAAGGAAAAGAAAGGAGCAATATAGAGACAAGAACCATTTGTAGAAGGTTGTCGTCGATAAAAAAGCCAAACGGGGGCGGTGTTTGCCGCCAACAAAGAGCTCCACGTCGGCAAAAACATCACGACATTATGCAATGTAAGACGTATGAAGTCATATTTCTCATCACTCGATTTCATTCATTTTTTTATTTTATAAATTCAGATTTTACTAATTTAAAACAAAAATAAAGTATTAAAATAAAATCAAACTAAAGTTTAATTAAAAAATACATTATAACAAAAGTTAATTAAATCTTAAATCGAAAATAATGAAAAATAAGTAAATACTACAAAAGCTAAATGAAAATAAAAGAACTACAATATAATTACTAAATTTTTTCAAAAGAATGATTGTTTTTTAAATATTTTATGCCGCCTCGTAACAAAAATATTTCATGTTATGGTGTTCTTGATACTAATTTTTTGTTGCATCGAAAACTTCTTCGTCGGAAACTCCAGGCTCTAGGGTATTCATTTCGTGGGTGAAAATAAGATTAAACTCTTTAACTTTTGTCTACTTTTATTTCAATTTTGAAACAATTTGATGCGTTGCACGAACAATCCTCCAAGTTGCTGTTTAAAATGATCCATTTCTTCCTCTTCGGACCATTATATGCATTTTTCGACTAGCATAGAAATAACATCCATTTTAAAACAAATTTGACTTGCCATTATATGCATCTTTGGACTAGCTTAAGTGTAACATCCATTTTAAAATAAAAATGATAGAAAGTGAGAATGGAATTTAAGAGAATCGGAATGGAATTTAGTGGAAGAAGAGAGACATTAAAATGAACAACAATAATAAAATCCGCAAAATTTTCTCTTGACAGTATCGATGCATGTTTGGAATCATCACCACAACAGTACTGCCTTCGTTCATCCTAATAATTGTCGGTTTACATTTTACATTTTTAGCGAACCAAAATTTTCAAATTTAATAAAAAACAAGGAACATAAATATATTGATCAAAGTTATTAGTTTAAAGTTTAACTAAGAAGTTTAAAATTAAGAAAACTAAAATTGATCTAACTCAAAAATCTGAATTATAACCGAAAAACCCAACATACATGGTTTTTATGACTAGAAAACATTTATTATGGTTCGGTTACACATTGTATTACTAAGATTTTAGTTACTTTAATTTCATTACTCGATTTGTTTATTTTAATTGTATTCAATAGGCCATTAATTTTTTTTTTAGATTCTCAGTTAAACCATTAAAGTAAATTTAAGTTGAATAATTATGTCATATTGAATGTCAAAGTAGACATAATTCATCGCCATATGGCTATAAATCAACAATTATGTTATATTGGATGTCATAATGGATGTCACGTAGGTTTCGCTACCCGTATCAATTTACTCGGAATCTATATCGATTATATAATGACAATCTAAAAAAATTATGATCTACTGAATACAATTAAAAGATAAATAATTAAAATAACAAAATAAAAACATAGTTAGTGTATCTTACTTTATAACATTGTTTAACATTGTCAAATTATTATTAGACATGTCTTCTCTTTGTTGAAAAAAGTACACTACTGAAAGAAAAAAAAAAGTGTCCAACATGTTTATGTCAAGGAAGGTGGGACAAGTGGACGTAGGTTACCTACAAAGCACATTGTTGTTTTAAATAATAATCTTAAATATTACTAAAAGAGAAACTTTATGAAATCATCTTAAATAATCTGAACCATTGATTGTATTTCAATCTTATTTTTTCCACCCTTAGATCAAATTGCTGATATCATCTTCCCCATATGGAATGTATTTAATTCCAATAAATGTTTTCCAATCATCAATCAATAATTTACATTCATTGAAATGGAATGTATTTAATTCCAATAAAAGCTTTCCATATTTTACATCTTGAATTTTTAGTTATGAAGATTTTAATATGATCAATTTTAAAAATATATTACTAACAAATCATTTCAATCAAGGCCTTAATATCAACCATTAATACAAATCCGTTTATATTAGTAAACCAGTAATATAAAATCTTTTTTTTATTAGGAAATCATTAATACCGAAAAATCATATTCTAATTATCACATACATATACGATTCATCATTGAATCCGCGATTCACATTTATTTTCAATCGTTTCTTTTCTTCAAACATTCTCCTACAACATCGTTAATATTGCTTATAACTTCCATCATCATTCTCTGCTATCAACATTAGCTCTTGTGCGCTAGAAGGTCAGTACCTTCTTTCACTTTTTATATTTTTTTCAATCATTTTTTGTTCCTATATCAAATGTATGTATTCATATATTTCGATTTTCTTTGTCACAAATTACATGAAATCAGTTAACTACTTTTCTGAAACTTTTCAAATAAACATGAAAAGGTATTAGGTACCTTTAACAAAACAAAAAATAACTATCCTGGTAACTGACATTAATTACGAAAATGTTACTTTTATATATTAGAGATGATTATGATTTTTTTTTTTAATTTTTATGCCATAAGAATCTGGTTAATTTTGGCATGATTTTAAAATATCATTGAAATTATTATGTTTTTAGATATCATATCAACCTACTTTTTTATCTTCATATAGTAACAATAAAATTTATTAATTTACACAACAAATATAGATATTTCAAATTTTGTAATATTATTATACCTTACAAAATACAACTCCTTCCAAAATAAATTTTCGTCAGTAATTTCATCCATAATTTCAACAAATTTAAATTTGTATTTTCTTTATATAAATTTTTTTTTAATGATCCTGATTTTTTTTCTCCAAAAGTATATCAAACATTTATGTTTTAGATAATGTTGCCCTATTATAATTATTATTTTCCAAAAGTATATCCGTTTAATGAGGAATTTGATATAATAAAGGAAGTGAATGTTAATTAAAATGAGATATATATTCCATAATTATTACATGAGTTTATTAAAAAAAATTAATATCAAGGTGTAAACATTAAACATTTTTAAAGTGAAATTTCAGAATACATACAAACGATAATGTTGTACAATGAAATATAAAATTGAATGGACTGAAAAAAAAAACACTATTAAAGCAGTCAATTTTGAAAATAACATAATTATGAAAAATTATAAAGTAAGATTAAAATTATAAGATATTAGGAGATTTGTAAAAAGTACATTTAGTAAAAGCGTTACGGTTATTAGAAAAAATAAGACCGTTAAGATTAGTGAAAATAGAATATATAAACTAAATTATCACAATAGTAATGAAATGTCATTATTTGATATTTCATATAATTGACAGATATATCAAAATAAATTGATATACTAAAATTATTCAAAGTTGCGCTAAAATTTTTGCGAACACTAAATAAATAAGAACAAACATAAAAACTAGCATTTATATTTATAATCAATTTAAAATAAATCAATCATGATTTAGAAAAGAATCTCCATTGATGATATACTAAAATTAAATCTCTATAACATTTAACACTTTATAAATTATATTACATAACTTTATTTGAATAAATAAAATAGTTGTTAATATTTAATGCAATAGAAAAAATGGTATATTGATTGTCAATATATGTTTAAATTAGGTAACATTATTATGCAATGAACGTCTAATTAAAATGCTTATAAATATATAAATATCATAACTATATAAGACGATGAAAATCGTTCAACTAATAAAACAAAAAATGATGTCTACAAAGAGATCTTTCAATGATTATATATATTTATCGTTTTCAATGTATTTTCTACATATTTCAATAATACCAATAACCATATATTTTTTTTATAATCATTATACAATATCTATAAACGATTATATGTTTTTTTATGCGTTTCCCGCGTTTAACGCGGGCTATAATCTAGTTACAGATAAAAATAAGACACCCTGAATATCCTATTGACAATTTTTTTAAAAAGTCAATCAATAATTAACTGTTTATAATTAGTTTTTTCGAAAAACAATGTAATTTCAGCCAATAAAAATATTTAAAAAATTAATTAGGATGTCCATATTGCAATATAGGGTGTCTTTTTAGCCAACCCCAAAATATAATGATAGACTTCAAGACTTGCGATTACAATTATAAGATAATAACAACGATTTATGGCATTTGAAAATTTGTGTTCATATTACTCATAATTACTAATTACTATTTGCACATCAGGTTGCATTTTTCTCTTTCTTTCCTTTTCATTTTTTATTGTTTTTATATTAATGATTTGTTTTTATTATTATTACTAGTTGTGAGATCCGTATATTATACGGGTTGATTAAAATAAAATGTTAAATACGAATAATTAAATGATAAGTTTATTTGAATTTGAAATAAGAAAAAATTATGAGAAAATAAATTAAAAAAAATGTAAAAAAAAGATTAAAATTATGTGTTTAAATGTTAGATCCGTGTAATAAAAGTATTAATTATAACAAAATGTTAAGTACGAATGTTTAAACTATAAATTTACTAAAAATTGAAATTGAAGTTTGAAATTTGAAATTTGAAATTAATATAGTCATTAGGGTATGTTTAATTTATAGAAACTAAATTAATGATATACCGAAAAATGAAAAAATAAAATAAAATTCATTATTTATTTATTATTTTTTTTTAAAAAAAACTACTTGTTTTTTATGCATGTGTCAATTTAATTCGACTTTGACTACATTTCGATACACACACACATACACACACACACACACATATATATATATATATATATATATATATATAATGTTTTCATGCTTAATTTTTTGTATGTTTTCTATGTATGAATCGGATCATATATATATAATAACTTTCGTTTGTTAACTTTGAAAAACGTATTTTATTTAAGTTTTGTGTATGTTTCCACACACACACACACACATATATGCTGAATTTTATGTATATTTCCTACATGTGAGTCCGGTAACATATTAACTTTCATTCATTAACTTAAAAAAATTATTTTTTTGCGTGCTTATTTGTATTTATATGTCAGTATAAATTCAAGGCGGTCGACGTTTTGATGTATTTGAAGTAAATTTAGAACTTTCGATCATTAATTTTTTTTTAAATTACTTGTTTTTTTTTTTTTTTTTTTTTTTTTTTTTTTTTTTTTTTTTTAATGTATGCATCAGTGTAAATTTTAGTGCGTCTACGTTTCAACGTATTTTTTATAATGTTTTCATGTTTATTTTTATCTACCTTCTTATTTTCTTCATACATAAAAATACGCATGAAAACCTAAAAGAAAATTACGTCAAAACGTAGATGACCTCAAATTTATGCCGACATATACATAAAAAAGCAAGTAAGTTGTTTTTTTTTTAATTAAGAAACGAAAGTTTTAAATTTACATTGAATACGTTGACTGCCTTGAATTTATACTGACACATACACAAAAATAAGCACGTAAAAAATTAGTTTTTTAGTTAATGAACAGAACTTAATTATAATACGTGACTTGACTTATATGTAGGAAATGTACATACACTTAAGCACAAAAACATAAAAAAAAGCCGAAATGTAAACAAACTCGAATAATACCTTTTTTTTTTTTTTTTTTTTTTTTTTTAAGTTAACGAACGGAAGTTATTATATGTGATCGAACTCATTCGTAGGAAAAACATACAAAATGAAACACGAAAACGTAAAAAAAATTATGTTGAAACATAGATGAACTCTTATTTAAAACGACACTTGCATAAAAAAATAAGTAATTTTTGTAAAAAAAAATAATAATAATAAACGGAAGTTCTAAATTCACATCGAAATATTGACCAACTTGAATTTATTAAGAAAAATCAAATTTTATATGCCACAGGCGATAAAAACGAAAGTTTAGAAAATTGACGGGCAAAAGTAACATTTTATAAAGGTTTAAGTAAATGGTCAAAATGACATTTTCAAAAGTAAAATAGTGGAAAAATCATAAACTCATAAACATAAAATGTTTAAAATATAAACAAAATTACATAAATGATTCCTATGGCTACAAGCTCATAAAAAAGATCGTTACCTTTGATACTAACGGAGTAGCGGATGAACCGTAAGTTTTGAAAACCACATGGAATTGATAAACCATAAGGGCTTATGTAATTTTATCTAGTCCATATCTCAAATGGCCCAAAATTCTGTCAAAAAGGTTCACAACAGATTTGCAAAATTGCAACCAATGGCGCAACCTAAAGTTAAAAAAATTGTATAAGATGTATTGTAGTCCATCATCTCCATGATATATGTACTAAAATAATGAGCCGTAAAAGGTTTACAACAGTCCAAATCTCAAATGGCCCAAATTTTAAAAGAGCTCTGTCAGTAGGATAAATCGTTTATTTAAGTTTACACATGTTTTACAAGTACTAATGGGTTAATCTCTTTTTTTTTTTTTTTTTTTTTTTTTTTTTTTTTTTTTTATTAAGGATAATGATTTGATATGGTAAGATACTTTTTAAAATGTACATATTTAGTATTTATTCTTTTTTTTTTTTTGTAAAATAAACCGTTATACTTTAATAATATGTACACATTAGATCATTTTCACCGGATTCTACAGGTTTTGCTGACATGGAGGGTTTATTTTATAAAAAAAAAGAATAAGGACTAATTGTGTACATTTCAAAAAGTATCTTACCCTATTAAGTCATTTTCCCTTTCTTTTATTTTGTTGAAATGAAATACCCAGGTGACATCCACATATCAACAACAAGATTTTTCCTACTTTTATTCATCATGAAAAAGAGGGAGAACCGTGATCTCCGACGACTCCTTTATGTGTTCCTACACATCACTGGTAGCAAGGAGAAATGATGGCAAAAACAACAAGGTCGAAGGGGGAGGCAAGAGGAAGTAGAGACGGTAGTTGGCAGCGAGGAGCTGCTCTGGTAGCCTCCTCGTCGATTCTTTCTTCTTTTTCTGGTAACATATCTCAAAGATAGACGCAAAGAGAGACAGATCGGAGAAACACAACAGATAAAGGGTGTTTGGCTGTTGCTGTTCGACCGGAAGGAAGAGAGACGAGAAAGAGAAGGGTCGCCGCCCTTTTCTTGTTGCTGTAGGATCACCCACCTCCGGTGACTAAGCTAATTAATTGCTATTTAGTGCCACTTGTGCTTTCACATTAGCAAACCTGTAGAATTCGGTGAAAATGATCTAATGTGTACATATTAATAAAGTATAAGGGTTTATTTTACAAAAAAATAAAATAAAATAAGGACTAAATGTGTACAATTCAAAAAGTATCTTATCCTATCAAGTTATTTTCCCTAAAAGAAAATTCGCATATGACCGGTATACTGGGTATAATCGGTCACAAGGATTGCATTGTTATAAAAAATAAAGTATAAGGATTTATTTTACAAGAAAAAAAATAAGGACTAAATGATTCATGAATAGAATCAATTTAAACGTTAACACCAACACCACCTCAATAACATAAAGGAACAATTTAGTGAACATCAATAATAGTAACCACAATGGAATGCTAATCATTTTATGGTGACACTTACATACTTTGGCCTTTGTAATGACTAATATAACCAAACAACAAATTAATAAATACTTCCAGGCTAATGTATATAAAACAATAAAATTACAAAATAGGAATAAATGTCAGATCAAAACAAAAACTAAGAAGTGAGTCATGTTCGAACCTTTAAGTAAATTGGAACCCCAACATTGAGATGTGTACATGTCATGAGAAAAAAACGATCAAGAGATGAAATCCTTCGCGTTCGAATCATTATGGTGGCATTCTCTATTTTTACTAATGCAAATATTCATCTAGTCTATCTAGTTTTTAAACAGAAAAAGGAAAAATTCAAAAACACAAGTGTAAATTTCATGGAACAACATCAAACTTCAGTGTCGTTACGGATATGGGCAATGTATTACCTATAATCACATCATTTAAAATCATAAGGTCTAACTGCAAGAATCGACAATGTACTTTGATTTATCTGTTTATGATTGCATCCGACTTCATTTATTTTTGTTACAACATTACACAGTGTGAGTGCCTGTGTTTGTGTTTTAATTTTTTTCATTTAGCCCTAAAGGTTAAAAAATAAACTAAATACAAAAAAGAGTTTTATAACAAACTTGAATCAACAAAAATGATATATATATTTTAATCAAAGACCTACGTACAAGTCATAATAGTGTATTTTTTAAAATTTTCTATTACAACATTACAGTTTCATTTTCTCTTATTACAATATTGTAATTCGAGAAATTTAGGGCATAACTTAAAGTACAATCCCCTTATAATAAATCCATTGAAGTACAATGCTAATATGATATAATAAGTAAAAAAGTGAAAATAAAATGATATAATAGAATATTTTGAAAAATATATTCCATATTTCTTGCATTTAGCCCCAAGATGCAACATATATCCAAACATCAAATAAGAGTTGTTTTTTCAAGCTTGCTTTTGGGAGCTTTGTAGGACTTCATAACATGGTGTGAGTTTACATTACTACTGTTAGCTACTTAATTCCTACGGCCATAATTTGCTCATAAAAAATTCAATAGCTATAGTCAGTAAAAAGGGAAATAGAAGCATAGTGAAAAACATATCAAACATAAAACATTTGCCATCCATCTATCCATCCATAATTTATTTGAAACTAAAAAAGGAATTACAAAATAAAATTAGCTAAAATTAGGTATCCACATCCATCTATCCATCCATATATAATTTATTTGAAACTAAAACAGAAATTACACAATAAAATTAGCTATCCATCATACTTTACTTTACCTGCAAAATGAAAATTTGTATCAAGAATACTTCAATTACTTTGGATTAAGATTTTAGTTCTAAGTCATAATAATAATAATAATTGAAGAAAAAAATTATCCAGAGCATGCTACTTAATTTTTAAAATTGCACATTATTGGAATTAAATTTGATACTTAGGGTGGTGGGTGTCATACCACACTCACCTTCTTTACTAATTGTTACCATACTCTTTTACCTATTTTCGGGACTGAGATAAAAAAAAATCCAAACTTCAAGAAACTTGAACGACTTCTTATTATTATCAACAAGAAAAAAGTTTAAGAGCTCTCTAAAATTTGTTCATCGCTTTCCCCACTTTTCCGTTGAGTTAACAAATTGTTGTAGATGTCGTTAAATTTAGGGATAAATTATTCATCTCATGAAACTTTCTAGTACACTAATCTTTAGTGCGGCACTCTCCACGATTCATGACCTTAAGAAAACGTTGCCTTATGCGTCACCAAAAATGGTCATCTTTTTGCGCGTTCCCTTTCTTGGAATCCTCCGAAATATCAACTCATGATTGCGCTAAAACCAACTCTTTGTCCGGTTACCATTGTTGAAACGTCATCTTCTCTTTACGAACCAGTGTTTTTTTTCTTTTCAACGCTTTTTGGGGTTGGACGATTCGGGTTGGAATCCCCGAACAATTTCGAGTTGGGGTTCGGCTACCGGTTTGGAATCCGATTGAGTTTCCCTGATAAATTTCATTTGTTGATAGATAAATTATTGGGGTTGGAGGCGGAGGCGGAGCGAAATTGAAGACGGATCCATTTGTTGTCGATGGTCGAACGAACATTTGCATGGGATTTGCTACGAGCGGTAAATTGAGGGTTGTTTGGATTCGTTTTTTTTTTAAATACAAAGGTTTTAAAATTTCTATAGAAGGTAATTTGTGTGTGAAAAATATAGTAGAAATGTTGTATTTATAGTGTTTTTATTTTTATTTTTTTAGATACCAATTTCTAGCCATTGGCAACGGCTAGAAACGGCTCCTTCCCCATTTTTCGTGCGGCAATGCTATACCCAAACAAACCCTTACCACATTCTTTTGGCACCTCGGTACGGTGTTTACCGCATATTGCATCTTAGCGCAGTATGCGGTAAATGGTGCACAGTGTAGCCTTACTTTATTGAAGCCTGATAGCATGGACATCAATAAAGAGGATTAGAGGTCTCATCAAGTTAGAAAGCTCTCTTATTGGCCATGCATATATAATAAAATTCCAAAAGAGAACCATTGATTAAGAGGATGTTTGGGAAATCTTTTAAAATGACTTTTAGACTTTTAGCGATTTCTAAAACGCAAAAGTTAAAAAAGATGTTTGGGCATTTTAAGAAGTTTTTTAAAACAATTTTTTGGCAAGAACAAAAATAAGCTTTTGAAAACTCATGAATTTGTGACTTTTTTGCAACTTTTGGGTTTTTGGCTTTTGAAAAGTCAAAAGATGAACCAAACACATTTTAAAACTATCTTTTATAAAAAGCCAAAAAATCAAAAATGACTTTTGCCAAAAGAACTTTTTAGCATGAAAAATAATCCCAAACACCCCCTAATCTTTTAGAAACCACAAAGGGTATTGTTTTATCATTTAAATACATGTGGAGCTATATAGAATGAATGTATCTGCAAAATCATTTAAATTACAATCCTTATGATGATCACACACCAGTTAGATTCAAAGTTAAATCATATTAAATGACATTTTTCTTATACTAAAGAATCTTAATAACCAAACTTTTGAGAAATTTACAAATACATCGACTGTGACATCTCCAATTTCACGACCAGAAAAGATCGATTTGTTTATGCTTTATTTGAAAATCAGAGTATACTTCTAAAGGAAAATGTGGCGGGATTTTTTCCCCCAAAAAAAGAAAAAAGAAAATATAGATAAGAATTTATCAAAGCATTTCCGAAGAAATGTATTTTCATTATATAACGAAACCCAGGATGTCATTGTCAATACAGATCAAAAGCATAAACAAAACAACATAGGCCTCAAAAACAACATAGGCCTTACAACATTCTATTTATTTCTACTGGCCTATAATCCATAATCTCTCATCAAATCATCGTATCTATGCTCTTGTGTCACTACCTGTAATATAAAAACTGAATGGTTCTTGCTTGGGAGCCCGGTGAGCACATAAGGTTTTCAACCCACAATAGTTAAGCTTATTAACTTCATCAAATAAATCAACCCTATTACCCGTTGTGGTTATCCTCACTTTACGTCCCTAAAACTTCTATCATAAGGGATATGTCCTATGGAATTTCATCGAGATGGATACTACTGCTAAGGGGGTTCCTCAGTAATAAATATCCGTAAGGCAACCATGAGGGGGATGGAGTACACCGGTGAACACTCGTTCACAAACACCTACAGGCTGTGAGCCTCGTAGCGTTCCACTGGACTATTTAGAAAAGTCTGTAGTCGTCATCTATACTCCGCTAGATGACTGGATCATCATCAACACCGAGGCCTCTCATCATTTTATTTTATCACACATCAACTATTTTATCTACCCATGTTTTACCCAACGTTTTTGTAGATATAAAATACATATAAAGTTTAGATCTTAAAAAAAAAGTTTAAATCTTTCATCCAACATAGATCTATAAAATACATATACACTTTAGATCTAAAAACAAGAAGTTTAGATCTTTTATCTAGCATAAATCTCAGGTAAACAGATAATACGCACACATAGCACATAATTTATATAAAATACTTCATATCTATGTGTAAGATGAAAGTAACTATTCACTCATTTGATAAGGTGGTGATTCCAACTTGGACAACGCTTCGCTCTGACAAAACCGGGAGGTTTGCTTTAAAACTGGACTCTGCAGGGGCAAAGTTTTGAGCTGAAAAACTCTTTTTCTTGGAGCCTTTGAGCGCTCCAGGTCCTTCTCCTAACACTAGGAAGATTCTATGGGTTCGGGAGTGTTTAGAGAGAGAGAGAGAGTAGAGAGAAGAAGAATGGGTATTTGAGTGAAAAATGAAGGCTCTCTCGGATAGTATTTATAGGCTGGAAAAAGGTACAACTCGTCGAGTTTTCTGGTCCAACTCGTTGAGTTTGTGCCACTTGTCATCCTCTGGTGGCAAGGCTTGGGGAGAAAGCAAGGGCTCAGATCGTGCCACGTCAACCACTTCACATCAGTACCCTTCTGACTTATAAACCCCATACCTTTCGCATACGAGCTGCATTTTCGATGTTCTTTATATACACGTGTAGGTAGAGACGTACACTACAACTTTCGTTTAGACTCTGTCGGCTAGTTTTGACTTTATTTTAAAGTTGTATTTTTAACAGGTCGGGATAGGAAAAGTCCGTTAAAAAATCATAACTTTGTCGTTTTTGTCGGTCTTTTCATCGTTGACCTCGTATTGTCGAGATATTCGATTCTCGTTTAGTTTGTGTCGGCTAAAAATCGTTTGATCTAAAATTCGAACTCCGGGCTGCATACTGCTATGCCAAATCTTAGGAAATTCATAACTTCCTCATATGAAGTCAGATTTAGACATTCCTTTTATGTACGCTCTCGGTTTAACGTATACTATGACTTTTGTTTAGATCGATAAGGGTAAAAAGCATTTTATCGTAAACTCACTTTTTACATCATACAACGTCATGCCGGTTTTATCGCGAAACTTCGACAGGTCATAACTTCTTCATTATAACTCGGATTTCGGCGTTCTTTATATCTCCAAAATTCTTGTCACGACCACTACAATTTTCTTCTTAGATATCGGGTTTATCTTTATTTTTTTTTGGCGCTTATTTTCATTCTTAATTTATTATATCTTATAAATACGTTTAATGCACATAAATTCACATAATTCACATAACTGTCAAGTAATTACTTCAAGATTAGTTACATTTGTTGATCCTAACTATTACATCATCGTATTAATGCTTAGCCTTGAAACACAGGCATTACAATTATCTTCCTTTTAGGATGATTCCATCCTGGAATCATGCATCAGCAAACAGATGCGGATAGTGACTCATCATGTCACTCTTCATTTCCCAGGTGAGGTTTGGCCCATTCGTATGTTTTCCATCACACAATCACTAAGTCGACCATCTTGCGTTGCAACTTCTTCGTCTTAGGGTCAACAATCGCCTCTGGCTCTTCAATTAGCCTCTTATTCTAATCCATCCTTAACGTAGAAATTGGAATTATGTCGGGAAATTCTCCCGTGAACTTCCTCAAATAAAACACATGGGAAGTGTTATGAATATCATCTAGTTCTTCCTGTAGTTCTAGCTTGTAAGCTTGGTTCCCAATCCTCTGGAGAACATTGAATGATCCAATAAACCTTGCACTCAACTTTCCTCTTTTACCAAATCTTATAAGTCCCTTCCAAGGTGAGACTTTAAGGAAAGCGAATTCTCCAACTTCGAATGTCATCGGTCGTCTCTTCTTGTCAGCATAGCTCTTTTGATGATCTTGAGCCGCTAACATTCTTTTCCTAATCACTTTCTAATTTTCAGCAGTCTGGTGGACTATCTCGGGGCCCATATATTGCTTTTCTCTAGCTTCAATCCAACATGACAGCATACGAAACTTCTATCCATACAAATCTTGATAAGGTTTCATCTTGGTGCTTAAATGGTAACTATTGATGTAAGAAAACTCTATCAGGGATAAATGTTCCTCCCAGTTACCTTGGAGTTCTAGGGTATACGCTCTTAGCATATCTTTCAGTGTTTGAATCGTTCTTTCGCTTTGACCACCAATCTGCAGATGGTAAGTTGTTGTAACGCCCCGATTCTCAGGTATTGTTTTAAATAAGATTTCTTGGGTTAGGCCTTACTCGACGAGTTGGTTGCCCTACTCGTCGAGTAGTAGCGAGGCAGGATCGCGACTTAAGTGACCTACTCGACGAGTCCATATTGGGACTCGACGAGTAGGAGCTAGCATATGAAACCCTAAATCTCGGGGTTTTGCACCCTATTTAAAGGAACCTTAGCCTCCCTTGGGCCTCTTTACAGTTCTAGAGAGTCCTTGAGAACCCTAATACATGTGTGTGCCCATTGTGTGTTTAAAGCTTGAAAAGAGGATCCTTGGAGGGAGAAGGCTCGGAGTAGAAGGAGATTGGAGCAAGTAGAGTGTGGGAATCGACACTTATCTCAATTATCATCTTCTAGAGGTACCCAAATCACCATTTTTCCTTGTAGATCTCTTCTATTGGTTGAGTTTAGGGTTTTTGTGGAATATTAAGTTGGTAAGATGAGCTATGGGCTAGATCTGAGGTTGTAACTTCAGATCTGGACCCTCCTTGGATTCTAGAAGCATAAAGTTACAGTTTTGGTCATGATTGAGGTCCTTCTTGAGCATGAAGCTCCATTAAGAACTTAAAATAGGCATTCAGATCCTTTATAGCCATGCATGCACGTAAAGTTTGCAACTTTACGTGATAAGCATGCCCTAGAAGCTTGGATCTGTGATTTGGAGCCGCTTCATGGATCAAATCAAGTCTGTATGGAAAAAGGACTGAATGGACTCGAAGAGTCGCAAGGTTGACTAGGTGAGTCACTTGAATATGGTCATGAACTCGATGATTTGGATGAACAACTCGGCGAGTCCAATGAAGATTTCCACAGACTCGACGAGTTGAAGAACAACTCGGCGAGTCGGATGAGTTTTCTCCAGGATATGTATGCGTGTGTATCCATCTAGTTGCAATGAGGAAACTCAACGGTTGGCCTTAAAGTTTGATCGAGAATCGAAGGAACTCGATGAGTCACCCCGATGACTCAGCGAGTTAAAATGTGCTTCAAGGAACTCGACGAGTTGAGGTCAACATGGACTGTTGACCTTGACTGAGGACTTTGACTTTAACCAGGGGTTGACTAGTTGGTTATGGAGTACCTTATAAGGTTAAGGACTTATGAGTATGTTGTACTATGATAATAGGTGGTGGAGCCTGTGTTAAGTGATCCGAGAGTCGGAGTTTACCTTTCGAGTCGATATATGCGAGGTGAGTTATCCTCACTATATTGATAGGGTCTACGGCACCAAGGCCGACCTTTTAGTTGTTATTGTTATGGTATTCTACATGTGGTTATGATCTGTTAGATCGGAATCAGGGTAGACAGTATGTTATGCTCTTATGATCCATAGGGATTGGTATGTTAGTGACCTACTAGGTCGGTGCTCTAGTTACGAGAGAATTCAATGATTGATGATCAGTGAGATAGATATGTTTGATGTTTGTGTATTCCAATATATGATAGTTATGCGCACATAGTTAGTTGTTTGTTGGTTGGGTTGAGGCGGTCCTGCTTTGTGCTGAAGGCCAACATACCTATGAGCGGACCGGGGAGATTGTAGCCCAACGTGGCGGACCAGTCATGCCGAAGGCTCGGGATAGATCCAGATAGACTGTAGGTCATGTACGGCGGTCCAGTCAGGCCGATGGCCCAATATGCATGTTGATTGATTGATTATTACTAATATGGTATTGTGAGTGTGGTATTGGTATTTTGGGGGTAGCTCACTAAACCCTTGGGCTTACAGTTTTCAGTTTATTGTTTCAGGTACTTCAGGTGATCATGGCAAGCCGAAGGCGTGACCGTACCGCTCCTCATCCTTATGATATGATTTTGGGACACTCTGATGGATAATAATTTGAAAACATGTTTTTGTAAACAAATGCTATTTGATTTTTATTTATGATTGAAAAAGTTTAAATTTGGCGTGAAATTTATGGGTGTTACAGTTGTACTTAAACACAAATTTGTACCCATTTCTTCTTGCAGATTCCTCCAAAACCTTGATATGAAACGACTGTCATGATTTGATACAATCGTTAAATTAACACCGTGAAGTGTTACTACCTCCTTCACGTAAGCATTTGAAAGCTTATCTATAGACTATCTCTCAATGGGTGCTATGAAGTGTGCACTCTTATTGAACCAATCAACGACTACCTGAATCATGTCTTGACCGTCCTTCATTCTGGGAAGTTTAGTGACAAAATCCATGGTGATGTCTTCCCATTTATCTATGGGTACAGCTAAAGGTTCTAAACTCCCATATGGTTTCTGATGTTATGCCTTAACTCTCGCACATGTACACACTCGGCCACATACTTTGCAACATCTAGCTTCATCGTCAGCCACCAGTAGTAGGGTTTTAGATCCCTATACATTTTAGTGCTGCCGGGATGGATCGAGTACATGGTCTTGTGAGCTTCTTCCATCAAAAGATCTCTTACTCCTCCTGTCTTAGGCACCAAAATCCTATCTTGGAATACCTTCAATCCTTGGCTATTTGTACAGAACACCAACGTTTTGCCCAAACGTTCTTCCTTTCGGTCATTTCTCTCTAAAGCTTCTTCCTAAGCTCTCTTGATGCTTTCCACAATCGTTGAGACAAATTCAATTCTTAACGCCATTGGCCTTCTCTTTTCAAGGGTCACTTTTCGACTTAGAGCATCAGCTACGACATTTTCTTTACCGAGGTGGTAAAGTATCTCACAATCGTAATCCTTGAGTAACTCTAGCCAGCGTCGTTGTCTCATATTCAATTCTTTTTTATCAAAGAGATACTGGAGACTGTTATGATCAGTGAAAAGTTTGCACTTCATGCCGTAAAGATAATGCCTCCATATCTTTAATGCGAATATTACCGCTGCCAACTCTAGATCATGAGTGGAGTAGTTCTTTTTGTGCTCTTTCAATTGTCTCGATGCATATTCTATCACCTTATCTCCTTGGGTCAGAACACAACCTAACCCGACTCCAGATGCATCGCTATAAATTGCAAAGTCTTTATCTCCGTCAGGTAAAGAAAGAATTGGTGCTTCACACAACTTCTTTTTTAGCTTCTCTAATGCTTCTTCATGTTTCTCACTCCAAGTATATGTAGCTCCTTTATGGGTCAAAGCTATTAATGGACCAACCATCAAAGAAAAGCCTTGCATAAATTTTCGGGAATATCCAGCTAATCCCAAAAAGCTTCAATTCTCCGTGGGACTCTTTGGTCCCACTTCATGATATTTTCAATATTAGCTGGGTTAACCATTATTCCTTCATGGCTAGCCACATTACCCAAGAATTGGACTTCTTGAATCCAAAAATCACGTTTTGAGAACTTTTCATACAACTTCTCCGTCTTTAGAACTTCTAACACTTCTCGCAGGTGCTTGCCATGCTCCTGCTGTCCCTTTGAGTAAACCAGAATGTCATTTATGAACACTATCACAGACTTACCGTGGAATGGTGCAGCGTACCCCGTAGAGATAATGCCTCCAGATCTTGAGGGTGAACACCACCGTTCCCAACTCAAGATCATGTGTGCGATATCTCGTCTCATTCAGCTATAACTACCGTGAAGTATAGGCTATCACTCGTCCTTTCTGCATGAGGACCGCTCCCATTACGATGATGGATGTATCACAGAAAACCACAAAATCGTCCACTACTTCCAGGAGGGTCAAGACTGGAGCCTCACACAGTCACTACCGAAGGTTCTCAAACACTATCTGTTGCTCAGGGGCCCACCGAAAATCTACCCCCTTCCTCGTCAGATGAGTGAGTTGTACTGTAATTTTGGAGAGATTTTGAATAAATCTTCGGTAATACCTTGCCAAACCCATAAAACTCATGTTATTTGTGAGATATTTTGAAACCTCCCACTACATCATCGCCTCGAGTTTAGCCGGATTGACCAAAATCTCGTCCTAGTTAACGAGATGTCCAAGAAACTGAACCTCTCGCAACCAAAACTCACATTTCGAGAACTTGGCATACAACCGTTCTCGCCTCAAAACTCCTAAAATCTCGCGAAGATGATCCTTATGCTATTCCCTTGTCTTGGAATACACCAAGATATCGTCGATGAACACAATAACGTAGCGATCGAGCATCGGCCTGCATAGCCCATTCATCAGGTCCATGAATACTATCGCCGCATTGGTGAGCCCAAACGACATCACCATGAACTCGTAATGTCCGTAACGAGTCCGGAACGTGGTCTTCTCCACGTCCTCCTCCTTCACCCTGACCTGATGGTACCCATACCTTAGATCTATCTTGGAAAACCAAGATGCTCCATGTAATTGATCGAAGAGGTCATCTATCCATGGAAGGGGATAATGGTTCTTCGCCATCACCTTGTTTAACTCCTAGTAATCAATGCACATCCAGTGTGAACCATCCTTCTTCTTGACGAAGAGAATCGGTGCTCCCCATGGAGAACTGCTCGGACGGATGAACTGCTTGCCTAGTAGCTCCTGCATCTGAGTTGACAGCTCCTGCATCTCAGGTGGTACTAATCGGTATGATGCCTTGGTAATAGGGGTCGCACCTGGCACAAGGTCGATCATGAACTCGACCTGCCTTTCCGGAGGCACTTCGGGTAACTCCTTCGGAAACACATCAGCAAACTCTCTGACGACTGGAACCTCTGAAACCGAGACCTGGTCCCCAACCCACGTATCCACCAGATACATCAAATAACTCACACACCCGTGCTGAATATAATGTTGATCCCTAGCGGCTGAGCATAACCTTGAACCCAACCTGGTGCCCTCACCATAGATATCCAACTCTCTCCCACTTGGGGTTCGAACTACTACATGCTGACCCTCGTAATCGATCATGGCACCGAAACGAATCAGCTAGTCCATACCCACTATAACTCAAACATCCCCCATGGGAATCAGAATCAAGTCAATCAGGAAAGACACCCCGATTATCTCTAGATTGCAATCTTGATAAACTAATGAAGCAGAAACCCGTGTTTGTTGGTGAAGGAAACTCGCAACGGACACTCTAGCTCTCCTAAGGGTAAACCAAACTCCCTACTAAAAGATCGAGAGACAAAAGACCGACTCGCCCTTGAGTCAAACAATACCAGAGCAGGCAAGGAGTTCACTAAGAATGTACCTAACATATGTACAACATATATAATCATAAAATAAATATAATCAATAAGATAAAGGATAGAAACACACCAACCACCACATCTGGTGTTATCCTGGCCTCCTCGGCTGTGAGCTGGAAGGCGCATCCTCGATCCTGCTGGGGTGCTGCCCTACCCAGCCTACTGTCGTTGATCCTTAATGTAGTTGGCACGGGAGCCTGCGCTGGCTTAGTGGCAAGAAACAGACAGTTGGTCCTCACATGACCAATCTGATCGCAGTGGTAACAAATCCTTATATCCTAAATCAGGGCTAACTGGAGGAAATCCGTCGCAAAGTACCCCTCCCCGGTACACACCACTAAATCGACATGCTCCAGAATGACCCTTCCCACAATTCCCACAAGTGTGGTCACGTTGACCTCTAGACCTATAATCAACGGTATTGGACCACTTCGACGCCAACTGCGACTGCGCTGGGCCTGCCTCTTCTCTCTCAACTGCAACTCAATCTCAAGCTCACGCCGCCTAGCGGCCTCCTGTAACTCCAGTAATGTATCACAACGATAGGTAGCAATAAACTATCTGATGTCAGTCTAGAGCATGCTCATATAACGAGTCATCTGAGCCTGCTCAAAAGGAAACTCCAGGAAAAATATCGCTCTCCCGATACACATCCGGTTGATCTCCGCCACCATCTCCGATCCCTGTCTCAAATCCAAAAATACCTGTACCAGCCACTCTTGTTCAACCCATAAAATGTAGTGAGTGCGAAACATCTCCTTGAACCGATCCCATGACACTACAATTCTCTGCTCATCAGATTATGATCCTGTAACAAGTCTCCACTAGTCCTTCGCTCTGGACCTGAAGAGGTTCAGAGTGCATCTGACCTTCTAGTCAGCAGGGCTTGAATACATGAAAAAGCATCCCTCCACAAAATATAGCCACCTCATAGATATGATCTGGTCCTGAACTCCATCATAGGTCAGGCGCTTCGTATTATCGAAGTCCCGATACTGAAAAGCCCGACCTATCCCCGTACCTACAGTCGCCACGGTTGCGGAGGCTACAATGGTAGCCGTCTCAGCAATGGCTATATAATTCTTATCAGAGTACTCCACCATGGCGGTCTTAATAGACCCAAACATCTCTGGTAACTAAGCTCGTAATAGTGCAGCAACCTCATCGTGCAGGATCTCCCGAATCCTAGCATCCAACTCATCCGGTCTCATCTGTCCAATGGTCCCCGATAATGCTGGCCCGCCCTGACTTCCAGCCCCTGATCCCGACCCACTTCGGTCTCCAATCGCCTCATAGTCACCATACTGAAAATATACCAGGAATATATCAGACATTCCATATAATAAGGGGGAACCAACTCCCAACAATGCCCTAGGGGTTGTGACTTCCTTGCTACGCGTATGGGTCCTGTGCTTTCAGTAGTATGGGCCCTTACTGATGGGTTTGACACAAAAGAACTTTCCTATATGTACATGTAAACCCTAATACTTGGATCTAGGTTTCTCTATTGTACATGCAATTCATCAAAGATTTGAAACCCTAGATCTAGCATACATATTACAAAACTAATGTAATTAATGAGATCTAGATGATTACCTCTTCAAGAACTCTTGATTTTTGTTCTTCCTTGAGCTTAGAGTCACAAGTGTAACTCCTCTAAAGGTTTACAAACATCAACTAGCAAGAGGGTATTATTTGAGAGAGGGAGGAGGCATACAAAGTCGGCTCTAGGGTTCTTAGAAAAGCAGTGGCAGAAAATTGCATGCATAGGGTCCTATTTATACTGTGGGCAACTAGGGTTTCAGTCAAAACCCTAATGGACAACTTAAACCCTAAGCAGCCCATGGAACCTTCTGGAATACAGGCATTGGATGAAAATATGATGGGCTCCCATCATAATTTCGTTTACCCGTTAATCCATTAGGTTTCCTAGCCCAAAATTCCACTATCACACATTTGATAGTTTAAGTCCCCTTTATTCAATTAATCTCTTTTATTCACCAAATTAATTCCTAATTAATTTATGACTAATATTAATTAAATAATATGATTTCTATTTTCATATATTATTCTTATAATATATTAATAAACCATAATATATTCTCTCTCTCTCTCTCTCTCCATAAATCACCCTGTCAAGTTGCTATGGTGAAGGCAACCCAAAAGGACCATGCACAACCGGGTCAAGTACTTACCAAATATAGTTACGGGCTTAGACATGCACTAATCCAACAATCTCCCACTTGAATAAGTCTAGTAACTACAAATGTCAGCACTATCCGATTAGCAATCCTAGCTCTCAAAGAGGCTGTCAAACTCTGATCTTATCAGTAACCTGTCCTTTAGATAGGGATCGTATAGTCCTTCGTTCTAGATATCGTGCAGACAATTACATGGAACATAGTCATACTTATTGTCCAACAGTTTGTTTCTCGATCTCTGATTTGTTTGACATAGAACTTAATTGAACACATCAATTCAATCCAGACCGGGCCTGACACATAAGTCAAACCAAATCATCGAGGGGCCCTGATATCGCTTTTACCCCCTTAGGATAAAAGGAACAGATAAACTTCGACTTATATGCATTTATTATTCATTAACCAAATCATACACAACAATGTGTTTTATAACATCAAGTTACTGATGTGTTTACTCATTATCAATGCACAACCAATCAACAAACAATAAACCATATATCTAGGTTTTAAGACCATATGATATTGTCGTCTTGCGATCACTTGAGATAAATTCCATGAAGTGATTCCAACAATCGTGGGTTTATTCCAATGATCAAATCAAACTCATAATCACTCATGAATGTTGTAGCAAACATTTTCTATGTCTAATACATTTTAGACAATCTACACACCAATTCATGACAATCTTCATTCATACCTACTTCCAACTTATGAACGACTGTGGACGGTTCGAATAATCCTTATTATGTAGGAAGTGAAAACATGCAAATTGAAACAATAGGTAACTAATTAGCATAAGACAGTAACATTACTAATAAATAATACTCTTTTATTTAATCATCAAATGTTAATTACATTTTATCTATTACACGTTTCTAAACTATCTAATCTATACTAATATCGTCCTTCAGTCCGATGCTCTTAGCGTGCTGCAAGTGCTTAACCCTGCTCATTCCCTTCGTAAGAGGATCTGTTGGGTTATCCTCTAATGATACCCTCTTTACTACGAGGAGTACCTCTTCCACCCGATGTCGAATAAAGTGATATTTTCTATCGATATATCGAGATCTACCATGATCCCTCGGTTCCTTGGTCAAGGCAACAACTCCTTCATTATCATAGAAAATTTCCATGGGCTCCTTTATGGATGGCACAAATCCAAGGTCTCCAATGAAGTTCTTCAACCATATTGCCTCCTTTGACGCTTCGCTTGCTGCAATGTACTCTGATTCGCACGTTGAATCAGCTACAATCTCCTGCTTGGAACTTTCCAAGTCACTGCTCTTCCATTAAGGGTAAAGACCCAAACCGACTGCGAACAGTAGTTGTCCCTATCGGTTTGAAAACTGGCGTCATTGTACCCTTACACTTTTAAGTTATCACTCCCACCAAGGACTAGAAACCATTCCTTGGTCCTACAAAGGTACTTAAGAATGTTCTTGACTGCGGTCCAATGCGCTTTGCCAGGGTTCCCTTTATATCTGCTGACCATGCTCAAAGCAAAGGCCACATCAGGGCGAGTACAAGTCATAACATACATAATCAAGCCAATTGCGGAAGCATATGGTACTTGGCTCCTTTATGTTATCTCGACTTTGGTACTTGAACTTTGAGTCTTGCTCAACTTAGCATTACTTTCGATTGGTAAATCTCCCTTCTTTTAATTCTCCAGACTAAAACGTTTTAGTACCTTGTCCAAGTAAGTATTCTGACTAAGTCCTATTAGTCTCTTACTTCTGTCTCTCACTATCCTTATTCCCAAAATATAGGAAGCCTCTCCGAGGTCCTTCATAGCGAAGCACTTCCCGAGCCAGGACTTAACCTCCTGCAGTGTCAGGATTTTGTTTCCTATAAGGAGTGTGTCATTGACATACAATACGAGGAAGCTAACTATACTACCACTGTCTTTGACATATACACATGATTCATCCTCGCTTCGTATAAAACCAAACTCTTTGACTTTCTCGTCGAAACAAAGATTCCATTTGAGAGATGCCTCTTAAGTCCATAAAAGAACTTCTCAAGCTTGCACACTTTATTAGGATGCTTCGCATTGACAAAACCCTCTGGCTGAGCCATGTAAATATCCTCAACCAACTTCCCATTAAGGAAAGCAGTTTTGACATCCATCTATCATATTTCATAATCATGAAATGCAGCAATGGCCAACATCACCCTAATAGATTTTATATTGGCAACCGGTGAGAAGGTTTCATCATAGTCAACTCCGGGAGTTTGAGTGAAACCCTTCACGACCAATCGCGCCTTATATGTGTGCACATTCCCATCCATGTCGGTCTTCTCCTTGAAGATCCACTTGCACCAGAGCGTCTTATGTCCGGGCACATGGTGAACTAAATTCCAAACTTGGTTGTCATACATGGACTGAATCTCGCTGTCCATCGCCTCTTTCCACTTCGTAGACTCCGAGCCTGCCATGGCTTTCTTATAGCTATTAGGTTCATCCATATTCACTAGTGTACTATCACTAATGAACGTATCCCCTTTGTTAGTAATATGAAAACCATAAAACCGGGGTTGAACCCCAACTCTATCGGAACATCTAAGAGGTAAGGACTCGTCAATCGATTCAACCGGAGTTTCCTCCTCGGGTTGAGCGCCAATGTTAGAGGTTCCTTCATTGCTCGACTCTTGAATCTCTTCAAGATCGATTTGCCTCCCACTGTCCCCTTGGCTTATGAGTTCTCGCTCTTGGAAAACCCCTCTCCTCGCAATGAACACAACATTATCACTCGGCCCATAGAAGATATATCTAAAGGACTCTTACGGGTAGCCGATGAATATACACCGCTCACTACGAGGTTCTAGCTTGTCATGAGTCTCTCGTCTTACGAAAGCCTCTCAACTCCAAACCTTGATATGTTCCAATAAGGGAGCTTTCCATGTCCACATCTCGTGAGGTGTTTTGGCAACCTTATTCATAGGGACTAAGTTAAGAACATGTGTCACACCCCAAAACCGGAACGGCGGAAACGTTCTGGGGTGGATGATGTCATGTCAAGTATCACAACATATGCCGTATAGTAATCAAAGCACAACAACCATTACATAGAAACTTCAAAGTAATACAAGTAATAATATAGGTGCAGCTTGGTACTAAGCTGTCTTCACCAAAAGCTCCTGGGATGTACCTGTCTATTAATGACTTGAGAATACAAGTTATTTGAAAAGCGAGTATCAGCATTTTTACAAATGCTGGTGAGTTCATAAGTATTTAGTGTCATTTTATCAAAATAACTTTATATGAGTAGTAGTTTTAAAGTATACAGTGAATTAGAGTCCTTTCCAGAAAATCCTATATTTTCTAATTAAAAGCAGTCTTCTACGAAGACTGGACAGAGTTATGTGGTAAAAAGTAATTTTTCCTTAACACTATCATTATCAAAATGTGGTATTGATTTTGAAAGAAAGTAGGAGAATATCAGGGAAAATAACATATGCCTCAGCAGTGAAGATTGCTGACTAAGGCAAAAGGAATCATAGACTCCAGGGGAATATTGAATGAACGGTACGCCTGGCTCAGTCTAACAAAAAGAGAGACACAGACCCCAGACAATATCAAATGAAAGATACGTCTAGCAAGGTCTAAAAACAGTGAACACAGACCCCATACAGTATCAAATGAATGATACGTCTAGCAAGGTCTAAAAACAGTGAACACAGATCCTAGACAGTATCAAATGAATGATACGTCTAGCAATGTCTAAATACAGTGAATACAGTGAATAAAACCCGTTACCTTAAGGCCATGAATTATAAGGTAACCCCGAGATACTCGTAACCATACTGATAAACACTAGAGAACTTGACGCCCTGTAAGCGTCGGTATGAATATGACATTTGTCACCCTTTGGCTTGGTAGGCCAGGGACTGTAGCTAGCAGTCTGGGTGCGGGGGTGTTAATCCCGTATAGCTATACACACAATGTCTACTCTCCCTACAAGAGACTCTGGTTACTATCCTGACAACAGAGAAGGCCGTGTACTGAAGATGTATCTTGTGTAGTGAGATCTGATGTGAAATACTGGACTAAAGATAGAGACTCACAACTGAACTGACTAATATAAACCTATATGTCTATTCTTGTATACATAATACATAACTAATGATCAAACGACCTTCGGACGGACATTCGATCCCACCAGACCACATCTCAACGAAGAAAAGGAAATAAGGTGAACTAGCCTTCCTAAGTCCTTTAAACATTATTTATATAACTATACAAGCATAGGCATACATTTAACTAAGTAGAAGCATTTAACGAAGTTTAAGTGTTTCACAAAGTATAAGTGTATCGTGAAGTATAAGTGTATCGTGAAGTATAAGCGTATCGTGAAGTATAAGCGTATCGCAAAGTATAAGTGTATCGTGGAGTATAAGTGTATCGTGAAGTATAAGTGTATCGTGAAGTATAAGCATATCGTGAAGTATAAGTGTATCGTGAGGTATAAGCGTATCGTGAAGTATAAGTGTATCGTGAAGTATAAGTGAATCGTGGAGTATAAGCTTATCACGAAGTAAAGGTGTTAAAAAAGTAGTAGCATTAACTACGAGGAAGTATAACAAAGCAGTAGTATCTAACAAAGTAGGAGTATAAAATCACGGAAGAAAACTTTGATGAAATCTATGGAAAACCTTTATACTTTAAGAAAATCATTCATAACAAGTTTTGATTATAACCTTGATAAAGTAGAGAAAACCTTTATTTAAAATGTTGCTGTAACAGGGTTTGAAATAAAACATACAACATGAGAGGCAATTTGAGAAAAGCTTTGAACACATAAAGACGTTTTAGAAAACCATTTCTAGTATCATACTTAGTAAAACAGTTGACAGTGTAATGAATCCTTGTGCATGCGGGTTATCAATCACATGTGATTGATATGATAACTGGCATGTTTAACTTGTATTCCCCCCATAAAAGCATGTAAAAATATTTAAGAGGTTAATTCAGGGGTATGAACTCACCTGTTGTAAGTAGATCCGACGAAGGTGCCGGTTGGGTGCTCGGTGTCAAGTAAAGACTTGAACAAACTTAGTGACCTATTAACATTTGATAACATATGTTTACATACAATTAGTAAATATAATACTAATTAAACATGAATACGCATCCTAAAGTGCGGAAAACACTTTGATTAAGTGTTTGGAGTGTCCCGGGTAACTTTTAAGGGTGTGTATGGCTTAGATAGGGAGTTTACTCTTCAAGAGAAAACTCTTTATAGAGTTCACGGCCCTGGGACAAACTCCCCATGAGTTTACGGCTGTAAACTCATGGTGAGGGTGTTCTAGGATGCTAAAATGTCTTATATCACTTGTGGAATTATGCTAGGCTCAAATCTAGGATTTATAAAGGGTTTAAGGCCTGAAATGCACCATTTTAGGGAGCTTACGGCACCTAACAAGGAGTTTACGGCCGTAAGCTCTCATGTTCTCATCTCTTTTGTGTTTTCATGTCTTAAATGGTGGGAAATAAAGTTCTATGCATTTTTCCAACTCAAATGGGGGTGTTAGGGCATCATTTGGGCACTTAATGGGAGTTTACGACCCATGGACCAATTCTAAGGGGGTTTACAGCCGTAAACTCCTAAGTCCATGGTTTCTTAAATGTTTAAAGCCTTTACATTCGTGGAATTGCTTCTAGACATTTTTCCAAGGCCATAGGAGGTGTTTAGGGGCATTTCTAACACCTAAACTTGAGTTTACTCCCCATGAAGAGTAGTTTACGGCCCAAGAAAGTTCTTGGGCAGTAAACTCAAGTTTACTCCCCAAAAGTTAAGTTCAATGTGTTCTAAGTCCGTTTCCATAAGTCATTTAGCCATATCTAAGCCTTAGGGGTAGTTTAGAGGGGTTTTTGGGCTTAAAACCCCCATTTAATGGTGTTTATGGTCCAAGAGTGTTCTTGGGCTATAAACACATGAATTTACCCCTATTTGATGTTTTAAACACGAATTTTCATGCTAGCTAAGCTATACAACAAGTTAGGGTAGATTGCTTACTCGTTTGGGGCTCGAAACGGACGATTTTGGCTCGAAATTAAGTTGTAGAGAGAGAGAGAGAGAGAGTGGAGAGAGAGTGAAAAAGTCTCTAATGGACTCCACTCACCCTTATATAGGGTTTTGAGTTGGGGCTCAGTGGGAATCTACCCGATACTGTTGTTAAACGGGGCTTTTTGGTCGCACCCGATTAAACGGTCGTGTTTTGACTTGGTTGACATTAAACATTTTTAAGGGCATTTTGTGGGTGTTTGTAATTTATTTCAACCCTCATAAAGTCATTCAAAAAGTCCCAAATTTATTAACCAGTCTAAAAGTTAACGGACAGTTAAATAAAACGAGGCTTATTAACGGAAGAAGGGGTTAAAAATGAAGGAATAAATTTCGGGTTGTCACAACATGGGCGGTAGTCTCTAAGGAATACCCCCAAAATGAGATAGGTAGTGAAGCACGACTCATCATGGAATGAACCATGTCCAACAAGGTTCGATTACGCTTTCCATGTCCTATTTATACTGTGGGCAGCTAAGGTTTCAGTCAAAACCCTAATGGACAACTTAAACCCTAAGCAGCCCATGGAACCTTCTAGAATACAGGCCATGGACGAAAGTATGATGGGCTCCCATCATAATTTCGTTCACCCCTTAATACATTATGTTTCCCAGCCCAAAATTCCACAATCACACATTTGACAGTTTAAGTCCCCTTTATTCAATTAATCTCTTTTAGTCACCAAATTAATTCCTAATTAGTTTATGACTAATATTAATTAAATAATTTGATTTCTCTTTTAATATATTATTCTTATAATATATTAACTAGATTATGACCGCATTAAACGCGGGGAACACATAAATAAGATGCAAATTTATATAGATATTACAAAATAATTATAAAAAAATTATGGTTATTGGTATTATTGAAATGTGTAGAAATTACACTAAAACGGGTAAATATATATAGCGTTAAAGGACCTCTTTATAGACAACATTTTTTGTTTTATTAGTTCAATGACTTTGTTTGTCACATATAAGTACCTTCAAACATTTTTTACTTGTGACACGGAAAACAATTATATATAGCCAACCATGCGTGAAAATGGGTCTACACAAGTATAATCCAACATTTAACAATATACTTTCAAAATATATTGTTATTTTATGGCTATATTGAGAAATATAATTGTTTATTTCAAAAAATAGCAACTTATTTATGTTCCTTCAAAATGAACCACATAAACCCCCTCCCCCTCACATCTCTAATATCAGATCTTTTTTTCCTTAATCTAAGTTATTGTCACTATCATCGACAATGTTAAGATTCATTGATGACTTCTTTTTTATTTTAGGGATAATATGACATAAATCATTTATTAGGTCCATCATTTATGTTTATATCTTCGGTTTTTTTGTTGATTTTGATATGCCTTCTTCGGTTTACCACCATCTTTTTTTTTTTCAGGCTCCTTTTTTTATGAAATAACCTTTTTTTTTGTGAAATTCTTTCTACGGTTTTGAGTATGTGCAGGTATGTTGATTTTTTTAAAGTAAAGAAAGTAGGGTTTTTGTTCGATGTTGGTTCCTAGGTTTGGTTCTTATTTTTTGTGATTTCTCATTATCCATTGCGTTTTATTTTCCATCTTTATCTACAATCTTTATGTATAGAACACTTTATCCATATAGTCATTCACTATAGAGTTTAATGAAGGAAAAAAGAAACACCCCTTTAGTTTTATTTACTTTGCAAATTATCGAGCCTCCATGCAAAGCTTACAACAAAATGAAAAAAACAAAAAACCCTTAGGAGGTAAATGCCAATTACGATTCTGCCCCTTTTCCTCTTGTAACAATTATCTCACTTCAAAACATCTACTTTTGTGTTTCAGCATATTATTGATAGCATGAAAGATCCAAGCATTGTTGCATTTTGGTTAATCACAATGCCTCAAATTATAGGAGGATTTAAATATGGTGATGAGGTCAAACATAAAATATGGTGATAATACAAGGTTCTTCTATTTCTTATTTATTTATTTACTTATTTTTTAATTCAAATTTATTACGAAATTAAATAGCTTCTTTTGTTGATATTAGTGTTTCTTATTTAGAAAAATATGCGATATGATCAACTTCGTGATGCTATAGCATTGAGAAAACTTGGATGAGCAGGAAGTGAGATAAATTTATAATTTATTTACTTCAATGAGAAATTAATTAATTACAATTTGGTTATTGAATTTGAAATACAACAAGGATTATATCAATGGATCCTGAACGTGCAAGAAATGATCCAGTGGTAGTAAAGAACATTCGTTACTATAAAGCAAAGAGCAAATTAGGGGCAGAAGTGATGAAGCTCAATCTACTACCATGACCTCAAAACATGGGGGGGGGGGGATCAGTATAAACAAAAGTTTTTTCATTTATTTTTAGTGATTTACATATTTGGTCCATATGTTTGGTTGATTTTTTTTGGTCCCTAAAAGAATCAGGTTGTAATTTTTGGACCTTGTTTCACTGTTTCATAAAACTTTTATGATTGCCTAAGTTAACAACCTAGCTATTAGTTTTTTTTTAAATAACCATTTTGCCTTTGAACCAAAACTAAAAAACATATAGCATAACAACAATATATATATATATATATATATATATATATATATATATTGTTGTTATGCTATATATATATATATATATATATATATATATATATATATATATATATATATATATATATATATATATATATATATTCTTTTTTTTTCACTTAAGTTTAGAGTAGATCACATTTTTGGTCCTTGAGTATACCTGATTTTTTTTTTTCCAGAAGGTTCTGATGGGCATTTTTGGTATTTCAGGGTCAAATGGTGACTCTAGTTGAGTGCACACTTCTGTTATACCATGCATTCTTACCTGCCCATATATGGTACCGATTCTTTTTGAAAAAAGAATACGAGAGCTTATTTTCATCTTTCACAACATGCTTATATTTAACTTTAAATCTCACATCAATTGTTGAGAAGGTATATTTCTTATTCTTATTTTGTTACTACCGAAGACATAAAAAAACTTTCTAATGAGGGAGTTCATGTCTGTTGTACAACCCATCTGTTATATTATGTCATGTCATCTTTTGTCTTGTCTATTGATTTTTTATAAAGGTATACACACACATGTAACATCATAATTTCATTATATATAACATCTAATTTTAACATTGAGTTTACTGTTTTCAAAAATAGGATCATAGTTACCGATTAAAAAGATGGAACCAAGAACCAAACACAACATCAATTTTTTTTTTTCAAAAACAACATTATACATCCAAATTATAAGTATTCAACAAAGAACCATACGAATGAGTAAAAACATATAATTTCGAAAACAATATCAAACTTACAGATTAAAATGATTTAAGGAAGAAATACATACATTTATTCGACTAATCAGACTGATGGGAAGGTTGAATTTTTTTTGCATTTGTTTTCTACGTGGGAGTTATGACATAATGTTTGCGTAAATTGGTTATTAAAAAGGTTTGAAATATATATACAAGTCAATATGATGAAAATTAGCAGGTAATCAATTGAAATCTCATTTAAACTTAAAATAGAAGATATCATGCTTGAAAAGTGTATTGGTTCATAAAAATATTCGAAACTTTTGAAATTTGAAATTAATAGTTTCCGAGATTTCAACATATAATGTATTTGGAAAACAATTTTGAATGGAAATAGAACCTAAATTTAAGGTTTACATTAATAAGGAACCAATTTTGTAGTTGTAACTTTGGAAAGAATTCAAGTATCATTAGCATTCAATTCCTGCATTTAATTTCCTAATATAACGGGTTGACTTCTTGTTTGATCAAGGTGACTTAAGCAAATTGATCTAAGGGTGTAAAACCTATAAAGAAAACACAATCAATGGTCCAGATTGTTTTAGATGATGTCATAAGGTTTATCTTTTAATAATATTTAGAGATAAACCAAAATATCTTCTCTCTCTCCATAAATCACCCTGTCAAGTTGCTATGGTGAAGGCAACCCAAACGGACCATGAACAACGGGTCAAGTACTTACCAAATATAGTTACGAGCTTAAACACTAATCCAACACATACTACCTTCCACACCTACCCATATTTGTCTCAAGGATCATCACAACGCCCTAACAATACACATAAGCATGGGCGAACACTCAATCCTCACTCTTAGAGGAAGGCTAAACATCTTACAACTGGCCGACTAACCCACACCACTCGTCCATGAAACATCCACCAACCCTGCAACACTCATGTATGCTAGCCATACATAATGTTGTACCATATATACATTCAAATATCTGATCCTATCCTAAGCACTTCATCAAAAAAGAATAGGAAATAAGGCCAAACCAAACATTCTCATGCGATAAAATCTTAGTTATGTACACTTATGATGCATACATTAAGCAACTACAGTAATGATGTCAATTTCATATGAGGAAAATCCTAGGCTATCGGGCATCATATAATCAGTCAATTCTATCTTCCCGGAGATCACTAGCCTATCACTAGCATGTTGTTTTAACATATCATAATATCAAATAACAGTATGGTATTTTGCGGTCTACTTACTAGCTTCGGCTAATCATACACGTGGCATGCTCCTTTAGTTTATGAAAATCATTTGAAAATCATTTTGAAAATCTTTTCCTTAGTTTGAGATTGGATTCACACGAGTGTTCCTCCAATTCACTCAAACCAAGGCTCTCATACCAACTTGTAACATCCATAAAATTTATAAAAATTTAAAACTATTTCAAACATCCAAAAACTCTTATTTATTACAAAATGTTTTCAAAATAGTTTCATATTCGAAAATCCCAAAAATCAAAATCATAAAATGGGAGGAGGTGAACGGTCAAGCCTTCGCCTTCCCGCGATCATTCGAAGTACTTGAAACAAAATCCAAAAGTGTAAGCCCGTATCTTAGTGAGTTCCCCCAAAATACCAACGCCATACAAACGAGAACAATATCATAACGAACAACATGCATATAGAGTCTTCAGCATGACAAGACTGCCTCACCGGCCTTCAGTCTATCTGGCCCATTCTTAGAACCTTCAGCATATCTAGACCGCCCTACCGAGCCTTCAGCCTGCCTGGACCATTCTCCGGGCCTTCGGCGTAACTAGTATGCCTCGTTGGGCCTTTAGTCTATCTGGGCCGCCATGGTCTGTGGGCCTAGAGCACAAAGCGGGACCGCCTCAACCCACCCGCAATACATAATCAACATATATGATATCAAATGCTAGCTAGCATATACAGATAATCATACAGATCTAACAAATCACTAATTATAGCATCATCCTCTATACCATGATACATATCTAAAAGATCACTAAACATAGCATCATCCTATATACCAGGATAGAAACCTAACATATCACTAAGAATGTCATCATACGATAAACCATAATATAATCCAATAAGGGTCGGCCTTGGTGCCTTCGACCCTCTTATCACTTCTTCAAGGCAAGATCTATCAAGGCAAGATCTACATTATACATGCATAAAGGAAAAAGCTTTTTACGTCATGGAGCTTCTAGAGGACAAGATAATCCCAGATCTTCAAGCTTGCCTCACTTCTTCAACACCTTGATGCAACTTCTTCTTCTTCAACTACTCAAAACACACACTTTTAGATCGTACACTCAAGAGAGAGCTTGGGGTTTGGGTAAAATGACTCAAAACTATAGAGGCTGAAATGGTAGAGGGTTATCAGCTCATAAGGATACTTATACACCACCCAAACCCTAAGTATTAGGGTTTTCCCCTGATGTGAGTACTCCCGGTGTACTAGGGCACGCCTAGTATGCTCAATGTACCCTTATGTACACTTAGTGTACTCCTCCTAATCCAAAGCTGCAACTTTATCCATTAGGGCATCTCATGGCTCCACCCTTCCATCCCCAAGGAATAAAAATGACAAGGATAATAATAAAGGGAGGATTCAAAAATGCCTTAAAATTCTGGGATGCTAAAACTCTCCCCCACTTGACCTAGGCTTCATCCTTGAAGTCTGCTGTGACAAACAACTCTGGATAATGCTCCCGCATCTCTGCCTCCGGCTCCCAGGTGCACTCAGAACCCCTTCGATGCTACCATCGTACCTTCACCAAAGGTACTTCCTTACTTCTCAAAACCTTCACCTTTCTCTGCAATATAGCCTCGAGTCTCTCCAGGTAGTTCAGACGCTCGTCAACCTAAATGTCATCTAGCGAAACAATCATGTTCCTCGTCCATCACACACTTCCGTAGCTGTGATATGTGGAAAGTGCTATGGATCTGACTGAGCACTTCCGGGAGGTCCAACCTGTATACAACCTTGCCCACCCTGGCGATAATCCGAAATGACTTGATATACCAGGGACCCAACTTTCCCCTCTTCCTGAAGTGGATCACACCTTTCCAGGGTGAGACCTTCAACAACAACATATCACCGACCTGAAAGTCCAACTCGGATTGATGTCAGTCGGCATAACTCTTCTGCCGAATCTGATCGGTTTGCAATCGCTGTCTGATCTGCTGGATCATCTCTATAGCCTGCAGAACAACCTCGGTCCGACCCTTGACCCGATGTCCAACCTCACCCCAACATATCGGGGTATGACATCTCTGCCTATACAACAACTCGATAGGTGGAACACCAATACTGGAATGAAAGTTGTTGTTGGAGAACTCTGCCAGGGGTAGGTAGTGTTGGGTGTTGAGTAATCTAACACTTCCTAAGTGTGCATACAACCCTAGTAAACCTTGGATCTATGTTTGTCTAAATACATGCAAAATAATAATTTTCCAAGGTTCATAACCTATCTAACATGGCATGGGTTACTTTTAAAATACATAAAAGAATTAGATGAGATTACATACCTTATGATGAGTTTGATTCCTATGGAGTTTGAGAGCCAAGCACCAATAGTGTGAATGCCTCAAATGGAAATCACAAATCACCACAAACACTTGGAAAACTTTGAGAGAGTAGTATACTTTCTTATGAAATCGGCCACCACTAAGTCTCACACAACTAGAGTGTCATTTCTTGCATCATATGCTTCTTTATATAATAGCCCATAATTTAATCAGTCTTCTTTTTAATCTCTAAATTAATTCATAATTAATTTAAGACTAAAACTAATTAAATAACATGACTTCATATCAATATAGTATAACTTATAATATATTAATAAATCGTAAGTATACAATTCTCATAAAATTATCCATAAATTGTTTGGGTGAAGTGCAACCCAAATGGACCATGCTGGGTCGGGTCAAGTATGTACCAAATAAGTTATGGACTTAGACACCTTATCCAACAGACTCCCACTTGGATAAGTCTAATAACTATATTTGCGTATGTTACTTCAGGAACCAACCAACAATCATAGCTCTCGAAAACTCTGTTGAACTATGAAGCACCATTTTAGATAAGTGATCATATAATCCTCTGTTCTCATGATATCAGCCAGACAAATACATGGAACAACTTCGTACTTATTGTTCAGCAGTTTGTTTCCCGATTTTCAATTTGTTTGACAAAGAACTTAATCGAACACATCAATTTAGTTTTGACCGGCCGGTACATAGGTCACAACAAAATCATCGAGGGGCCCAGATATCGCTTCTATTTCTAGAAGGAACAGATAAATTTCGACTCATATGCTTTTTCTACTATTTGTTGAATTGTACACAAAGGCACGTTTTATAATATCAAGTTATTGATGCGTTTACGTGCAATCAATGCACAACCAACTCATAGGTAACAACTCATATCTCTAGGTTTGAAGATTTATATGATATTACCGTCTCACGATCACTCGAGATAAATTCCATGAAGTGATACAAGTGAGCGTGGGTTTATTCCAATACTCATAACTTATGAGCACTCATGAATGTTGTAGCAACCATTGCTATGACTAAACCCATTTAGCCATCTACAAACTCGATTCATGACAGTCTTGATTCATACCTACTTCCAACATATGAACGAATGTGGAGTGTTTAAATATCTTAGTCATTCAGAAAGAATAACCTAAATATTTTGGAAGTCAAAACATGCAAAGTGAAACATAATAATAATCGAATCCAATATGGTCTCAGAACCCTTTTGAATATAAATAGAACCACCTTTTATTTATCACCATATTGATTACACATTATTCATTGTATAATGTTTCAAACAATCCACTTAAGACTTGAATAAAAACAACAGTTGTCCCATGCTCCTGGCATGTACACTTTGTTTTTCTAAACAATAGTTATGCCATACTTCAAGTATGCACACTATGTTTGTCTATGATCCTTACATTGTGATGTAGATCGATTGAACATGATTCCAATGATACTCATTTCACAATCCCAAATCCTTATTGTAAATGTGAGAATCGCCGATTCCTATCATTTTCCAAAAAATCTGTTAGATTTTAAAATTTTATGCAATGTTCCTCTTGTAATGATTATTCACAAAGTCACCAAAACCTTGTCACCAGTCATTACAGAGTATTCCAAAGAAGGTCAACTTCTATGGAATGGAAGTCTCATATTCAAAGTACATTGCTTTGAACATCCTTCTTGCATTAAGGTTTTCTAATCTTACATAGATTGAATAACCTCCACCTATGGAGACATTTCTATAGTCCCATTTTGACTATCACTTCCGAATAAGAGTTACTTCTTTTCAGAACATGTCAATACGGTCCTTTCCGACAACTTACATCATACTTCCAACTTTCCCTGAGCAACCAATCCTTGGGGAACCTCAGATTGTCCTCGACAATTGCTTAATCACTTTAGTCATATCCAGTTCTAGACTTTTCCCTTCTCAATGCCTTAAGCATTTGGAAAATTTAGAAAAGATGAATAATATAGTACATGCAATCGATCCTATATCCGAAGCATATGGGACACGATTCATGATGTTTGACATAAAGACATGATACTAGACCAGTCTTTTGCTACAATATTTTTTATTTGCCATGTTTTCAAAATTTAACTATGAAGAGGGATGTCGTAGTCATAATTGAATTTTGAGAATGCAATATATATAGAATTTCCTTAAGTGAACCATTCAGACATAAAATTCATATATATGTCCTTGACTAAAGATGATTAAAATCTCAATCTAAGCTTTTAGAATTGAAATGAAGTATAATTTTCTCTCCCTTAATTATAGCAAAACGTCTTTTTCAATCCCTGCAACTTCACGAATTGAAACTTTTGTTTTTCTATAATTAACATTGCTAACTTACAACACTAAACGTAATAATCATGCTCCCACTAACATGATGATTATCCGCATAACACTTATTCTCCCACTAGCTCTGACATATTTCCAGAAATCTGCTGGACTTCTGAAATTTAGATTCATACACCCTTTCTTAGATAGCTCACATGTGTGTCTAAACAATTTTCAAAACTATGAAAAGGGATACCGTAATCATAGTCATAATTGTTTAGACCGTTGCCATTTCTCACAAGTCCATGTTAGTGTGTCGGTGAACAACACGCGCTCCACTAACGACTTTTTGAAAATGCAAATAACACAAATGATATCTACGTAAAATCTACTTAATGAAAGCGTTTCCTCACCATCATTTTCATGAATCGGAGAGAAACCTTATGACACTTAGATTTTATAGTGTATGAGTTCCTATCCATGTGAATTTGTCAAAATCATAATCACAAGATAAGGTTAGTGATAAATTCAGCCTTACATGGATTAAACTTGTTCAATCTTAGTTTCTTGTCACCTTGGTAGCACAAGGCCCACCAATGCTTCCAAGTTGAACTCTGATAACTCACATGCAAATTCAACTTATTTGAAGTAGGTACAGAAATAAGAATTATGTCAACACGATAGGTTTCAAACCTTAAGTCGTGTGCTAGTGATAAATTACAGGTTTTACTCTTGATTAAATCTTGAAACTCTTTCAGGATTTTTAAGGCTCCCACTGTCCCCTTGACATATAAGTTTCCCCAGTCAAGAACCATTCCTTGACAAAACAAATATTCAAGTGATAGTGCGGATTCTTATCAATACTAACACTTCACACAATTGGTCTTAGTTGGTCTTTGTCTCATCCAAGACATCCCAACTTACCAATCTCAAATGTACAAGAGTAGAAAACATTTTACTCTTACATTTGACTAGTGTTAATAAATCTTCCTTTATGTCACTCAAGGTTAGAATCTTGGAGTATGACTTTAAAAATTGTTTTGGAACGAAGTATGACTCATCTTCTTGATTTTAACCAATCCAACAATTCATGACCTTTCTTCTTAGCCATAATAATGCACTAAGACGTCCTTAGAGTATGAATTTGTGATATAGTTTCATAATCATTAAGATGATCATGAAATATGATACTAAAGTACTCTCCCATCCTTTCAGATTTGAGAAACTTTTATCTTTCTGCCTAATTTGATTCTTCTCATTTGTTTTGTCATACATTGTAACCTTTCCAATGTTACAGAATTATACTTAACCTTATAAGTATAATCATATTTACTAATCTTTAGTAAATCATGACAAATCAATCTTTGTGTTGGACCTTGACCAGCGCACACCTAGTGTACCTAATTCCTTAGTCCTTCAATTGACTCACATATACATGTGATCAAAGAATTAGTCTTAATTTTCAAAGATGAAAATTCTCATTCATCATACAATACAACTTGTATGATTCTAAGTTTCTGTCCAATTGAAACTTGGGTGATGAAAAACTTTCTTCATTTGGTAAATTCAGACACTACCACAAATGAAAGAATCGAATCCACTTTCCAATATTGCTATTACTGGAAACATATAAGCAACAATTTTCCACAGTGCCATTGTAAGGATATTTTTTAAAATAAATAAAATTAAAACCCTTTTTTTTCTTTTATTATAAAACTTTGCGGAAAAACTTATCCTTACAATCCACATGAAAACCTTGTTGTTATCTATTCATAAGCAATATATTATAACTCTTAAGCAACAGCTCAAAATTCTGATTACCGAACCATGCGATCGAAACTCACCTCCGCAATCAGAATCAACATATACTTACTTTAAGCTTCCTATCTTTTCTTTGATTCTTAAACATCAGCATGTGACCCATTCACATTATGTAATAAGAATCTCCAAATAGGAGCTTAATAGAGTTAGACAGTGGACTTTACCCGAAGTAGGGCAACTTTCAGGTGAATAGGGCAGCTTCGCAACCTTATGACGTTTCAGGTGAATAGAGCAGCTTCGCAACCAATGCCCTTTCCTTTGGCAACAAAACACATGGACCCTTTGGTAATGGCACATGGGACTATCTCAGACTTAGCCTTTCTCTTTACCATTTGGTCAACCGAGTTGACTATGGCCGATCCCTTTCCATTGGGAAGAGAAATCTTTTTGTAGATATCCAATGCTACCATTGTCAATGTCCATTTAAGACTTGGGAAGTTGTTATTTTAATCAAATTTGCTTTACTGGTGTTCCAAATCACTGCTGATTCCACAACACCAAGCAAATAGATAACATCATTAAGGGTCATGTCATAGTCTGTCTCATAGTAGTCCCAAAGAGACTCACTATGTTACTAAGAAAGTGATTGAACATCTAACTTTCACGAGACTTTGACACCCTACTCTCCCAGCTTGTCAATATGTGACTTTATCTCCAAGATGTGAGCACACATAGACAATGCTTGCCAATAGGGATTGAATGACTTTAAACTTTTCAAGAACTTATGGGTGAGGGAGAATAATTGGAGGAGGTGGAGGAAGTGAAGCATGATGTTGAGGGACACCATCTTCAAGAGATTTGGGAAGATCATAGTTGTCTGAACTAGACATCTATAATGGGAGAAAATCAAGTTAGTTGATTCAAAATCCTTAATATAACACCCAATATGAAATATTAAGGCTAGGACCCAACACAATATTTTATAATTTGGAAGAGGGATGCCGTAATCCAAGCTATAAAATATTTGAAGGTAGGCGAATGACGATTCACCAATTTCCACCATGAAAAATGAAATAATTTATTAGGTTTTAATTGGATTTGAAATTCCTAGATCTTTTGAGATTCATTGAAGTTTTCAATGGCATGTTTCAATCTCGAGTGTTCGCTCTCAAATTTTGTGACTGGGATGCCGAGGATCACAAAACAAGGTGTGAATAACCATACCAATTCACTTGGTACCCTTAATATTATCAGCTAATAAATGTGCTGGTTAACCACACACGCTCCATTGATCTATGACAAACATTAAGTCACCCTTCGTGATCCTTACTAGTCTAAGTTAGTGTGTCGGTTAACCACACACGCTCCACCAACAACTTGGTAAGGTACAAAGTGTGAATTCCATGGGCTAGCACCAAATTCACATTTTTCCTAAAGTAACTAAGATTGGGAATTAAAGAAAACATTTAGTTACTTTATAATATTCATCATACTTAGTGATAATTTATAAGTCCTTGTCTTACCCGTTCGGCTAACGACCCTCCACCAGTCAAGCAAGCGGTGGGTGAGAGTGGACACCCATTAAGTTGCCATTTTATAGGCAACAACCTTATACCCACCTTATAGACCGACTTCGTGAATGAGGCCTACTAACGGTAAAACGACTTGTTCGTATAAATATATATAATAATTAACCTTTAATCTTATAATAGTATAAGGGTAGAATTTTAACTTTTAAAACTTCTAGGATATGGAATTAAAGTTTGTGTGAGACTTTACAAATTCCAAAACTTGAGGGCAAGTTTTGAACAATTCATAAACTTTTGGATATTCATAACTTATGAGTTTTAATTAAGTGTTTAATACTTTTAATGAAGAGTCTCTTGGAAATCCATAACTTGAGGACAAGTTATCAAGTTTATAAAAGCATTTATTAGAAAAACTCTTCAAAAGTGTAACTTATGACTTCCTAAAAAACATTTAAAAGAAAAAACTTTTGGAATTCTATAACTTGAGGACAAATTATGAATTCCATTAAAACACATAAAGATCAAGAATTAACTAACAAACAATTTGCAAATAATTCCTATGATCTAACAAAACTCATATGAACATGAACATCCACATCAACAATTTCAAGAATCATATGAACACATATAAACTTGAAATTTTGATTATAACTTTGAAATTGGTCCACCATCATCATTACCACATCAAAAATAGGTTTTATGAGTCCAAAACACTTTAAGGTAATGATTCTAGACCAATTCCTGCACCAAAACTCGAAGATATGCTGTCTGGGGGTCCAACTCGTCGAGTGCATGAACCAACTTGCCGAGTTGGATGAATTTTGTCTTGGACTCGTCGAGTCCGTTCATGGACTCGGCGAGTTTGCTGTGAAGACAGCACATAAACTTTGATTTTCAGCAATTTGCATCAAGTATTCAAGAAAACAAGCCTAGGCTCTGATACCACTGTTGGGTTTTGAGCAATCTAACACTTCCTAAGTGTGCATGCAACCCTAATAAACCTTGGATCTATGTTTGTATAAATACATGCAAAATAATAATTTTCCAAGGTTCATAACCTATCTAACATGGCATGGGGTACTTTTAAAACACATAAAAGAATTAGATGAGATTACATACTTTATGATGAGTTTGATTCCTATGGAGTTTGAGAGCCAAGCACCAATAGTGTGAATGCGTCAAATGGAAATCACAAATCACCACAAACACTTGGAAAACTTTGAGAGAGTATTATACTTTCTTATGAAATCGGCCACCACTAAGTCTCACACAACTAGAGTGTCATTTCTTGCATCATATGCTTCTTTATATAATAGCCCATAATTTAATCAGTCTTCTTTTTAATCTCTAAATTAATTCATAATTAATTTAAGACTAAAACTAATTAAATAACATGAATTCATATTAATATATTATAACTTATAATATATTAATAAATCGTAAGTATACAATTCTCATAAAATTATCCATAAATCGTTTGGGTGAAGTGTAACCCAAATGGACCATGCCGGGTCGGGTCAAGTATGTACCAAATAAGTTATGGACTTAGACAACTTATCCAACAGGTAGGAGTCCCACCCCCCCCCCCCCCAATCGATGACCCAGGCCCGTAACATATCGTCGAGGGTTTGAATGGTTCGCTCGCTCTGGCCATCAGTCTGCGGATTTCCAGACTAGGTAAGGAACAAGCTTCATCTTCTGTGTAAAACTTGCAGCGTACATGGTGACGCTCATTCTTCCCTTCTTTAGATTCTGAAACTTATTGTTGATTTCCAGAAGATCCTGATCAGAGAAGTATTGTATTTTCATTTGCACCAGAAAATTATCCCAAGACATCTTGCTACCATCTCTATTGGGCATCGTATCAGCTAGTAGCTTCCACCAGCTTAGTACTCCAGACTTTAACAGGGGAACTACGAGAGCAGTCTTTTTTCTGTTTCTACAATCGCAACTCTCAAACATTGTCTCCATCTCGGAGATCCAATCCATAACTTCCACTGGTGTTGGGCTTCCAGAAAGACACAGTGGTTTGGATGCTATAAAATCCTTGTATTTGCATCCACGTCCGTCAATCTCTCCACCTTGGTTATTTCCTCTAATCACTAGTGGTTCAGCTTGACCAACGATCCTACTGTAGTTCCCTTCTTCCGATTGTCCGTCATTCAGTTCGGTCTATTAAACAGGCATCGAAGGTTCATCCCTTTTATTTAGTAGCATTTAACTCATCCCTTCCATCTGTTTGGCCATCATAGCCCGAATCATGTCTTGTACTCCGGCCATTGTGACTAGCTCAGCTGCAACTTCTAGTATCGTCACTTGCTCAATCCCTTGGGATGAGGGTGCTGATTTATGTTTCCATTTGCATTTTTGACTCCACTTCGGGCTCTCACCATGTTGATCTATACACCAAAGTAGGTGAATTTAGATCATTATTTACGATAGGCATTTAAATCCTCCTTATCACTCCAAATGTTGCATGCTAGTTCTAATATCGTAATCGAACGCTTAGAATCCTGAATACGTAAGTTTTCCAGATCTGGTCGGCAATAGACCATATATCCGAAAAATTAATAGCATATAAGGCAAACATAAAGCATTTATCACATAAAAACATTTTAGGCATCTTTCCTAAAATAAACTAGTGCTTGTGTCTAAAATGTAGCAGACACTCATCTCACAATCATCGTTTAACATTCCAAGTTTAAGTTTAGAAATCCTACAAATTCCTAGTTCGCTTAAACTAATGCTCTAATACCAACTGTGACATCCCCAATTTCACGGTCAGAAAAGACCATTTGTTTATGCCTTATTTGAAAATCAGAGTATATTTTTAAAGAAAAATGTGGCGGAATTTGTTCCCAAAAAAGGAATAAAAGAAAATATAGACAAGAATTTATCAAAACATTTCCGAAGAAATATATTTTCATAATACAATACCTGGGATGTCATTGTCAATACAGATCAAAAGCATAAACAAAACAACATAGGCCTCAAAAACTACATAGACCTTACAACATTCTATTTATTTCTACTGGCTTATAATCCACAATCTCTCATCAGATCATCGCATCTATGCTCTTGTGTCACCACCTGTAATACAAAAACTAAGTGGGTCAGGCTTGGGAGCTTGGTGAACACATAGGGTTTTTAACCCACAATAGTTAAGTTTATTAACTTCATCAAATAAATCAACGCAATTATCCATTCTCTTTATCCTCACTTTATGTCCCTAAAACATCTATCATAAGGGACCTATCCTAAGAAATTCATTGGGATGGACACTCTTGCTAAGGGGGTTCCTCAGTAATGAATGTCCATAGGGCAACCATGAGGGGGATGGAGTACATCGGTGAATATATCGTTCACAAACACCTACAGGTTGCAAGCCTGCTAGTGTTCCACTAAACTGTCTAGAAAAGTCCATGCTCGTCACCCATACTCCGCTAGACGACTGGATCGTCGCCAACAACGAGGCCTCTCATCATTTTATTTTATCACTCATCAACTATTTAATCTACCCATGTTTTATCCATCATATTTGTAGATATAAAATACATATAAAATTTAGATCTGAAAAAAAAGAAGTTTAGATCTTTCATCCAGCGTAGATCTATAAAATACATATACATTTTAGATCTAAAAACAAGAAGTTTAGATCTTTCATCCAACATAGCTCTCAGGTAAATAGATAATATGCACACATAGCATGTAGTTTATATAAAATACTCCATATCTATGTGTAAGTTGAAAGTAACTATGCACCCACTTGATAAGGTGGTGATTCCAACTTGGACATCGCTTCGCTCCTATGAAACAGGGAGGTTTGCTTGAAACCCGGACTCTGCAGGGACAAAGTTTTGAGCCAAAAAACTCTTTTTCTTGGAGCCTTCGGGCGCTATGGGACCTTCTCATAACACTAGGAAGATTCTATGGGTTGGGGAGTGTTTAGAGAGAGAGAGAAAGAGAGAGAGAGAGAGAGAAAGAGTATAAAGAAGAAGAATGGGTTTTGGTGTGAAAAATGAAGGCTCTCTCGGCTAGTATTTACTGGCTAGAAAAGGTATAACTCGTCAAGTTTTTGGTCTAACTTGTCGAGTTTTTTGGTCCAACTCATTGAGTTTCTGGTCCAACTCGTCGAGTTTGTGCCACTAGTCATCCTCTGGTGGCTAGGCTTCGAGAGAAAGCAAGGGCTTAGATCATGCCACGCCACCACTTCACAGCAGCACCCTTCCGACTTCCAAACCCCGTAACTTTTGCATACGAGCTCCGTTTTTTGACGTTATTTATGTCCACATGTAGGTAGAGATATACCCTACACCTTTTGTTTAGACTCCGTCGGCTAATTTTAAATTTATTTTTATAGTTATATTTTTAATAATTCGGGACAAGAAAAGTCTGTTAAAACTTCATAACTTTGTCATCCGACGTCCATTTTCTTCTGTCTTTTTATCTTTGAGCTCTTATTGACGATATATTCGATTCTCATTTAGGTTGTGTCGGCTAAAAATCGCTCGATCTAAAATTCGAACTACGGGCCGCACACTATTATGCCAAAGCTTAGGAAATTCATAACTTCCTCACACGAAGTCAGATTTGAACGTTCTTTTTATGCACGCTCTCCGTTTAACATATACTACGAATTTCATTTAGATCACTAAGGCTAAAAAACATTTTATCTTAATTTCACTTTTTACGTTACTCTGCGTCGTGCCGATTTTGCCGCGAAACATCGACAGGTCATAACTTATTCGTTATAACTCGGATTTCGGTGTTCTTTATATCTCAGGAATCCTTGTCACGACCACTGCAAATTTCTTTATTGATATTGGGTTTATCTTTATTTTTATTTTTGACATTTATTTTCATTCTTAATTTATTATATCTTATAAATAAGTTTAATGCACATAAATTCACATAATTCACATAACAGTCAAGTAATTACTTCAAGATAAGTTACATTTATTAACCTTGACTATTAGATCATCGTATTAATACTTAGCCTTGAAACACGGGCTATTATATATACTCAATAAAATCCAATTACAAAATGAAGTGACAATAGATGATTACATGCATCAATTGTTTTACGTAGTATGAATAGCAGAAAATTAGATGAAACATAGTTATATGATTTTTAAAAATGGGTGGGGTTATTAATAAAAATAAGATATATGATATTGATGCCATAAAATGTTTTACCTTTTTCTCCACATATCTTGATTAAGAATATGATATACTGCTCAATTTTATACATTCACACACCTACATCGGATTTTAGTCATTTTACATATATATGACATACATACATCATATTTTACATACACATTACTTGCATAAGATTTTACACACACACACAACGAAATACAAATTCGATGATGTAACGACCCAATTTTTACATCCAAATTTTTTTTGTTTAAAAACGTTACTTTAGAAAATATTAATAACTAAAACATCGTTTGATCAATCATAATATAAACTGAACCATGTCTGAAAACCACAACATACAACCAATCAGAATATCAGAGTATCAATCCCAGAAAAGCTCGTAAATGCGGAAACCGGAGAGTGTGTGTGTGACATGCTGCTACCGCGCCGGCTCCTTTCCCCTAGCTGAGGAGGTACCTGAAACCAAAACTGAAACTGTAAGCATAAATCTTAGTGAGTTACCCCATAATACCCCATACCATGCATACATATAACAAACAATGTTCAGCTAGGAGTTACGGGCCTTGCCCACACTCGGGAAGATACGGGCTCTGCCCACACTTCGCTAGCCAGGAGATACGGGCCTCGCCCACACTTGTGAAGATACAGGCCCTGCCCACACTTCGCGGTCGGGGAGATACGGGCCTAGCCCACACTCCAACCTCGGAGAGATACGGGCCCTACCCACAATCAGCCGCTAACCTATAACATACAAGTATCACGCAGACAACAAGTATAAGCAACTCTATCATATTAACACATATATCATACTTGACCTAACCCAGACATACGGGCTCGGCCCACACTCTAGTACTAGCCTCTCGTCTACACGGGTCGGCCTTGGTGCCTTAGACCCGTTCCTACTGGAAAGGAAACTCACCTCGAAATAGCTGCTGGTCTGTGTGGGAATTGATCACCTACTACTACTGCTGCTGCTCTGGAAACCCCCCGGCTGTAATTCCCACAATATACTTAATCACACACTTCTAACTGTCCTTTGGGTGAAAAGACCATTTTACCCCTGGTCTAGCCCTAAGTCAAATCAGAGTCAACTTTCAGTTGACCCGACTCGCCGAGTTGGCTCTCCAACTCGCCGAGTCCCTGTCCAGATGATTGTCCTGGGTCCCTGATTCTACTCGCCGAGTAAGGCTATGACTCGACGAGTTCTTCTTCTAAACTGACATTAAAGTTCTTTGTCCTACTCGGCGAGTTGTATGAACACTCGTCGAGTTCATCTTCATCCGATGAACACTCATGCTTAGACTCGCCGAGTTGTATGAACAACTCGCCGAGTCTGTTCTTGATCTAAGGAGATTGCCTTGAACTCGCTGAGTCAGGGCATTGACTCGCCGAGTCCCTCCATAGATGGGTTAAGCTTCCGACTCACTGAGTCACACCCCGTGACTCACTGCCCACTCGACATTACGAAAAGGGGACAAACTCGGAGACTCGCGAACAGACTCGCCGAGTCATATGGACGACTCACCGAGTCGTTGCCATGCACCCACTAAATACACGGATTTGCTCGATTCCACTCCATGGCATTCATAGATCTGGACTTCTAGGACACAAATCACACGTAAAGTTTCCAACTTTACGTGTGGATATTCACCAATATGGATTTTAGGGCTCAAAATGCCTTAAAAGGGTAGATCTAGGGCTAACAAGCAACATGGGGCCATAAAGCTAACAGATCTGAGCTCCTGGAGCTCAATCTTGCCTAGATCCAGAGGCCAAACATCTTATTACGACATATAATCCACATACAAGCTTGAGGATTTGACCAAGAAAGACCCAAATGAAGTTTTAAGCATAGAATCATGGGGAAAACGGGTTATACCTCAAAGGAACTGCTGGAAGAACACAATAATTGCCTGGATGGCTTCCCTTCTTCTGGATCTACTTCCTTTCTCCTTCAAAACCTTCAAAAACACACACAATAGCCTCCAACTCTCAAGGAACAGCTTAGAACGGGGGATACAGGGCTCTAAGGGTGAATGGGGGCTGGCTTGGGGCAGTTAAGTCGTTTAAATAGGGTACAAACCCCTGAAACTTAGGGTTTCATCCAACAGCGGTGACTCGCCGAGTCCAGCATATGGACTCGCCGAGTCGCCAACTTAAAACGTGTCCTGGGTCACGTCCCTACTCGGCGAGTCGGACCTATGACTCGCCGAGTCCAAGGCTAAAATAGGAAATATTCGGATAAGATTTACATACCAGAAACCAGGTGCTACAAATCTCCCCCACTTATTTTAGACTTCGTCCTCGAAGTCTGCTGCTCGATCCTGAAACAGCTCGGGGTAATGCTCCATCATCTCGTCCATCGGCTCCCAAGTCAATTCCAAACCCTTGCGGTGCTGCCATTGCACCTTCACTAATTCCACCCTCTTGTTCCTCAAATCCTTCGACTTCCTGTCGAGGATTGCGACTGGGCGCTCAATGTAATTCAGGCTGTCATCAACCTGAATATCCTCCAAAGGCACTATTGCTGAATCGTCCACTAAGCACTTCCGCAACTGGGAAACATGGAAAGTGCTGTGGATCTGGCTGAGCTCGGCTGGCAGATCCAACCTATACGCCAACTTGCCCACCCGGGCTACGACCCTGAACAGTCCGATGAATCGCGGGCCCAAATTTCCCCGCTTCCTGAATCGAATGACGCCTTTCCAAGGCGACACCTTCAGGAGAACCATATCCCCGACTTGGAACTCCAAATCGGATCGATGCTTGTCGGCATAACTTTTCTGCCGACTCTGAGAAGTCTGAAGTCTGCTCCGGACCTGCTGGATCCTCTCGGTCGTCTTGAGCACCACTTCGGTGCTCCCCATGACCCTCTGGCCAACTTCACCCCAGCATATCGGGGTCCTACACCTCCGTCCGTACAGCATCTCGAAGGGAGGGCAGTCGATACTCGCGTGGTAGCTGTTGTTGTAGGAGAACTCGGCCAGGGGAAGATAGGTATCCCAGCTACCACCGAAGTCTAGCACGCACGCCCGCAGCATATCCTCCAGAGTTTGGATGGTCCGCTCGCTCTGGCCATCCGTCTGCGGGTGAAAGGCGGTGCTAAAATGCAGACGAGTGCCCAACTCGTCTTGGAATTTCTTCCAAAATCTGGAAGTAAAACGCACATCCCTGTCCGAGATCACCGATACTGGCACCCCATGCCGTGCCACAATCTCCCTGATATAGATGTCGGCCAATTTCTCGGCTGATATGCTCTCCTGAATCGGAATAAAGTGAGCACTCTTGGTCAATCTATCCACGATGACCCAAATCAAGTCCACTCCACGTGCGGTCCTGGGAAGCTTCGTGATAAAATCCATCGTGATATCTTCCAATTTCCACAGTGGAATATCCAACGGCTGCATCTTGCCATGCGGTCTCTGATGTTCGGCCTTGACCTTCCTGCAGGTCAAACACCGCTCGACCTACCATGCCACATCCCACTTCATGCAGGGCCACCAGTAATCCAGACGAAGATCCCTATACATCTTCGTCGCCCCGGGATGAATAGAGAATCGGGACTTGTGCGCCTCCTCCATCAAAATCTGGCGCACGCCTCCGTGATACGGCACCCACACCCTACGGTGTAGTGTCAATAGTCCTCGGATATCATAATCAAAGGAGGAAACCTGACCCACCACGCGCTCGCTCTTCCGATGCTCCTCCTTGATAGCCTCCTGTTGAGCCTCTCGAATCTGCTCCAACAGGGGAGTCACCACGGTCATCCTCAAGCAGACGTCCCTGATCGGCGTCGCCTTGCGGCTAAGCGCATCGGCCACCACATTGGCCTTCCCCGGGTGGTAAAGGATCTCGCAATCATAATCCTACACCACATCCAACCACCGACGCTACCTCATGTTCAGATTCGGCTGGTCCATGAGGTACCTCAAACTCTTGTGGTCTGTGTAGATGGTACACCGAACCCAGTAGAGGTAATGTCTCCAAATCTTGAGAGCAAAGACCACCGCCCCCAACTCCAAATCGTGCGTCGGGTAGTTCGCCTCGTGAGGCTTGAGCTGCCTCGCAGCGTAGGCAATGACATGCCCCCTCTGCATCAGTACCGCGCCCAACCCAGAAACGGATGCATCACAATAGACCACAAAATCCTCTACGCCCTCTGGCAGGGCTAAGATCGGCGCCTCACACAATCTCCATCTCAGCATCTCAAATGCAGCCTGCTGCTCGGGTCCCCACCGAAAGGCCACAGATTTCTTCGTCAGCCGTGTCAGGGGTACGACTATCTTGGAGAAATCCTGGATAAATCTCTGATAGTAGCCCGCAAATCCCAGGAAACTCCGAATCTCAGATGGAGACTTCGGGACCTCCCATCTCATCACGGCCTCGACCTTGCCCGGATCAACTAGAATCCCGTTCTGGTTGACGAGGTGTCTAAGAAATTGCACCTCGCGCAACCAAAACTCACACTTAGAGAACTTGGCATACAAGCTCTCCCTCCTCAGGGTCTCCAATACCTCTCTCAGATTCTCCTCGTGTTCCTCCCGAGTCTTGGAATAAACCAAGATATCATCGATAAAGACTATCACAAACCGATCCAGCATCGGTCTGCATACGCGGTTCATGAGGTCCATGAACGCAGCAGGAGCATTGGTGAGCCCAAACGGCATCACCACAAACTCATAATGACCATAGCGCGTCCGAAACGCGGTCTTCTGCATATCCTCCTCCCTGACCCTCATCTGATGATAACCCGAACGCAAATCAATCTTGGAGAACCAAGATGCTCCCTGAAACTGGTCAAATAGGTCATCAATCCTCGGAAGCGGGTAACGGTTCTTCACCGTTACCTTGTTCAGCTCCCGATAATCTATACACATCCGATGCGACCCGTCCTTCTTCTTTACAAACAGAATCGAGGCTCCCCAGGGTGAACTGCTTGGACGAATAAATCCCTTGTCTAGCAGCTCCTGCAGCTGCGTAGACAACTTCTGCATCTTGGGAGGGGCCAACCGATACGGCGCCTTGGCTATCGGAGGCGCGCCAGGGACAAGGTCGATCCTGAACTCCACCTGTCGCTCCGGAGGTATTCCAGGAAGCTCCTCTGGGAAAACATCTGCAAAGTCTCGGACCACCGGAACCTCGCTCACTGTCGCCTTACCCGCCTCCCGGGTATCCATCACATACGCGGCATATCCTGCGCATCCCTGCTGAAGGTAGCGCCTAGCCCTCGTAGCTGAACATACAATGGGTCCATACTGAGGCCTCTCTCCATGAATCACTAACTCTCCCCCGTTTGAGGTCCTGACCCGCACTAGCTGCTGCGCGCAATCTATCACCGCCCTATTAGGGCTCAGCCAATCCATGCCTATAATCACCTTGTTCCCACGCAACAGAATGGGAACCAAATCTACCAAGTAGCGCTCCTCAAACAAACGCAACACGCAATCTCGAAATACCATCGATGCTCGCACCTATCGATCGTCAGCGATCTCCACTTCCAAAGGGCAATCTAACTCGCCCGATGACTCATGAAACTTCTTGCTAAGTGCAAGGGAAACGAATGATCGGGACGCACCCGAATCAAATAACACTTGAACTGGGAGGCCATTCACATGGAACGATCCTAATGCATACATATACATATAGAGCACATATCAATAACATAACATCATAAAAATAAGATAGAGGGAAAGAATCATACCCGTCACCACATCGGGTGCGGCGCGTGCCTCCTCGGTAGTCAACTGAAATGCCCGGCTCCTCACCACTGGAGCCTCTGCCTTGCCCTGCCGACCATCCGTGATCCGCAGGGTCGCTGGAGCTGGCGCCTTCACTGGCGCTGCAACTGTCAACTGGGGCAGTTGGCCTTCTTGTGGCCCCTCTGGTTGCAGTGAAAACACAGCAACTCTGATGTCTGAATAACTGAAACTGGAGTAGTACAATCCCTGCTAAAGTGCCCTGTCTTGCCGCACTTGTACCAGCCTCCTGATCCCATCCTACATGCCCCCACATGCGTCCTGCCGCATTTCCCGTAGCGGCTCGGTCCTGACTGGCCTTTCGGCCTACCATCTGATCCCTTGGGCTTCTTCCCCGAAGCCCCTCCTGCCTGACCCTCCTCTAGTTTCCGTTTCCGGATGTGCTCCAAATCTATCGCCCTCTCCCTAGCCCTGGAAATCATGGAGTCCAGGGTAGGGCAAGCCGAAAAGCTAACATGCTCCCGGATGTCAGCTCGTAGCATATCATGGTAACGATTCCTCCTCATCTCCTCGTCACCAGCATACTAGGGCACCAATAAAGCCCTCTCCCGGAACTTGGCGGTGATCTCCGCCACAGTCTCCGTCGTCTGCCTCATATCTAGAAACTCCCTGGCCAGCTGCTGAAGCTCGACAGCCGGTGCAAACTCTGCCCTGAACCTAGTCACAAAGTCCGACCAGGTCATCGCCTCGATAGCTGAGGCTCCCAACGAGTCACCCACTAACTCCCACCAATCCTGGGCTCGGTCCCGTAAACACCCCGCTGCGTACCTCACCTTCGACCCCTCGGGGCAGAAGCTAGTCAACTGGGCAGACTCGATATCTGCAATCCATCGCCTGGCGACAATGGGGTCTTTCACCCCATGGAAATCCGGCGCACCACTGCCCCTGAAGTCCTTGAAGGACAGTGTGCGAGATCCTGACTGGCTAGATGCCATATCGCTCCTGAATGCCCGTAGGCGATCCTCCATCAACTCCATGATCCCTTCCTTGATCGACCCAAAGAGAATGGGGGTCGACTCAAGGATGACCCTGGTGATCTCTGACGCGATGAACTCACGTAGTCCCTCATCAATCGGCTCGGAGCCTGATCCCGAACCTGACCCCTCTCCTGAACCGCCATCTACCAGCCTCGATCGAAGTACCACCATTCTGCAATATATCACAACAATCATTAGTGATACTGATACTTCCCGAGGGATCACAACTACTTACAGGTTCCCTGGTCTTATCTTGACCTTCCTTGGTTCGGGTACGGATCCTCTGCTTTCAGTAGTACGGGCCCATACTACCTTCCACATCTATCCGTACCTTCTCCAAGGAATGCCTCGACTCCACCAGATCCCCTTCACTACTGTTGATCTCTGCTATACTCATCCTAGGTTGCCCTAGGGAGATCTCTAATTCTACTCTAACCAGTCCTCAGCTGCTGCAGGCCTCATTGTAATTCCAATTAGCCATTACCCGAATACCATCACATGTGACGAGGCTCAGATAATCCTTCGAGTACCCGACTCGTCCCTACAACGGTTGGACTCAAACAAGAGCTGCGCAGTAGGATCAGATTCGGCACTCTAAGATTATTCAATCCTGATTACATGTGACGTGACGCATTTTCCTAATGGCTAACTCCCATTATTCAGAGTCCCACGAAGCACGAAGCAAGCAGCATTCAGACAAGGGTAACAATCTCAATTAACTCTATCCACTTTCAGGAACTGAGCTAGCATATAGTGCTAAGCTCATACTACCAGGCATAACCTAATCAGGCTATCCTACTTACTGTCTACTCAATAACTAGCATGCAATTTCTCATACAACTGAAACACAAATAGTAGGCACATAAGGCATCACTCCTAGATCCTTAGTCCTATTGTAGCATGCTGTTCTACGAAAGCTGATAAACACAACATAAACTTGTATGGGTACTTTGGGGGAATACTTACTTGAGCTCGGTCGGTCGCGCACATCACACACTTCGTTCTTTCTCAAAACTCTTTTCTCAATTTTAGAAAACATTTTCTTTTAGAAAATTTTTTAATCCCTCGATTTGAGTTCAGACACTCCCGAAGATGTGTCCGAATCCCTCAAACCAGGGCTCTGATACCAACTTGTAACGACCCAATTTTCACATCCAAATTTTTTTTGTTTAAAAACGTTACTTTAGAAAATATTAATAACTAAAACATCGTTTGATCAATCATAATATAAACTGAACCATGTCTGAAAACCACAACATACAACCAATCAGAATATCAGAGTATCAATCCAAGAAAAGCTCGTAAATGCGGAAACCGGAGAGTGTGTGTGTGACATGCTGCTACCACGCCGGCTCCTTTCCCCTAGCTGAGGAGGTACCTAAAACCAAAACTGAAACTGTAAGCATAAAGCTTAGTGAGTTCCCCCATAATACCCCATACCATGCATACATATAACAAACAATGCTCAGCTAGGAGTTACGGGCCTTGCCCACACTCGGGAAGATACGGGCTCTGCCCACACTTTGCTAGCCAGGAGATACGGGCCTCGCCCACACTTGTGAAGATACGGGCCCTGCCCACACTTCGCGGTCGGGGAGATACGAGCCTAGCCCACACTCCAACCTCGGAGAGATACGGGCCCTGCCCACACTCAGCCGCTAACCCATAACATACAAGTATCACGTAGACAACAAGTATAAGCAACTCTATCATATTAACACATATATCATACTTGACCTAACCCAGAGATACGGGCTCGACCCACACTCTAGTACTAGCATCTCGTCTACACGGGTCGGCCTTGGTGCCTTAGACCCGTTCCTACTGGAAAGGAAACTCACCTCGAAATAGCTGCTGGTCTGTGTGGGAATTGATCACCTACTACTACTGCTGCTGCTCTGGAAACCCCCCGGCTGTAATTCCCACAATATACTTAATCACACACTTCTAACTGTCCTTTGGGTGAAAAGACCATTTTACCCCTGGTCTAGCCCTAAGTCAAATCAGAGTCAACTTTCAGTTGACCCGACTCGCCGAGTTGGCTCTCCAACTCGCCGAGTCCCTGTCCAGATGATTGTCCTGGGTCCCTGATTCTACTCGCCGAGTAAGGCTATGACTCGACGAGTTCTTCTTCTAAACTGACATTAAAGTTCTTTGTCCTACTCGGCGAGTTGTATGAACACTCGTCGAGTTCATCTTCATCCGATGAACACTCATGCTTAGACTCGCCGAGTTGTATGAACAACTCGCCGAGTCTGTTCTTGATCTAAGGAGATTGCCTTGAACTCGCTGAGTCAGGGCATTGACTCGCCGAGTCCCTCCATAGATGGGTTAAGCTTCCGACTCACTGAGTCACACCCCGTGACTCACTGCCCACTCGACATTACGAAAAGGGGACAAACTCGGAGACTCGCGAACAGACTCGCCGAGTCATATGGACGACTCACCGAGTCGTTGCCATGCACCCACTAAATACACGGATTTGCTCGATTCCACTCCATGGCATTCATAGATCTGGACTTCTAGGACACAAATCACACGTAAAGTTTCCAACTTTACGTGTGGATATTCACCAATATGGATTTTAGGGCTCAAAATGCCTTAAAAGGGTAGATCTAGGGCTAACAAGCAACATGGGGCCATAAAGCTAACAGATCTGAGCTCCTGGAGCTCAATCTTGCCTAGATCCAGAGGCCAAACATCTTATTACGACATATAATCCACATACAAGCTTGAGGATTTGACCAAGAAAGACCCAAATGAAGTTTTAAGCATAGAATCATGGGGAAAACGGGTTATACCTCAAAGGAACTGCTGGAAGAACACAATAATTGCCTGGATGGCTTCCCTTCTTCTGGATCTACTTCCTTTCTCCTTCAAAACCTTCAAAAACACACACAATAGCCTCCAACTCTCAAGGAACAGCTTAGAACGGGGGATACAGGGCTCTAAGGGTGAATGGGGGCTGGCTTGGGGCAGTTAAGTCGTTTAAATAGGGTACAAACCCCTGAAACTTAGGGTTTCATCCAACAGCGGCGACTCGCGGAGTCCAGAATATGGACTCGCCGAGTCGCCAACTTAAAATGTGTCCTGGGTCACGTCCCTACTTGGCGAGTCGGACCTATGACTCGCCGAGTCCAAGGCTAAAATAGGAAATATTCGGATAAGATTTACATACCAGAAACCAGGTGCTACAGATGATGAACAGGAAAAACATAACAAAAAATAATAATTTCAAGTGTTAAAGTAAGAAAGTGAGCTCGAGTTCTACGAGGGATAAAGTGAGATAGAGAGGAGAGATGGTTACCAATGTAGGGTTCATCGTCAAGGAGCACTGATCGAGTAAGAGAGATAGAATAGAAATTAAATGGAATCACAAAGTTATTTAAGCAAATTAGTCTTAATTGAATGTTAAAGCAATAAAAGCCTTAATATCGTTACATAAAATCCATAGAATCCGATGAATCACTTCACTGTTCCAAATCAATTTTTTGTCGAATAAAAGACGAAGAATCGATAGTGTGTGTTGATTTAAGATGGAGAACAAATATGAAAGTGAGAAAATGGGAACATCGATGGTATTATCCGCTGCTTAATTGAAGGTTTTTGAAAAAGAAACCTTAAGCGATGAGAGTAGTAGAGAAACGGTTACCTTTTAATTGGAATTTCGGATGAAAAATCTAACCCACAAAAAAATGCAATTGTTTTCTCTAGAAGGCAACGAAGAAAATCGATTTCAGTTGTTAAATTGTAGACTTGGAAGCCGTAAAGAAGTCAAAGAATATATCAAGCTGATAAAAGGAAGCCGAATGAGGAGACAAATTAGGCCAAATAAATTGGCAAAGCAGGATAGATAGGGCATTGGTTTGGGAGGGAAAAAAAGTTTAGGATCTATTGACATGTGATCCGTGAAAGATCTTTATGTCCAAGAGTTATTATAGAATGATATTTGCTAATGACATATGATGCTATAGGGTCACACTTTATAGCAAGTTACAACTTATTGATTATTTATTAGAGTAATTTTATTATTAATAAATATAATCAACACTTGTATTTAATTGAAAAAACATTATTTTATGAAAATGATATTTTACCAACATATTAAGAATTGTTGTTTCTAGGAAATAATACCAAAATAGAATAAAAACCGGTTATACTCATAAGGTATGCATATTGATGTGTTATTTATGCACTAGTATTTTATTTATAATTCCTAATCTATCGCATCTAAACCACATCTTACATGCAGTGAACCTGATCGAGTATGATATAGTTTTGATAAGCGAGGATGTTGAACTCAAGGGGAACGATAGTGAATTATTATTAGAATGCTTGATTATTGTTTAAACTAAACACACGAAAATAGTAAAAAGGAATTTTTATTATTAAATCTCAAATAATAACTAAACTAACTAGATAAACTGAATGTAAACAAATGACTTTGGGTACTTTAGTTCAGACTGGATTTCATCTCAAAATACTAGTTAACTACTAAGTGCAATGGATATTTATTAATTATTCACCGATTCCTAATTTGACTAGCATCATGATCAGACTACTAATCCTAATGAATCTAAAGACTCTTAATTTCATCTTCATGCCATTAATTATCCATAAATTCATTGTTGAGTTTGTATTAAGCAAGATTTGATCTTTATTAATCCTAACGATCATATGCATTAAATCATGCATAGAACGATCATCTAAATATCTAATCATGCACACACATTCAAGTTCATCACTTTATTATTCTAACCCTAGGTTTGATCCAACTCTAGTCATAATTATCAATGATCACAGACAACTATGATTCAAATTAACACGTTCAAAATAATCATCTAAACTCTACTAATTTAACAATAGGGAATAAAGTAAAAATGTTTAACACATATGGATCTTGCAATTAAACTTGACAAAATAAATTAAATAAGAATAAATAATCCAAATAACAATTAGTCCATAATCCCAAAATTCATCAAATCATAAGCACAACGCAAAGGGTTTTAACACCAAATCAGAAAGTAAACACATATGGAATCACATTGAAATTCTAATCATGATAAAAACAACAAACCAAACGATTTATGGCATGAATCCGCTCTCTAATCCTTCAGATCTTCGCTTCACATTAGCCTAACGGCCTCCAACCGCCTTTTAGACCCTCAAAACGGCTTCTATCAGGTTTATAATCGTAGGGAATGAATTAGGGTTCAAGATTTATCATTAAGGGTAATTTTCGAATCTATTTATTGCTTATAACTGGTCACCATGTTGTGGTTGACCGCCACCACGTCGTGGTCCTCGTCGAAATCCCGTATTCTCTAAGTCATCCTGATAGTTGCGAACATTCCAATCACCATGTAGTGGTGATCGGGAATAAAATTTATCTCAAAACATGAAAGTTGTTCGTAATTGTGTCTAGTTTTCAGAAAATTTTGAATCTCGTCAATCTGAGTTATGAGTCACGGAATATGGTCTAATTGATTTTATTATTATCATACCATCACATCAAAACCCTAGCCACCAATATCACACAAGACATTCCATTTTAAATTTCTCCATTACATCAAGACCGTAATGCATGTATTTGTGTCTAATTCCTATAAACTTCCCAAATCCTAAATACTCACAATACTCATAAACACCCCCCACTTATTTTGAACAACATTCGTTTTATGCATCCCTTCGAATATATCCTCATAAATATTTCTTAACCTCAATGTAGTTTTTGATTAAGCTCCCAAGCACACATATAGAAAAATAACCCAAAAAGAAAAATTACAAATCAAATAATCCATTGGCAATTTGCCTTATTCTTCACTTCTTAAAGATCTTCATACTTTGCAATCTTTTATTCACTCAACATCTCTTTTTTTTTTCTTCTGGAAACTCAACTTTTTTTCACACAAAACTAAAAACCTAAGAAAAATATATGCTTAAGTAAGGGAACTTAATCTTCAACCCCTATTGGTTAAAAGCATTAGTCTAAGGTTCAATGACTACATAAGGTCTCCTGGACACATCCATTGTACACGATGCTAAACGTTTTATGTCCCTCAAACTAAGAAAGTTCATGTTTTCCCCATGATTTCACTAGGACAGGGAAGCCACAAATACACTAGAACATATGTTGGCTCAAATAAACATCGATGATTGCATCCCACGCCACATTGTGGTTATGTAACATCCCATTTTTTCAGTAGCTTCAAATTCATCCCTCAGATTTTACTTAGGTCATTTGGCCCTTGATTTAAAAGGAAGTGGCAGAAGGAGGCCATAGTGGAAAAATGGTAAGTTTGGAAACTTAAGTAGTATGTCGGGCGTACATGTGGTACACTAAGCGTACTAAGGTGCGCCCTAGTACGCTGGGCGTACGTGTGCCAGGATGGAACTCTAACTTTTAGGGTTTGTCGAGTATTTAAGCATATTATGGACCATACCCTCTCATCTCTTTCATCCTCCACACCTCCCTCAGCTATCTTAAGAGAACACTAGCCATCTAGTGATCATTCTTGAGCTTATAAGTGTGTTTTTGGTGCCTTCAAGAAGGAGCTTGTGCATCAAAGAGCCAATGAAGGAAGATTGGCTTGTAGATCTTGGTTCATCATCTGTTTTGGGAGCTCCAGAAGGTAAAATCTTGGAACTTTATATTTGTATGAGATAGATCTAGTCATTTTAGCTTTATGGACGCATTCTTGTCCCAAAAGTCCCAAAATGGTGCATGTTATGATTTGGTCGAAATGAGTTGTCCTTTAAGACTCTTGAAGGGGTTTTGAGTGATAAAAATGAGGTCCTAATTGCTTAAGATGTCTCATGCATAGAGTAGGAAGGTATTAATGGATTAAGACCAAGTATTAAGAGCTTTCTAGATATCCAAAGTGATAAAGTTCGTCAATTTATGGGTCCTAGGCACATTTGGTCACTAGATCTGAAGTTTGGGGTTATGTGCTTAAGCCATTAAGCACTTATTCAGATTTTGATGAAACCCCACGTAAATTCAGTACGCCCAGCATACTGGGTTAACCACCCCGATGGTGGTCAACATCTAAACGAGTACGCCCCGTGTACCAGAGGAGTACACCTCGCGTACGTCCTCTATTGGGCCTTTGGCATTTGGGCTTCGGGTTTTGGCTTGTTTATGGACTAGTTGGATTTGGGCCTTTTCTGGACTTTATGAATATAATGTTTTGGGCCAAGTTTTGATGATAAATCTTGGAATGAGGCCCAATTAGGGAGTTGGGCCCAATTTGGTAAATTGGGCCAATAATGGGCTTTGCATAAGGACTTTCAAGGTTATGGACTTGGCATTAGGCCTTAACCCAATAAAGAGAATGGACATGATGGATTGTGTGGATCCTTAGTCAAGATTGTTATGTTGTGTGATGACTTGGTATTTATTATGTGATAGTTCAGGATTTTCAGTGAGATAACGCTTCAAGAGTTTGATTCTTCAGTTCAGATCAGCATTACGAGGTGAGTTATCCTCACTATACTCAAGGGTCTAAGGCACCAAGGCCGTCCCTTTGATTTGTTATTTGGGATTGTTATTGCTGTGATATTTTAGCTCGGTATCCTGGTAGATAGGATGGCTATATGCTAGTATGATCTGTAGATCAGTATCCTGGTAGATAGGATGCTTACATGCTGGTATGATCTGTTAGATCGTTATCCTGGTAGATAGGATGGTTATATGTTGGTATGATCTGTTAGATCGGTATCCTGGTAGATAGGATGGTTATATGCTGGTATGATCTGTTAGATCGGTATCTTGGTAGATAGGATGGTTATATGCTATTATGATCTGTTAGATCGGTATCCTGGTAGATCGGATGTGGTTATGCTTAGTGACCTATATATGTGCACATGATTGATTGGTAGTTGAGGGTATTCCATCCCGGGGATGATAGGACCCTAGTATGTTGTCTTTATAGATTGTTATATGATTATTTGATATAGGTGCACATGTTTGATTGGTTATGTTGGTATTCCAACCCGATGGTTGAGGGCCTAGGGTATTCCAACCCGATGGTTGATTGGACCCAAAATATGTTGGCATTCCACCCCGATGGTTAAGGGCCTAGGGTATTCCATCCTGCTGGATGATTGGACCCATATAATCTACTATATATGTATTGTGTGTGGGCATTCCAACCCGATGGTTGTAGGCCGAGAGTATTTCATCCCGAGGATGATTGGACTCGTAGTATGTGGGCACTCCAACCCGAGGGTTGAGTACCTGGGGTATTCCATCCCGATGGATGATTGGAACCATAGTATGTTGTTTGTTATTATATGTGTATTGTTGTTTGTATGGGTATTTTGGGGTTAACTCACTAAGCCTTCGAGCTTACACTTTCAATTTATTGTTTCAGGTTCAGCGGATGACCGCGGGAAGGCGAAGGCGTGACCGTACACTTCCTCGATTGATGATTATGATTTCTGGGAACTTTGATGTTTAAACTCTTTTGAAAACAAATTGTAATAATTGAATGGTTTTAAATGATTTAAAAAGTTTTAAATTGGCTCAAATTTTATGGATGTTACAGGTTATGCATGGATCATGACGTGATAGCTGAACAGTGGATTTTTCACAACTAAAAAAAATGAACTCGAGTTATGTCGGCCAAACACTCGTCTCGTCTCTCGTATATTCTCTTCCATCTAGTATTTTACTTTAAAATAAGCCTTGATATGTCCATAATTAGTTAATTATTTGGCACATATTCTTAATCATTTTAAATTAATTATGTGAACAATATGGACAAAAGGTACTTAAAATGTTTTGAATTTTGTGTTCAGTCCAGAAGACATGCTTGGAAGTAAAAGGGAACAAGGGAAAGCAATTGAAGACCAAAGAATGAAAATAAGAGACAAAAGACCACCTACTCGGCGAGTAGACGACTATACTCGGCGAGTACACGAGGATGTTCCAGAAGATAGCTACGATTCCTGATTCAAGACGGATAACTATGTACCTACTCGGCGAGTTGGTCCTGCTACTCGTCGAGTACACCCTGTTTTGAGATATCTATAAAAACCGAATCTTTATCCAATGGGGCAACATTCCTGGCGATTTTTGAAGGTTAAGCTGTGACTAAGAGCCCTAGAAGATGCTGAGGAACCCTAAGCTTCAATCTTTTGAAGAATTCAACCAACTAGGTTAATCCTACCACTTAGATTTAGGAATTGAATATGTTTGATCTAGTAAAACTTGTTTTTATGTTTGTTTCTACTGCAACGATGAACTAAATTCATTTTTGTTTCTGTTTGGGGAATACCAAGGAACTCCTATGGTTTAATTATTAGTTTTTGTTTGATTGTTTATTGGTGATCTATTAAATTAAGTTTGTTAAAGAACCTTATGCATTAATCACTACTATTTTCTGTTAATTGGAAGACAATTAGGCTGCATGAACATCTCTTAGTTGTTAACCTCATATGTCTATGTGAACACTAAACCATATGCTTAGAAGTAATGATTATAAAACTAAGCTTAATAAGACAATAGGAAGATTAATGTGTGAGCTTGTTTGAGAAACCATCAAACAAGAGGTTAATTGAATTAGTAACTTAATTGACCACTACAAATCTTATTTAATCCAAATCATTAATCTAGGGAATTAATTAGTTTAAACACTTGATCACCACTTAAATTAGTTAATTGTCTAAGGGTTAGGAGTAATGAACATGAACCTAACCATTATAATTGGTAACCAATAGCAATTAATCTATCATAAATACAAATAACCATAGGAGTGAATTGGTTGAACATAAATAGAAACATCTTTATCAAATTTGGTGAATTAGTTGTTGCTTTAGTTATTTAGTTCAATTATTGTGCCTAAGTTTCTAGTCTTGCAAAACTAGAAGAAATCCCTTTTACTTTTATTAGTTGTTTTAGTTAAAATTAGTTATTAGTTTAATTTTCCCTTCCCTGAGTTCGACACCTTACTTACTAATCTATACCACTAAAAGACAGGTTCACTGCCTTTGTGTGCTAAATTTATTAATAAAAAGTAGGGATAAAACAAGTGCATTTTACACACATCAAGTTTTTGGCGCCGTTGCCGGGGAACGGTTCTAAATAATTAATCTAATTCCTAATTTTTTTGATCCTTTGTGTGAGTTTACTTGCATAGAGTTCATTTATTGCAATTTAGTAATTAGTAATTAGGTTTTAGCATCTGTTTTAGTTTTAGTATTAAGTTTAGAATTTTTTCAAAATCTCACAGAAACTCGCCGAGTGCAATCGTGCCTACTCGGCGAGTAGCAGTTAATTTTTAATTTTTTTTAGTACATTTTTTTGTTCTTTTTACGCTTTTATTCTATTTATTTCAGGACTTTCATGACCAGAGGATCAAACACACCATTGGTACCCCCGTTTGAAGATCCCGAATCCGCATTGAAAAGGAATAAAGGAAAGGATGTGGAGAGTTCAAGTACACCAAAGAAGTCACCTTTGTCCAACTTGAAGACCGTTTTTGGGAAAAAGAAGAGCAGTAAATCAGGAGCATCTAGCGCCTCTTTGATAATCGAAGAACCAATTCAAGAAGATATCAGGTACGAGATCGAGGAAGAAGAGGAACCTACGTACGAGCACGAAACCGAGTCCGAGGAAGATTTAGCTTTCACAATGGCTAACATTGATTAAATCCCCATGGGAGAATGGAAGAAGAGGATGCGCGACGACAATGGCCCGGGACTTGTGCAACCCGCAATTCCCGCGACTGCTACCTTCGAGCTAAAGGGTCATATCCTAGCTTCACTCAAAGAAATACCTTTTTATGGGAACGATCATGAAGATCCCTACAAGCATTTGGATGAAGTATATGATTGTAACGCCCGTAGATCCGGGCTAGTCAATTTAGAGGCAATAGGGGTCGAAAATGACTTATCGACAAAAGATTATTTATAATAAATAATCTTAACCAAGTTGTAGTATATGTCACGAGGTTTCCGTACATATAAAGAACGCCGAAATCCGAGTTATAACGAAGAAGTTATGGCCCGCCGAAGTTTTACGGCAAAACCGGCACGGCACCGGGAGACGTAAATAGTGAATTTACGATAGAAGACTTTTTAGCATTAGCAATCTAAACAAAAGTCATATAATATGTTAAACTAAGAACATCGATAAAAAGAACGCCCAAATCTGACTTCGTATGAAGAAGTTATGATTTTTCTAAGATTCAGCTTAGCAGTGCACGACCCGAAACTCGAATTTTAGTTCGAGCGGTTTTTGGATTACGCGACCTAAATGAGAGTTGAAGGTCTCATTAATAGGAACTCAACGGTAAAAAGACAGACGAAAACGGAGTCCGGATGAAGGAGTTATGAACTCTTCGCGGTCATTTAACAGTCTAAACGCCTCCTACTGTTCAATTTGAGATCGGTTGAGAATTAGCTGACAGAGTCTAAACAAAAGTTGTATATCATGATTTTACCTACGCGTGGATATAAAGAACGTTGAAAACGGAGCTCGTATGCGAAAGTTATGATTTTTCTAAGTTTGAAGGCTGATACGCGAGAGGGGGTGACGTGGCACCACCAGAATTGGACACGTGGCACCACCAGAAGGCCACCACATGGACCAACTCGACGAGTCATGACTCAGACTCGACGAGTCCATCAGATTCCTCCCCTATAAATAGAGGTGTCGGGTTCCCTCATTCTTCACACCTTCCTAAACTATTCTTTCTCTCTCTAGACTCTTTCTCTAGCCCCTAACCCCCCTAAAAGCCTAGGTAAACCCCCTAGCACCCGAAGGAAGCCCCAAGGCTCCCGGAGTCCCGAGAAAAAGGGTCTTTCGGCTCGGAAACGCTGCTCCAGCGAAGCCCGGTTTTCGAGAAAACCCGCTGTAAGTGAGCTATGCCTACGCTATCTTTAGTATAGCTTATGTTTTAATACAGTAACATTATTAGGAACTTATAATGAGTATTTGGGCTATTATTATGAGTTATATTGAGTGTTATTTAACGCTTGTATAATAATAATAATAGTCAGACTATTAATTAGTCACGGTTATCGTTAGACTAAACCCTAGTGGTATTGATACTAGGTTTTATCGAAGGAAATTGTTTTGAGAGTATCGAAGCGCTGTCCGAGTGCTGAGTCACCACCTTTCAAGTGAGTGCATAGTCCCTTTTATGAACATGATTTTAATACAAGTATTGATTGAAGTATTAATTATATGTTTATGTGCGAGTTAATTGATGTTGCTTGAAATTCATGTTAAAGAACATACCTGATTATATTTGATAATTTAGGATAAAGAGTAGACCTAAATTAAATATGAGGAATATTGGGTAGTATATTCTTACGAGTACAAGTGAGTTAAACTCAGAGAGTAGAAGTTAGTATATGTCACTTATCCGGGAGTATGGATTAGACATAGTCATTGTCCCTAGTCTGAGAATATGGATTAGGCATAATCATTCGTTATTAATCCGAGAGTATGGATTAGTCATTGTCCCTAGTCCGAGAGTATGGATTAGGCATAATCATTCATCATTAATCCGAGAGTATGGATTAGTCATTCTTCCCTAGTCCGAGAGTATGGATTTGGTAAATTCGTTCATTTCTGATCCGGGAGTATGGAGTAGGTAAAACGACTAATCTTAGGTCCGAGAGTATGGATAGCCTCGTTGCGAGGATCAACGGGATGGGATAAGAGTTGTTTATATATATATATATATATATATATATATATATATATATATATATATATATGTATATATATATATATATATATATATATATATATATATATATGTATGGTGAAATTGTATATTTTGTGAATTTTAAACTATATATATGGTATAACATTGTGGGATTGAAATCCCTATGTACTCACCAGGTTTCCCAACCTGACCCACTCAGTTTATTTATATCACAGGTGTTCATATGAAGTCACATTACACTGAGAGATCAAAGAGATGTAGATCACTAGTGTAAATAAATGTAAGTTCTGTTTATGCTTTTGTTCCTGTATTGACGATGACATCCCAAAAGTTTTAAAATGAATAAAATACGTTTCTTCAAAAATGTTTTAATAACGTATTTATCGTGTTTTTCTGGGAACGAATTCCGCAACATTTTTATTAAAAGAAGAACTCTGATTTTTATAAAGCATAAACAAGATCGGTCTTTTGTGGCCGTGAAAATGGGGATGTCATAGTTGGTATCAGCGCATTAGTTTAAGCGAACTAGGAATATGGATTTATTTCTTGACTTAAACTTAGAATGCTAAGCGATGATTGTGAGGTGTGAGCACTAGCTTATTTTAGGAATTATGCCTAAAATGCTTTTATGTGCTAAATACTTGTGCCTGATATGCTGTTAGTTGTTCGGATCTATGGTCTGTTGCTGACAAGATCTGGAAACCTTATGTGTTTAGGATTCTAAACGTACGACTACGATATTAGGACTAGCATATAAACGTTTCGGAGTGATAAGGATGATTTAACCGTCAATCCTAAGTAAAGATCTAGATTCACCTTATTCGGTGTATAGATCAAGATGGCAAGAACCCGTAGCGGAAACGTGAATGGGAACAGAAACCAACCCCCAGTGATTGAGCAAATACCGGTGATAGAAGCCGCTGCTGAGCCAGTCTCAATGGCCGGAGTGCAAGCGATGATCCAAGCGATGTTGGATCGTCAAATGGAGGAAACTAGGCGTTTGCTCCAGCAAAATCGAGAGGAAGCAACCATTCAGATCGAACAGCCCGAGTTGAACGAAGGGCAGACTGAGGAGGGAAACTACAGTGGGACTGTTGGTCAAGCTAACCCACCAATAGTTCGACAAAACAACCAAGATGAAAAATTCGAGAGGAATGGATGCAAGTACAAGGATTTTCTGACTTGCAAGCCATCGACTTTCACTGGAAAGGAGGATCCGATCGGGGTCATGGATTGGATCTCGGAGATGGAGTTAGCCTTCATGACATGCGGTTGCAGAGGGAAGCTACAGACCACATTTGCAGTGCGTCAGTTTCGAGGAGGCGATGTACGTTGGTGGAATACCTTGGGGAAGAATCTGAGCCCTAATGAGCCCCTGCAACTAACATGGGCAGAATTTCTGGTGCAATTCAAATGAAAGTACTGCTCAGCTCAAAACCTGCTTGAGCTAGAGAACCAGTTTCTAACCCTGAAGAAGGGAAGCATGTCAATCGATGAATACACCAACAACTTCACAGAGAAGATGGAGTTCGCCTTGCGTCTTGTTCCGGATGAGCTGACGAAAATCGACAAGTACGCAAAAGGACTTCCATGGGAGTACGTGGTGCCAGTGCGTCAAGCACCTACTCTAGAGGCAGCTATCTGGGCTGCCAAGTCTGTCGAAGATATGATCAAGGGAAGAGCCTCCAGCAAGATGGAGGTTGGCGAGAAGAGAAAGTTTGAAGGATCTTCAAGGTCCAGCGAGAAGAGAAAATTCTCGAAGTTTGAAGAAGGTACGCAATGGTGTGACAAGTGTAGAAAGAAGCACATCGGGAAATGCTCTAAATATACGACATGCTTTAAATGCGGGAAGACTGGTCATTACGCCAGCGAATGCACAACTAAGAGAGAAGTTTGCTTTAAGTGTGGAGAAGAAGGACACTTCAAACAAGACTGCCCAAAGAGAGAAGGGGCTACAAAGCCAAATGTGCCACCAAAGCCAAAGGCGAGAGCATTTCAAATGATCCTTGACGAAGCAGATGACAATGCGAGGATTCAAGAGTGAAGGCTTGACATCCGAGGATCGAGTTATGAAGTAATCGTGTAGATAGTACCTCACTATGTAGCCCGTTAAAAGCATAGTCTAGGGTGAACTTGAACACCTATGTAACAGTTTCAAGAAATAATATAAAACCTTTGTTTTGTTATTTGATGTGTTAAGTTGTTGTATGGTTTTCTTGTATGGTGACTTGGAAAAACTGCGGGACAATACTTGGGACGAGTATGAGTAGGTGTGAATGGTAGTACAGGCCTATACTACCGGAAGCACAGGACTCACACTTGGATCAGGGAAAGTCACAAGGTTACCAAGAAGCCAATAATTGATTTTGTTTTATTCAAGTATGTCGTTACCATTGTTTCGGTAATGACTAAGAAGATTGTTGTTATCCCAACCCTAGTGGTCATATCACATTGAATCCGACTACGATGAGTAGGTTACGTGGTTCAGAGAACCAAGTTTGATGTAGCGTCCGACTTAAACCAAACGATTAAAATCAAAGCGATCAATAGAAGTATCGCGCTCGTTGGTAGCTAGAAATGCTACATGTTAAAGTATGACATTAGAACATGAAGGAAGGCTTAGTTTGTTTTAGAATTTAACTCTAAGAGACCTGAGTCTAAACGTGAAACACATGATGATACATCATAATCTGGAGTCTAACCTGAAGAAGATAGCAGGTGCACAATTAAGTACTACTTACAGACAATAAGTCTAAAAGATAGACTTGAAGGATTATAGAAGTTACAATTATTACCTAGGATGAAGAGATAACGTATGGAATCATTATACTGTCCTGTTTCGTTGATGATTCCGGGATGTAATCATCTTAAGGGGGAGATAATTGTAACGCCCGTAGATCCGAGCTAGTCAATTTAGAGACAATAGGGGTCGAAAATGACTTTTCGACAAAAGATTATTTAGAATAAATAATCTTAACCAAGTTGTAGTATATGTCACGAGGTTTCCGTACATATAAAGAACGCCGAAATCCGAGTTATAACGAAGAAGTTATGGCCCGCCGAAGTTTTACGGCAAAACCGGCACGACACCGGGAGACGTAAATAGTGAATTTACGATAGAAGACTTTTTAGCCTTAGCAATCTAAAAAAAAGTCGTAGAATATGTTAAACTAAGAACATCGATAAAAAGAACGCCCAAATCTGACTTCGTATGAAGAAGTTATGATTTTTCTAAGATTCAGCTTAGCAGTGCACGACCCGAAACTCGAATTTTAGTTCGAGCGGTTTTTGGATTACGCGACCTAAATGAGAGTTGAAGGTCTCATTAATAGGAACTCAACGGTAAATAGACAGACGAAAACGGAGTCCGGATGAAGGAGTTATGAACTCTTCGCGGTCATTTAACAGTCTAAACGCCTCCTACTGTTCAATTTGAGATCGGTTGAGAATTAGCTGACAGAGTCTAAACAAAAGTTGTATATCATGATTTTACCTACGCGTGGATATAAAGAACGTCGAAAACGGAGCTCGTATGCGAAAGTTATGATTTTTCTAAGTTTGAAGGCTGATACGCGAGAGGGGGTGACGTGGCACCACCAGAAGGCCACCACATGGACCAACTCGACGAGTCATGACTCAGACTCGACGAGTCCATCAGATTCCTCCCCTATAAATAGAGGTGTCGGGTTCCCTCATTCTTCACACCTTCCTAAACTATTCTTTCTCTCTCTAGACTCTCTCTCTAGCCCCCTAACCCCCCTAAAAGCTTAGGTAAACCCCCTAGCACCCGAAGGAAGCCCCGAGGCTCCCGGAGTCCCGAGAAAAAGGGTCTTTCGGCTCGGAAACGCTGCTCCAGCGAAGCCCGGTTTTCGAGAAAACCCGCTGTAAGTGAGCTATGCCTACGCTATCTTTAGTATAGCTTATGTTTTAATATAGTAACATTATTAGGAACTTATAATGAGTATTTGGGCTATTATTATGAGTTATATTGAGTGTTATTTAACGCTTGTATAATAATAATAATAGTCAGACTATTAATTAGTCACGGTTATCGTTAGACTAAACCCTAGTGGTATTGATACTAGGTTTTATCGAAGGAAATTGTTTTGAGAGTATCGAAGCGTTGTCCGAGTGCTGAGTCACCACCTTTCAAGTGAGTGCATAGTCCCTTTTATGAACATGATTTTAATACAAGTATTGATTGAAGTATTAATTATATGTTTATGTGCGAGTTAATTGATGTTGCTTGAAATTCATGTTAAAGAACATACCTGATTATATTTGATAATTTAGGATAAAGAGTAGACCTAAATTAAATATGAGGAATATTGGGTAGTATATTCTTACGAGTACAAGTGAGTTAAACTCAGAGAGTAGAAGTTAGTATATGTCACTTATCCGGGAGTATGGATTAGACATAGTCATTGTCCCTAGTATGAGAATATGGATTAGGCATAATCATTCGTTATTAATCCGAGAGTATGGATTAGTCATTGTTCCTAGTCCGAGAGTATGGATTAGGCATAATCATTCATCATTAATCCGAGAGTATGGATTAGTCAATCTTCCCTAGTCCGAGAGTATGGATTTGGTAAATTCGTTCATTTCTGATCCGGGAGTATGGAGTAGGTAAAACGACTAATCTTAGGTCCGAGAATATGGATAGCCTCGTTGCGAGGATCGACCGGGTGGGATAAGAGTTGTTTATATATATATGTATGGTGAAATTGTATATTTTGTGAATTTTAAACTATATATATGGTATAACATTGTGGGATTGAAATCCCTATGTACTCACCAGGTTTCCCAACCTGACCCACTCAGTTTATTTATACCACAGGTGTTCATATGAAGTCACATTACACTGAGAGATCAAAGAGATGTAGATCACTAGTATAAATAAATGTAAGTTCTATTTATGCTTTTGTTCCTGTATTGACGATGACATCCCAAAAGTTTTAAAATGAATAAAATACGTTTCTTCAAAAATGTTTTAATAATGTATTTATCGTGTTTTTCTGGGAACGAATTCTGCAACATTTTTATTAAAAGAAGAACTCTGATTTTTATAAAGCATAAACAAGATCGGTCTTTTGTGACCGTGAAAATGGGGATGTCACAATGATGTAGCTGATTACTTCAATATTCCAAATGTAACCCGCGAGACTCAACTACTTCGTATGCTTCCGGTAACATTCAAGGGTGCTGCCAAAGACTGGCTCAAGTCACTTCCCCCCGGATCAGTCACCACTTGGGCCAAGATGCAGGAAGAATTCATTGATCACTTCTGCCGACCTTCTAAGATAGCCAAGATGAAGAAGGTTATTGCAAACTTTGAACAACAAGCTGGAGAGTACAAGAGTTTGCTAAGAAATTGCCCCCACCATGATCTAAACAGCCAGCAAGAAGTCTCCATCTTCTATGATGGAGTCAATGTCACAACTAGGCAGTTACTAGACTCACAAGGCCCACTTAAAGCTGCCCCCGGTGATTAAAGAATTGATTGAAGAATTCTCTAAACACTCTAGAGAATACCATAACCCTAGACATGATGTCACTAAGGGAGCCGCTTATGCTGCTACTGAAGACTTATCCGCGGTCATGGCCATGCTAAAAATAATGGATAGGAGAATGGATAAAATGGATCAAACGATCCATGCTATTCGGGTGGGTTGTGAAAACTGCAATGGGCCTCACCTCACTAGAGACTGCGATTTGGATGAGAATGGCAACAAGAAGGCGCAAGCGTGTTACTCGAGTGGAGACCGATATGATGAAGATTGGCGCAAACAAAATAAAGAGTGGCTCCCTTATGACGAGTACAAGAAAGCCAAGGCGGAGAAGTATAGACAAAAAGGGAGAGGGTTCTACCAAAAGGAGGAGCCGGTGCAAGAAAGGAAGCCAAGCTTGGAAGATATGCTCACTAAATTTGTGGCCGCTTCAGAAAAAAGGCATAGTGATCATGATGCTGCGATTCAAGAAACAAATACCATGCTCAGGAATCAGCAAGCGTCTATCCACAATATAGAAACACAGCTTGGGCAACTTGCTCAACAACTTAACCAAAGGTCATCGGGCGAACTTCCTAGCAAAACCGAAAATAACCCACGAGGCGCGCACATAAACATTGTCACAACAAGAAGTAGGAAGATAATCACTCCCCTGGCACCCATTCGGACTGAAGCACCCAAGGATTCACAGAAGGATGAGGCGGAAAAACCAGCAGAAAACCAAAAGTTACAATCTGAGAGTCCTACTTGCCGAGTAGGACCGATGGAATCGGCGAGTACACCATCAAAAACCTGTGAGCAATCTCCTGAAAAGCCTTACTAGCCTCCAATGCCATACCCAACCCGAGCCAAGAAAGAGAAGCAGGAAGAGGAGTATCAGAAGTTTCTAGACCACATCAAGACTCTTCAAATCAACATACCTTTCATTGAAGCCGTCATGCAAATGCCCAAGTATGCAAAGTTCCTTAAGGAACTTCTCACCAATAGAAGAAAGATGGAAGAAGTGAAGAAGGTAGTGCTTAATGAGAACTGCTCCGCTACGATGCTAAATAAGCTACCAAAGAAGAAGGGTGATCCGGGGAGCTTGACTTTACCTTGCCAATTTGGCAACTTGGCTGCAATTCATGCCTTAGCTGATTCTGGAGCAAGTGTGAACCTTATGCCATACTCATTCTTTAAGAAGCTGGACCTCCCAGAGCCAAGGCCAATTCGCATGGCAATACATTTGGCGAACAAGACAGTCACCTTCCCAAGAGGCATATGCGAAGATTTACTAGTGAAAGTGGATAAATTTGTTTTTCCTGCTGATTTCATCATTCTAGACATGGAGACAGATCCACAAGTACCAATCATCCTTGGAAGGCCCTTCCTCAACACAGCCAGCACTATAGTAGACATGAGAGACTCAAAGCTCACCTTGCGGGTCGGAGACGATTCAGTGACATTCAGGGTGGACCAAGCTATGAAGTATTCTAGGAGCAGCGACGACACGACATTCTCAATTGATATGCTTGATGAACTATTGGAGGAGGACATACCTGAAGATTCTAGCAAGTTTACAGCTTTAGATGAAGCATTTGATCCAGAAAAAGATTTAATAGAAATTGAAAGACTGTTGGAAGAAGCAGAGTATGAAGAGCTAATGAAGCAATCTAACAGTCCTATTCGCCGAGTAGGGCCGATCTACTCGCCGAGTATATCTGAAGAAAAGCCAAAATTCGTGAATGCAGCCACCAACTCGCCGAGTACCTTACCTGCACTCGGCGAGTCCGTCACTCAGAACTAACGAACAGAGCTCAAAATGTTACCAGACCATTTGGAGTATGTTTTTATGGAAGAAGGTAATCAAAAGCCAGTAATCATAGCCTCTGATCTGTCCAAGTCTGAAAAGGAGGAGCTAGTGCAAGTGTTGAAGAAGCGGAAACGGGCCATAGCATGGAGCATCACCGACATCAAAGGAATAAGCCCATCCTATTGCTCTCACAAGATCAATCTAGAAGAAGGAGCAAAGCCGGTGGTACAACACCAAAGAAGGTTGAACCCGAACATGCAAGAAGTAGTCAAGAAGGAAGTGGTCAAACTCTTAGATGCAGGAATCATTTACTCCATTTCTGATAGCCCATGGGTGAGTCCGGTCCAAGTGGTGCCCAAGAAAGGAGGGATGACGGTCATAACCAACGAAAAGAACAAGCTAATCCCGACACGAACGGTAACCGGTTAGAGAGTGTGCATCGATTATCGAAAGCTAAACGATGCCACTTGTAAAGACCATTTTCCCCTACCTTTTATTGATCAAATGTTAAAAAGACTATCGGGCCCTAGCTATTATTGCTTTCTAGATGGATTTTCGGGTTATTTTCAAATACCCATAGACCCAATGGACCAAGAAAAGACCACATTCACATGCCCAAGTGGGACTTTTGCCTATAGACGCATGCCTTTTGGGCTATGCAATGCACCTATGACTTTTCAAAGGTGTATGACAGCTATATTCCACGATATGGTGGAAAAATTCATGGAAGTTTTTATGGATGACTTTTCCGTTTTCGGATCTTCTTTCCATGACTGTCTCACAAATCTTGACTCAATGCTTGCTAGGTGTGAGAAAACCGACTTGGTCCTCAATTGGGAAAAATGTCACTTCATGGTCAAGGAGGGTATAGTTTTGGGCCACAAAGTTTCCAAAAAGGGAATTGAGGTGGATCGGGCAAAGATTGACACCATTGCCAAATTACCCCCACCAACTAATGTGAAGGGCATTAGGAGTTTTCTAGGACACGCAGGTTCTTACCGACGTTTCATAAAAGATTTTTCCAAAATAACTAGGCCTCTAACACAATTATTACTCAAAGATGCACCATTTAATTTTACTAAAGAGTGTTTAGAGGCATTTGAATTTTTAAAGGAAAAATTAACTAATGCCCCAATCATTATTGCACCAAATTGGTGATGGGTTTTAGCCATAAGAACTTTCCTATGTACGCATGCAAAACCCTAATGCTTGGATCTAGGCTTTCTAATTAAACATGCTTTGATTCCAAGACTTCTAATGGCTAATTAGGTTAAATAACAACATTGAAATAGATCTAGAATCATACCTTTGGATTCCTTGTTGATCTTGTTGTCTTGGAGCTTCTAGAGTCACAAATGTCACTCCTTTAATGGCTTACAAACACCAATAGCAAGCAAGATGATTTAGGAGAGAGGAGAGGGGAGGAATTCGGCCAGAGTATCTCTACTTTTGATGGTGTGTCGGATTCCATCACCCCTAGGGTCTATTTATACTTGTAGACTCCTTAAGGATTACAGCTTTAACCCTAATTGGATAATCTTCTCTTAAGGCTATCCAAATCCATTCCATAGATAAGCCTTTGGACGATTTTAGCTATCCTATATCTCATAGAATTTGTCCAAAGCATATCCCAATGGATTTATAGTCTAAAGTTTAACTATCAAACAATTGACAGTTTATACCCCTTTATTTAATTAATCTCTTTAAGTCACCAAATTAATTCCAATTAATTTATGACTTATATTAATCAAATAACCATATATTATTCCTTATAATATTTACTCTCTCTTAACAAATCATCCATCAAGTTGCTATGGTGAAGGCAACCCAAAAGGACCATGCACAACCGGGTCAAATACTTGCCTATTATAGTTGCAGCCTTAGACACTATTCCAACAATTGGAACTTACCCTTTGAGATTATGTGTGATGCTAGTGACTATGCATTAGGAGCTGTCCTTGGTCAAAGGGTTGATAAGCACTTTCAACCCATATATTATGCTAGCAAGACTTTAAACCCAGCCCAAGAAAATTACACCACCACTGAAAAAGAGTTGTTAGCTGTGGTGTATGCTTTTGACAAATTTCGCCCTTACTTGGTTTTATCTAAAACTACTATTTTTGCTGACCACTCGGCTATCAAGTATTTGTTTTCCAAACAGGGTGCTAAGCCAAGACTGATACGATGGGTGCTACTTCTTCAAGAATTCGACATAGAGATACGAGACAAGAAGGGAATGGAGAACGTAGCAGCTGATCCCTTGTTCAGGCTAGAGAACCCGCAATTGCAAGAAGACAAAGATGGAGACGACTTTCCGGACGAATACATTATGGTGTCAGTGGGAAAAGAGCCACGGTTCGCAGACATAGCTAATTATTTAGCTACAAAATACATCCCGAAGGACTATAGCAGTCAACAAAAGAAGAAATTCTTTGCTGAAATAAAATATTACTTTTGGGACGACCCATACCTCTTCCGAAGCTGTGCGGATGGTATCATACGAAGATGTGTGTTCAGGAGGGAAAGCCAGAGAATACTAGAGCATTGCCATAGCGGGCCCACGGGAGGACATCATGGAGCACACTACACTACAAAGAAGATCTTTGACATTGGCTTTTATTGGCCTACAATCTTTAAAGATGCAGCCCAATTTGTCAAAGAATGTGATGCTTGTCAAAGAGTGGGAAACATTTCATCTCGAAATGAAATGCCACAACATAGTATCCAAGTGTGCGAGGTGTTTGATGTGTGGGGAATTGACTTCATGGGACCTTTTCCCATGTCCAAAGGGAACAAGTATATACTGGTAGCGGTCGATTATGTATCAAAATGGGCGGAGGCACAAACGTTACCAACAAATGACGGATGGGTAGTGGTGCGATTCTTGAAGAAGCTATTTTCATGCTTTGGCGTTCCGAAGGCCTTAATCAATGACCCAGGCACACATTTTGCCAATGATCAATTGGAAAAAGTGCTAAAGAAATATGGGGTTATAACCAAGAAATGGCATGATAAAAGGATTAAAGATAAAGAAATCCATGAAGGCCAAAAGGTGTTGCTTTTCAATTCACGATTAAAGCTTTTCTCGGGCAAACTCAAATCAAGATGGGATGGTCCTTTTCTGTTGAAGACGGTGTTTCCACATGGGGCTATAGAGTTGTTATCAAGAGACGGCACACACCTTCAAAGTCAATGGTCATAGAGTAAAAAAATATGAAGAAGGAGTCCCTCGGAATGAAGGATTGGAAGAGTTGTTGTTGGAAGGGATTGCAACTACGTATAAGGGGAGGAGTCCAGCTAATGACTCCATAAAAAGAAGCGCTTCTCGGGAGGCAACCCGAGTCTCAAGTTTGCATTTTCTTTCCTTTTCATTATTTTCATATATTTTTTTTCATTTTTCTTCATCTACTTTTATGCCAATAACTGCTTGAGGACAAGCCATGCTTAGAGTGTGGGGTGGATGGTTTAAAAACATGCATTAATACACTTATTTTTCTAAATACAATTTTTTTTTTTCAATCTGTGACATTTACTTGCCAAATAGAGTCGTGTACTCAGCGAGTAGATGCCCGGTTCAATTAAGATGTTGTTCAAAAGCACTTCTACTCGGCGAGTAGCCAGTTTAAAAAGAATGAAACATAAATCTGTAAAAAAAGGTTTTTTTTCACCATTCCATCCCATTACTCGTCGTGCACTATCCTCTCAACCACTTTCAAGTTGCTTTCAAGATTTCTTCAAGTTTCTACTCAATTCTCCCTATTCAAGCAAAAAGGTAACATCTTTACCCTTTAAATTCATGAAAGGTTTGATTTTTATCACAGATTTGTCCAGATTTTAAGTGATTTCGGATTTGGGGAGTTTTCCTCAAACTCTAGGGTTTTGATTTAGTCAAGAATTAGATAATGTTAGGAGTATTTTCTTCAAGATCTATGGTTAGATAAGTAATTACAACAAAACCCTATGAAAAATTTGGACTTTTGGACAGTTTACACAGATCCGACACTCGATCTGTCATGGTGTTCATACTACTCGCCGAGTAGAGTCGTGTACTCGGCGAGTAGGTAACAGTCAGACCCAATATTTTTTTTGTTTTTAATTACTGGGTGTTGTTTGTTGCTGTGTTCTTGATGTTTGTATACAGGTAGCATGGCAAGAAAGGGTCAATCTTCGCGAGGGGGAAGCCATGGTGATATGCCATGGCTATCTTTTCAACAAATTACTTCCAAATCGTCAAAAACAAGAGCTCTAAACAGACTGGAGGAACTTAGGCAGAAGGAAATTCACCATCCAAATGCAGTGGATTGGGGATGGATGGGAAATGTTGGTTTGGAAGAAGAACTCACCCCGTACTTGGTAAAGGATTGCAATTTGGGATATGCCAACATCACTTGTGATGGCTGGTTGCAGTTATTTAAGATCCAAGAGCCGGTTTACGCTGAATTGTGCTGGGAATTTTTTGCTACCATCTCATTTTGAGGTGGTAGTGAGTTCTATAATCCTAACACAACCTCTTTCTCTTTGGGCGGGGAGCTGCGACAATGTAGCATGGTGGAGTTCTCATGGAGGTTGGGTGTTTATGACCAAGACATGGTGATGACGGACTATTTTGAAGCCTTCTTGGAAAATTGTTACAAAGAACTTCCCGAGGAGGTGGTGGCGTCTACATGGTGGAACATAATTGCCAACCGAGTCTACATTACTTCCACCGCGCAAGAAGGTCACATTCGTTCTCCGATCCACCGACTCATTCACCGGTTTGTGGCTAGTACGATAAACATGCGGAAGGATGGGGACAAAGTCCCCACCCTTGACATCTTCTACTTGTGGAGCATCATCACTCCAGACGTTTTTTGCAACCTTCCTTACTGCATTGCCAAATTCTTTGCTGAGGGGGCGGTCAAAGAGAAGATCAATTCAAAGATAAATGGAGGCATGTTTATTACCCGACTTGCCAAGTCATTTGGGATCTTGGATTTGCCACAAGCTCAAGCACTAACGGTTATCCACCCTCCACCATTCAACACTGCACTTTATAGGAGGGCACGGATAGTTGAAAAGTTTGGTGATTCCTTCACTATTCCGCATGAAGATGAGTCAGTGGTCCCCGAGGAGCCGGGAAGGCGGGTCCGACAAAGGAGCGAACGGGTGCGGGAGGATCCACCAGTTATTATGGTGGAGGACAATGATGGTTGGAACCAAGCAGAGTACCGACACTACTTGGATGATATTGGGGGAGGGGTGAACTACACTAATCAATCTTTCGAGTACCTCTTTCAACAAATGCAAATTGCCCCGAGACCTGGACCCGGATATCCCTATATCATGAATTGGGATGAGAGGATGCGAAGAAGAGATGGAGAGGGAGGAAGTGGAGCAGGAGGAGCTGGAATGGATGATGAAGATTGAAGAATTTGTTTTGTTTTTATGTTTTATGCTTATGATGTTTTGTTCTAGACAATTGTTAAACACTTTGGATTTTTATGGTGGTTGGATTATTATTGTCACTGGTAGTTGTTTATTTTTTTTTTCAGGGATTGAAGATAGGGAAGCATACTAACTAGTGAGGGTCAAGAAAGGAATGAGAGGTTTTCAAGCAATTATGGAGTCTTGTCCTTAGGATTGAGTCTGTGAGAGTCGAGGGTCATAGGGAGTGTTGCTGCTGAAGGAATTCGAGTGAGAGTCAATTTACATTTCCGATTTCAACACCAAAGTCGAGAGAAGCAGCAACTAGACCAATTTTGGAAAAACACTCACTACTCGTTGAGTGCACAAACTCTACTCGGCGAGTACATACGATATTACACGATCTTATTTTGCATTAAGGCCTACTCGCCGAGTCCACGAGCCTACTCGCCGAGTAGCCTGCTACTTTTGGATTTTCAGAATTGCTTTGAGCACTTTCACTGCAACATTCATACACTCTTTGTGAGGGATTGCTACTGGAGACTTTCTAATGACCTTGTTCCGTGGAATTTTCGAGTTGTCAACCACACGAGACGCATGACACCCGTGCCATGGATGAGCTGTTCCCATGACTAAAGTCAATTGAAGAAGGAGCTGAAGAAGCGAGTGTCAACCTATCGACTGCTACCCCAGGGGAGTTTGTTCCAATTCTCTCTATATTTGCATGTTTATTTTTCATAGTATGCAATGAGGGCATTGCATAAAATAAGTGTGGGGTAGGGGGTTAGTCACATTTTAGAAAATTTAGAATATCAATTTAGGCTAATTTTAAAAATTGTTGCATAAAAAAAATATGACTTAGGGATTTAATTTAGAAAATTTTGGTAAAAGAAAATTAGGATTCCATGTTAGAATTATGTTCATAATTGCATGAAAAACCCAAATGTTTAGTTGAGCCTATACACGTTCTAGTGCATTTGTGGCTTCCTTATTTCAGTGAAATTATGAGACAAAAACACGACCTTGCTCAGCTTGAGGGATGCAATATGTTTAGCAGCCTAAACCTGAAATGTATCCAGGAAAATTGTTATCATTAGCCAATAAAGGTTGAGATTGAGCGCCCCTGCTTAAGCATGTAGGGATTTGAGTGAAAAAAGTGAGGAATACATGTAAAAAAAAAAGAGAGAATTACTAGAAAAGTTGCAAGAATTTTGGAGCAAATAAAGTGAAGATCTAAAGATCAAAATTCCAAGAAATCCAAAAAGTTGAAGATACCAAAAATCAATCAATACAAGGTGGTGAATTCAAAGAGATCAAAGATCAAATTATCAAGGAAGTGAAGAATTCAAAGAGCTCCATAGTGGTATCGAAAAGTTGTAATTCTAGATTATGTATGCTTGGGTTGCACAATTAAAAATACCTTGAGGGTAAAGAGGTTTTCTGAGGATGGATTCGGAGGGTTGCATAAAATGAGCATAGTTCTGGGTGAGTGGGCGAATGTTTATGAGGATTGTGAGTATTTGAAGTATGGGGGGTCCTTAGGAAAATTTTAGGCATAAATGCATGCATTGCGGTCTTGGCATAGTGGCTGGGTTAGATTGGAGTTATTATATGTGATTCTAATATGCTTAAAATTTAGTTTTGCTTGGGGGCAAGTGAAACGACCCAAAAATACGACCCAAAATTTTTCGTTTTTCAATATAATCAAAACCATAATATAAGTATCATAACGTAAAACATACACGATGTATCCCTAAAACATAATAAAATACTGTGCGGAAGATTGTATCATACTACATCAAATCCAAAATTTCAAAAAGATATCCCCAGGACAAAAGTTGTGATGTGGTGTGTGCGATGCTGTCACCCCGAGCTCTTCCCTTTGCTTGCAGAAGTACCTGAAACCAAAACTGAAACTGTAAGCACGAAGCTTAGTGAGCTCCCCCAAAATACCACATACCATACAATAACATATAAACACACATTGGGTCTTGCCCACTGCATCGGGCCGAAGCCCGGAAACTGCATCGGACCGAAGACCGGAACTGACTGGGACCTTGTCCCCTGCATCGGACCAAAGTCCAGAACTAACTGCATCGGACCGAGGTCCGGAACTAACTGCATCGGACCAAAGTCCGGAACTGACTGCATTGGACCGAAGTTCGGAACTGACTGCATCGGACCGAAGTCCGGAACTGACTGGGACCGTGTCCCCTGCATCGGACCGAAGTCCGGAACTGACTGAGCATAGCATAGCATATCATCTAGCATGAACAAATATACTGCATACTGCATCGGGCCGTAGCCCGGAACACATAACATATAACACATAACACATAGCGCATAAATCCTGTCTGAACCACGAAGGTATCAAACATACTAACTACTACATCAGACCGAAGTCCGGACACTACTGCTAACTGGACGGGCCGGCATTGTGGCCTTAGACCTGTCCCTACTGGAAGGAAACTCACCTCGTAAGCTAGCTGATGAGTGTGTGGCTCGGGAAGCTAACGGCTGCTGCTCCTGAATCTCCTCGGCTACAGGTTCATAAACACACTCAATCAAATACTAACACTGCACTTGGGGTAAAATGACTCTTTTACCCTTGGTCAAAGTCAACTCTCTTTGGGCTGACTCGCCGAGTTGGGCTACCCAACTCGCCGAGTCCTAGTCTCACTTCTCAGCTCTACACGCTGCTACTCGTCGAGTGTGGCATCGACTCGACGAGTACTCTCTTGATCCAAGAACTCAGACAATCTTCATCCGACTCGCCGAGTCGTATGAACAAACTCGACGAGTTGTTCTTGATCCTAAGAAGATTGCCTTGGACTCGCCGATTTGTATGAACAAACTCGTCGAGTCCCTCCATCACTGAGTCTACTCTCAACTCACTGAGTCCACTCCCTAACTCACCTCGTCCACTCGACACTGATAAAACTGAAGAACTCGGGACTCGCGACCCAACTCGTCGAGTCGTTCTTCCGACTCGCCGAGTTGCCGCCATGCAACTGATTTTTACTCGATTTTGTTTGAATCCAATGCATATAATTGATAGATCTGAGTCCAATAAGCTGTTTTACCACGTAAAGTTTCCAACTTTACGTGCACAACCTCATGAATAAGGGAAATAAGGCTAAAAGATGCATAAAATGGGTAGATCTATGGTTAACATGCAATATAACTCCAAAAAGACAGTAGATCTGGGCTTTACAACACCCCAACATTCAGATCCATAGATATTTCGACTTAATAAGACGTTCATGCAAGTGTAGGGCTTGGAACAAGCATCAACTAGCTCTTAGGAGAGCTCTAATGGAAGTTTAAAGCATATAACAAGATGGAACTCCGAAAATACCTCAATTAACTCTGATTTGGCCTTGGATCTTTGCACTACAACACTTCTCCTTGCTTCTTTCTTCTTCTCCTTCTTCACACCTTCACAAAATGGCACCAAAACACATATAAGCTCTTCAAGGGAGGATTAGGGTTCTATCACTGCGTTCTCAGGGTGAGGGGGGCGAGGATGGGGGCTATAAGGTGGTATAAATAGTGGGCAACCCGGGGATTTAGGGTTTCACCCAGACGGATGGACTCGCCGAGTCCATATTATGGACTCGCCGAGTCCCCGGCTCACGCGTGCCCGCAGACGCGACCCTACTCGGCGAGTCAGGCCATGAACTCGCCGAGTCCCTCTTGTAAAAATCCCTCTAATTACCAATAAATCAACATACCGGGAACGGGTCGTTACAACTCTCCCCCACTTGTCTCAGACTTCGTCCTCGAAGTCTGCTACGGCTGGATCTGCAAATAACTCCGGGTAGTGCGCTCTCATTTCTTCTTCAGCCTCCCACGTCCATTCAGACCCCTTCCGGTGCTGCCACTGCACCTTTACTAGCTGAATTACCTTGTTCCTCAAGGTCTTGGTCTTCCGTTCCAGAATCACAACCGGCTTCTCGATATAATTCAGGCCGCTATCAACCTGGATGTCCTCTAAGGGAACGACTGCTGTCTCATCCACCAAACACTTCCTCAACTGCGACACGTGGAAGGTGTTGTGTATCTGACTAAGCTCCTCAGGAAGATCTAACCGATAAGCAACCCGACCCACCCGGGCCAAAACCCTGAAAGGACCAATAAATCTGGGGCCCAATTTGCCCCTCTTCCGGAACCTGATGACACCTTTCCAAGGTGAGACTTTCAGAAGAACCATATCTCCCACCTGGAACTCCAAGTCCGAACGCCTCCTGTCGGCGTAGCTCTTCTGCCGACTCTGCGCAGTCTGCAGTCTACTACGGACCTGCTGGATCAATTCCGTCGTCTTGAGCACCACTTCGGTGCTCCCTATGACTTGCTGACCGACCTCGCCCCAACAAATCGGGGTCCTGCACTTCCTTCCATATAACATCTCAAAAGGAGGTCGATCAATGCTCGCATGATAACTGTTGTTATACGAGAATTCCGCTAACGGAAGATACGTATCCCAACTGCCCCCAAAATCTAGAACACATGCCCTAAGCATGTCCTCGAGAGTCTGAATCGTCCTCTCGCTCAGCCCGTCAGTCTGAGGATGAAAAGTGGTGCTGAAATGGAGACGAGTACCCATCTCGTCGTGGAATCGCTTCCAGAATCTGGACGTGAAACGAACATCTCGGTCCGACACCACCGATACCGGCACTCCATGACGTGCCACAATCTCTCGCACATAGATATCGGCTAACTTTTCCGCCGATATACTCTCCTGAATCGGAATAAAATGGGCACTCTTCGTCAACCGATCCACTACTACCCATATCGAGTCCACTCCACGTGCGGTCCTGGGGAGTTTGGTGACAAAATCCATGGTGATATCCTCCCATTTCCACACGGGAATGTCTAACGGCTGCATCTTTCCGTGAGGTCTCTGGTGCTCCGCTTTGACCTTTCGGCAGGTCAAACATCTCTCAACATACCAAGCGACGTCTCGCTTCATGCAGGGCCACCAATAATCAGGTTGAAGATCTCGATACATCTTCGTCGCTCCTGGGTGGATAGAAAATCGAGACTTATGAGCCTCGTCCATCAATACTTGCCGTACCCCACCCCAGTACGGTACCCACACCCTACCATGAAGCGTCAACAAACCCCGACTGTCGTAATCAAACGAAGCTACTCGGCCCACTATCCTCTCGCACTTCTGCCTCTCCTCCTTGAGACCCTCCATCTGAGCCTCCTTGATCCGCTCCAACAAGGGAGTGATCACTGTCATCCTCATACACAGATCTCTGATAGGGGCCGCCGACACCTTACGACTCAGGGCATTGGCCACCACGTTGGTCTTCCCTGGATGATAAAGGATCTCACAGTCATAGTCCTTCAGCACGTCCAACCATCTCCTCTGCCTCATGTTCAAACTTGGCTGATCCATAAGATATCGCAAACTCTTGTGATCCATGTAAATAGTACAACGGACCCCATAAAGGTAATGTCTCCAAATCTTGAGGGCAAATACAACTGCCCCCAGCTCCAAGTCGTGGGTAGGATAATTAGCCTCGTGAGGCTTCAACTGTCTTGAGGCATAAGCTACCACATGGCCTCGCTGCATCAACACTGCTCCCATACCTGTGATCGAAGCATCACAATAGACTACGAAATCCTCTACTCCCTCTGGCAAGGTAAGGATCGGAGCCTCGCACAATCTCTGCCTGAGAGTCTCGAACGCCGCCTGCTGGTCAGGTCCCCAACGAAAAACCACCGACTTCTTGGTTAGTCGGGTGAGCGGCACTACTATCTTGGAGAAGTCCTGGATAAATCTCCGATAATACCCTGCCAATCCTAGGAAGCTCTGAATCTCAGATGGAGACCTCGGGACCTCCCACTGCATCACGGCCTCAATCTTGGCCGGATCTACCAAAATACCCTTCTGGGTGACGAGATGCCCAAGAAACTGCACCTCGCGCAACCAGAACTCGCACTTGGAGAACTTGGCGAAAAGTCTCTCCCTCCTCAAAGTCTCCAACACCTCCCGCAGGTGCTCCTCGTGCTGCCCCTGTATCTTGGAATATACCAAGATTTCATCTATGAACACTATCACTGACCGATCCAGCATCGGTCTGCACACGCGGTTCATGAGATCCATGAACGCGGCTGGGGCATTGGTGAGCCCAAATGGCATCACCATGAACTCATAATGACCATACCGGGTCCTGAAAGCAGTCTTCTGTACATCCTCATCCCTAACCCTCATCTGATGGTAACCGGAGCGTAGGTCGATCTTGGAGAACCAAGACGCTCCCTGGAGCTGATCAAACAAGTCATCTATCCTCGGAAGTGGGTAACGGTTCTTCACCGTTACCTTGTTCAACTCCCGATAATCAATACACATCCGATGCGACCCATCCTTCTTCCTCACAAATAAGATCGGCGCTCCCCAAGGCGAACTGCTCGGCCGAATGAAACCCTTGTCTAACAGCTCCTGAAGCTGTGTAGACAACTCCTACATCTCAGGGGGAGCAAGTCGATACGGTGCTTTGGCTATCGGAGCCACACCAGGAACTAGGTCGATCCTGAACTCAACCTGCCTCTCAGGAGGTATCCCCGGCAAATCCTCGGGAAACACATCCGGGTAGTCTCGAACAATAGGAACATCATCAATCGTCGTCTTGCCCTTATTCCGGGCATCCAAGACGTAAGCTACAAAACCGGCGCAACCCTGCTGAACATAGCGCCTCGCCCTTGCGGCGGAACAAAAGGTCGGTCCTCGCTGGGGCCTCTCGCCCTGAATCACTATCTCTCCCCCACTGGGAGTGCGAACCCTCACTAGCTGAAGCTCACAATCAATCACCGCCCCATTGGGGCTTAGCCAATCCATGCCCACAATAACTTTATTCCCTCGCAGGGGAATAGGAACCAGATCCACTGAAAACTGCTCATCAAATATCTGAAGGGAACACCCTCTATGTACTCTGCCGACCCTCACGGTCCTATCATCTGCTATCTCAACCTCTAATGGACAATCCAGCTCCCCTGGAGCCCTGCTAAATCTCTTGCTAAGCGCAAGCGATACAAATGATCAGGTGGTCCCCGAATCGAACAATACCAAAGCAGGGATGCCGTTCACCGAGAACGACCCCGTCACCACATCAGGAGTCGCTCGCGCCTCCTCTGCTGTCATCTGAAATGCCCTGCTCTTCGCAACTGGCGCATCAGCTCGGCCCTGTCGGCCATCCGTAATCCTCAAGGTGGCAGGGGCGGGTGCAAACACCTTCCCTGCTGCAGCTAAACTGGGATACTGGGACTTTTTATGTCCCCTCTGATTGCACTGAAAGCAAATCAGATCCGATGCTGTAACCGTAGTGGCAGGGGCCGTACAATCCCTACTCATATGCCCAGTCCGACCGCACTTGTAGCAGCCGGAACTCCCTGCCTTGCACGCCCCCTCGTGCAATCTCCCACACTTGCCACACCGATCGTGGCTCTGCTGACCCCTGGACCTGTGATCTGAAACCTTGGGCTTTTTGCCCACACTGCCTGAACCCGAAACCGCCTCCGGTTTCCTCTTCTTCTCCATCTGGAGATCAATCTCCCTCTCTCTGGCTCTAGCAATCATGTCGTCCAGTGTTTTGCAACTGGACCGGCTCACAAACATACGAATGTCACTCCGCAACATCTCGTGATAACGGGCCTTCTTCATCTCCTCATCGGCTGCATACTGTGGAACAAGAAGAGCCCTCTCCCTGAATTTGGCGGTGATCTCCGCCACTGTCTCGGTAGTCTGGGTAAGGTCCTGGAACTCCCTAGCTAACTGATGCACCTCAATGACCGGTGTAAACTCCGCCCTGAACCTGGTAGAGAAATCAGCCCAGGTCATGGCATCCAATGCCGCATCATCCCCGATGGCATGTCCGACCTCCTCCCACCAGTCTCGTGCCCTGTCCTTCAGAAGACAGGACGCCAATCTAACCTTGTCCCCCCTCGGGACATCTGCTAGTGCGGAAAGCGTTGGCCACATCCGCCAACCACCTGGTACTCGCTATGGGGTCCCGTGCCCCATGATAGTCGGGAGCTCCGCATGCCCTGAACTCCCTGAAAGTGAGTGTGCGCGACCCCATCACGGCCGCCATCTCAGTACGGAACGTACCCAATCTCTCATCCATCAGCTCCAAAATACCCTCCTTGATCGAACCGAAGATCATAGGAGTCTGCTCTAGTATGATGCGAGTAACCTCAGAAGAAAGGAACTCTCTAGTCTGCTCATCCATCTGCCCGACCTCCGGGTCTGATCCCGATCCTGATCCCCCTCCGGCATCTGAACTGCCGGCTGCTGGCCTCGGACGCAAGACTACCATTCTGAAACATATCATAACAACATCAGAACACTGAAATATCTCAAGGGATCATGATACTACTACTAGTTTCCTGGTCTTGTCTTGGCCTTCCTTGATTCGAGTACGGATCCTCTGCTTTCAGTAGTATAGGCCCCTACTACCTTCCACATCTATCCGTACTTTCCACAAGAACTGCCTTGACTCCACTAAGTCACTTCTACCGCTGCTATTCTCTGCTACTCTCATCCTAGGCTTGCCCTAGAGAAAACTCAAGCTCAATACGACTGGTCCTCAGCTGCTGTAGGTCTCCTCGTAATGCCAGTTAGCCACCACCTAAACACCATCACATGTGATGAGGATCAGATAATCCTTCAAGTAAAAGATTCGTCCCTACAACGGTTGGACTCAAACAAGAGCTGCGCAATAGGGCCAGTTCCAGCACTCTGGGATTATTCAAACCTGATTACATGTGGTGTGACGTGTCCACCTAATGGCCAACTCCCATTACTCGGAACCCCACCAAGCACGAAGCAAGCAACATTCGGATAAGGGAAACAGACTCAAGCAAAGCTATTCTTATAACAAGAAACTGTACTAGCATAGGATGCTAAGCTCATACTATCAGGCATAACCTAAACAGGCTATCCTACTGCTGTCTACTCAATTCTAGCATGCAATACTCATAAAGCTGTAACACATAAGCAGGCACATAAGGCATTCTCCTAGATCCTTAGTCCTACACTAGCATGTTGTTCTACTGAAACTGAAACTGAACAAATAACTTGTATGGGTAATTTGGGAGTACTTACTTGAGCTCGGCTGACCGCATGCACACACCTCTATCTTGTTAAAAAAACAATTCCTTCTTTCTAAGTGTTTTCAAAAATTCTTTTGTAAAACATTTTTATTTTATTAAAATCTTTTATTTCCCTTAGTTTGAGTTCAGATACACCCAGAAGTGTATCCGAATCCCTCAAACCAGGGCTCTGATACCAACTTGAACGACCCAAAAATACGACCCAAAAATTTTCGTTTTTCAATATAATCAAAACCATAATATAAGTATCATAACGTAAAACATACGCGATGTATCCCTAAAACATAATAAAATACTGTGCGGAAGATTGTATCATACTACATCAAATCCAAAATTTCAAAAAGATATCCCCAGGACAAAAGCTGTGCTGTGGTGTGTGCGATGCTGTCACCCCGAGCTCTTCCCTTTGCTTGCGGAAGTACCTGAAACCAAAACTGAAACTGTAAGCATGAAGCTTAGTGAGCTCCCCCAAAATACCACATACCATACAATAACATATAAACACACATTGGGTCTTGCCCACTGCATCGGGCCGAAGCCCGGAAACTGCATCGGACCGAAGTCCGGAACTGACTGGGACATTGTCCCCTGCATCGGACCGAAGTCCGGAACTAACTGCATCGGACCGAAGTCCGGAACTGACTGCATCGGACCGAAGTCCGGAACTGACTGGGACCGTGTCCCCTGCATCGGACCGAAGTCCGGAACTGACTGAGCATAGCATAGCATATCATCTAGCATGAACAAATATACTGCATACTGCATCGGGCCGTAGCCCGGAACACATAACATATAACACATATAAATCCTGTCTGAACCACGAAGGTATCAAACATACTAACTACTACATCGGACCGAAGTCCGGAAACTACTGCTAACTGGACGGGCCGGCATTGTGGCCTTAGACCTGTCCCTACTGGAAGGAAACTCACCCCGTAAGCTAGCTGATGAGTGTGTGGCTCGGGAAGCTAACGGCTGCTGCTCCTGAATCTCCTCGGCTACAGGTTCATAAACACACTCAATCAAATACTAACACTGCACTTGGGGTAAAATGACTCTTTTACCCTTGGTCAAAGTCAACTCTCTTTGGGCTGACTCGCCGAGTTGGGCTACCCAACTCGCCGAGTCCTAGTCTCACTTCTCAGCTCTACACGCTGCTACTCGTCGAGTGTGCCATCGACTCGACGAGTACTCTCTTGATCCAAGAACTCAGACAATCTTCATCCGACTCGCCGAGTCGTATGAACAAACTCGACGAGTTGTTCTTGATCCTAAGAAGATTGCCTTGGACTCGCCGATTTGTATGAACAAACTCGTCGAGTCCCTCCATCACTGAGTCTACTCTCAACTCGCTGAGTCCATTCCCTAACTCACCTCGTCCACTCGACACTGATAAAACTGAAGAACTCGGGACTCGCGACCCAACTCGTCGAGTCGTTCTTCCGACTCGCCGAGTTGCCACCATGCAACTGATTTTTACTCGATTTTGTTTGAATCCAATGCATACAATTGATAGATCTGAGTCCAATAAGCTGTTTTACCACGTAAAGTTTCCAACTTTACGTGCACAACCTCATGAATAAGGGAAATAAGGCTAAAAGATGCATAAAATGGGTAGATCTATGGTTAACATGCAATATAACTCCAAAAAGACAGTAGATCTGGGCTCTACAACACCCCAACATTCAGATCCATAGATATTTCGACTTAATAAGACGTTCATGCAAGTGTAGGGCTTGGAACAAGCATCAACTAGCTCTTAGGAGAGCTCTAATGGAAGTTTAAAGCATATAACAAGATGGAACTCCGAAAATACCTCAATTAACTCTGATTTGGCCTTGGATCTTTGCACTACAACACTTCTCCTTGCTTCTTTCTTCTTCTCCTTCTTCACACCTTCACAAAATGGCACCAAAACACATATAAGCTCTTCAAGGGAGGATTAGGGTTCTATCACTGCGTTCTCAGGGTGAGGGGGGGCGAGGATGGGGGCTATAAGGTGGTATAAATAGTGAGCAACCTGGGGATTTAGGGTTTCACCCAGACGGATGGACTCGCCGAGTCCATATTATGGACTCGCTGAGTCCCCGGCTCACGCGTGCCCGCAGACGCGACCCTACTCGGTGAGTCAGGCCATGAACTTGCTGAGTCCCTCTTGTAAAACTCCCTCTAATTACCAATAAATCAACATACCGGGAACGGGTCGTTACAGCAAGCAAAAGTCAAGTGTGGGGTATTTTGATATGTGCATAATTAGTTAATTATTTGGCACATATTCTTAATCATTTTTAATTAATTATGTGAACAATATGGAAAAAAGGTACTTAAAATGTTTTGAATTTTGTGTTCAGTCCAGAAGACATGCTTGGAAGTAAAAGGGAACAAGGGAAAGCAATTGAAGACCAAAGAATGAAAATAAGAGACAAAAGACCACCTACTCGGCGAGTAGACGACTATACTCGGCGAGTACACGAGGATGTTCCAGAAGATAGCTACGATTCCTGATTCAAGACGGATAACTATGTACCTACTCGACGAGTTGGTCCTGCTACTCGTCGAGTACACCCTGTTTTGAGAAATCTATAAAAACCGAATCTTTATCCAATGGGGCAACATTCCTGGCGATTTTTGAAGGTTAAGCTGCGACTAAGAGCCCTAGAAGACGCTGAGGAACCCTAAGGTTCAATCTTTTAAAGAATTCAAGCAACTAGGTTAATCCTACCACTTAGATTTAGGAGTTGAATATGTTTGATCTAGTAAAACTTGTTTTTATGTTTGTTTCTACTGCAACTATGAACTAAATTCATTTTTGTTTCTGTTTGGGGAATACCAAGGAACTCCTATGGTTTAATTATTAGTTTTTGTTTGATTGTTTATTGGTGATCTATTAAATTAAGTTTGTTAAAGAACCTTATGCATTAATCACTACTATTTTCTGTTAATTGGAAGACAATTAGGCTGCATGAACATCTCTTAGTTGTTAACCTCATATGTCTATGTGAACACTAAACCATATGCTTAGAAGTAATGATTATGAAACTAAGATTAATAAGACAATAGGAAGATTAATGTGTGAGCTTGTTTGAGAAACCATCAAACAAGAGGTTAATTGAATTAGTAACTTAATTGACCACTACAAATCTTATTTAATCCAAATCATTAATCTAGGGAATTAATTAGTTTAAACACTTGATCACCGCTTAAATTAGTTAATTGTCTAAGGGTTAGGAGTAATGAACATGAACCTAACCATTATAATTGGTAACCAATAGCAATTAATCTATCATAAATACAAATAACCGTAGGAGTGAATTGGTTGAACCTAAATAGAAACATCTTTATCAAATTTGGTGAATTAGTTGTTGCTTTAGTTATTTAGTTCAATTATTGTGCCTAAGTTTCTAGTCTTGAAAAACTAGAAGAAACCCCTTTTACTTTTATTAGTTGTTTTAGTTAAAATTAGTTATTAGTTTAATTTTCCGTTCCCTGAGTTCGACACCTTACTTACTAATCTATACCACTAAAAGCAGGTTCACTGCCTTTGTATTATATAGCTTAAATTGTGTTTAATAACATCAAAATCATATCAAAACATCAAGATTCGAGAGTTTACCGCCCAAGAACACCTTGCGGAGTAAACTTTTTTATAAGGGAAAAAGTGTGCCCAATGTCCCTCCAAGCCTTGGAACTAAACCTAGGAACTACCATGACATGTTTAGACCACAAAATCATTAAGAAACAAAGGCTAGAAGTGAGTTCACGGCCAAGGTTGTTCTTGGGCCGTGAACTCCATTTTTAGGAGCCAAAACACCCTAAAAGCCTTCCTTAAGCCAAGAGACAAGTTTAGACATGTACCCTAATGAGTTTAGGACTAGAAAACACCATTAGAGCACCAAGAGTAAGGTGTTCACGACCCAAGAAGTTCCAGGGCCGTGAACTCCAAATAATAGTGCCAAATGGTTCTATAAACTCTTCTAAGGCCTTGTACAATAGCCTAGTTTAGTTCCTAGTTAAATTAGGGACTTGATAACACCACAAAAACCCTTCCAAGGGAGATTACGGTCGTAATCTCCATGGGATTTGGTCCCAGGTCCGTGAACTCCTAAAAGGAGTTATATAATGCCCTAAACTCTTCCATAGACCAAGCCATTGAGTAGAAATGCTTCTTAGGGTCTTTTAGAGCATCAAACACTAAATGGTCACATAAGTATGAGCTTACGGCCGTAAACTCATTTAGTAGGATCATTAGGGCTGTGAACCTCATGGTGGAGTGTTCCTTGAGCCCTACACACAATAGCTTCCCCTAAAAACACTTAGATGCAATCCTAGAGGCTAATAACACTTGATAAAGGTGTTTAGCATGTCCTAGGATGTCTTGACTTGTTTATTAGTTGTTTATAGACTAATTTGCTACATATATGTGATATTATATGTTAACTAGGATCATAAAGTGTGTTCAAGACTTCACTTGACACCTAGCAGTCCTACCTCTTCGGTTCATCCGTATCACCCACAACAGGTGAGTTCATACCCCTTAATTAATGTTTTGAATGTTTTTAAATGTTTTATGGGTGGGGGGATACAAGTAGAATCATGCTAGTTATTATATCAATCACATGTGATTAATAATCAGTATTCAAATGATTTACTACACATTAGCTGTTTTACCAAACAATTGTTATTTAAAGGATTTTCATATATGTTTTATATGTTTAAAACTCCTGATTTAATTGTTCATTATACACTATATGTTTCATTTCAAACTCATTTACAATTGTGTTTCAAACAAATGTTTCTTTGTATTTAAAACTGTTTTGTTAGATAAATACCTCCAACCCGTTTTATAGATTGACATCAAGTCGATCTTTTCTTAGATAGTAATCCTGTTCAAAAGGTTTTACAAAACTTATTTTATGCTTTTATATTGTCAATTACATGCCTATATATGTATGGTTATATAAGAAATGTTTAAAGAACTTAGGAAGGCTATCCACCCTATTTCCTTTTCGCGCTTGAGATGTGGTCTGGTGGGATATCGGGTACCCGTCCGAAGGTCGTTTAAATATTAGTTATATATCATGTGTATATATATAGTCATGAAGGTTCTTCCAATTCATTCAATACCCTTGGGTAGCAAGGGTATACATCCATGTTTATACGTACCAGTTACATTACTAGTAAGCTACCATAGAGGTAGTTCAGGAAAATACTAGAACTATTACTAGTACACGACATCATACAATGAGTCAGTTCATTCATGAGTCAATAATTGCTAGATAGAGAGAGAACATACATTACAGCTAGTACACACAGTACATTACCATTCATGCTAGATAGAGAGAACATACATTACAGCTAGTACACATAGTACATTACTATACATGCTAGATAGAGAGAACATACATTACAGCTAGCACAGGCAGAACATTTCAGTACATACAGGCTAGACAGAGAAAGATTACATTTTCAGTTAGCACATTCATTACATATACATTTATGAATTTATGTGAACCATTGGGCGGGTCATGGCACTTCCTGCCATGACTGCTCTTGTATCCCGAATCTCGTTAATTGGGGAGTGTATGAGTTTGCGTATAAATCTATACTGGATTGACTATCCTACACCTTGCTGCTCGCTACAGTGGGACTTGCAAGTCTACGGATGCCAAATGTTATTTCTTACGGCGTCTTACATCGTCGTTTTACTAGAGTCGGTAGCAGGATACAGGTCGATCACATGTTATATTGAATACCTTTTTGTTTTTAAGGTAGCTAGTACAATGGTAGTCACTTATTACAAATACTACAATACTTTCAAGATTTCAATAGACTTAAGGTAGTTAGTACGGTTGTAGTTATTTGATACTACACCATAGTACTATTTCATTTTCCCATTACATTCACTTCGTGAACATTCACACGATGCACGGTAATGTAGAAACTATATTTTTGGTTAATGATAGTCAGATTTGGGAAAATACACACTCTTACAAGAGACACACACATGGATACTAGATGCCTTGGTAGAAGGATACAGTTAGTAGGAAACATAGGGTTTTCTAGGATGTTCATTTACATACAAATACTTACAGTTCATTTACATACAAATACTTACAGTTCATTCGTACAAATACTTACATTTCAAACACATACAAGTACTTACATACAAATTAAGACACTAAAATGCTTATGATCTCACCAGCTTTAAAGATGATACTCGCTTTCAAAATAACTTGTATTCTCAGGTCAACCATAGACATGTACCGATGCAAGGTTTAGAGAAGATGGTGCTCGTTCAAGACTCATCTTTCATTTTGATTTATACTTTAGTGTCTATTATAATTTGACAGAACACACTTGTATTAAAATTATATTATTAATGCAATGGATGATGTTGTTGCTTGTTTACTACTTTTCATTGTTGTGATATTGTACATGACGTCCTCCGCCCCAGAACGTTTCCGCCGTTCATGGTTTTGGGGTGTGACATGTACGCTAATCGTACACGCTATATGGCTTGTACGCTGCACGTACGAGCTTGTACGCCCAACGTACTCACCCATTAAGCTATTTCTCCATTAAGGTCTTAATTACTTAAGTCCAAGGGTCCCACTCATAGATCTGAGTCATATGCAACATCTTAAACCATAAAGTCATAAATTTTGTGGCTCTGCATGCCCCAAATGAACCCAAACCCGCAATACAACACTCTACTTCCATGACATGAACTCAAACTTAAGCATGGATGGTTCTACGCTTCAAAGATGGAAACTTTATGACTCTAAACCCAAAAGAACACAAGAGTAGCAACTCTAAGATTTAGAAATGACAATAATCCATAAGATCTCATTTATGGGACCAAAAGGGTCTAAAAACTCAAACAAAGGAGATCTAAGCTATAACAAAACAAGTTTTGAGCTTTATACCTCAAATGAGTGCCAAAAGATGATGATAACCTAAATCTTCAAGCTCAAGCTCAAACAACTCTTCTTCACTAACTTCTTTTTCTTCTTTCCAAGGCACCAAACTACCAAAATCCACCCCACAAGGTCAAGAACACACCAAGATGCTATAGGGTTCAATATAAGGGTTTCTGGACAATAGAGGCTGATAAGGAGGCTAAAAATTGGGACTTAATGACATTATATATGGCTTGAACCCTAGAAATTAGGGGTTTGAGTCTGATCACGTATGCTGCATGTACGTGCATGCCTCCACGTTCCATATCATCCATCTACAGCCCGCGTACACCAGGCTTACACCAAACGTACAACCTCGACTAAGCCCACTCATAAAGGCCAATCCTTTAAGCCCAAAACAACTTACATGATATTGAAAAATAAATAAATAAATAAATAATACCTTAGAACCATTAGGTGTTACAATTCTCCCTCACTTGGATCAGACTTTGTCCTCGAAGTCCACTGCCCCGAACAACTCTGGATAGTGCTCCTTCATCTCCTCCTTAGGCTCCCAAGTCCACTATGATCCCTTGCGATGCTATCACTGGATATTCACCAACTCGATTACCTTGTTCCTCAAGGTATTCGTCTTTCGATCCAAAATCGCCACCGATCTCTTAAAATAATTCGGGCGGTCATCCACCTGATTATCCTCCAATGGTACCACTGCAGAATCATCCATCAAGCACTTCTGTAGTTGGGAGACGTGGAACGTACAATGAATCTGACTAAGTTCGATCGGAAGATCCAAGCAATACGCAACCCGGCCTACCCGACCCAAAACCCTGAATGGACCAATATACCTGGGGCCCAACTTGCCCCACTTCTTGAACCGAATGACACATTTCCAAGGTGACACCTTTAGGAGAACTATATCTCTTACCTGGAACTCTAAGTCTGACCGACGTCTGTTGACATAAGTCTTCTTCCGACTCTGAGCTATCTGAAGCCTGCTCCGAACCTGCTGAATCAACTCAGTGGTCTTGAGTACCACCTCAGTACTCCTCATAACTTGCTGATCGACCTCTCCCCAACAAATCGATGCCCTGCATTTTCTCCCATAGAGCATCTCAAAAGGAGGTCGATCAATGCTAGTGTGATAACTGTTGTTATACAAAAATTCCGCTAACGAAAGATACGTATCCTAACTCCCACCAAAATCCAACACACAAGCACACCACATATCCTCAAGAGTCTGAATAGTCCACCCACTCTGACCATTGGTCTGCGGATGAAATGTTGTACTAAAATAGAGATGAGTGCCCAAATTGTCATGAAACCGCTTCCAAAACCTGAAAGTTAAGCAAACATCCCTGTTTCAAACTACTGATACAAGCACCTCATAACGTGTCACTACCTCCCTGATATCAATCTCGGCCAACTTCTCTGTAGATATACTCTCATGGATCGGAATGAAATGCGTGCTATTGGTCAAATGATCCACGATGACCCATATAGAATCAACTCCGCGCGCAATCCTAGGAAGTTTTGTGATAAAATGCATAATGATGTCTTCCCATTTCCATACGGGAATCTCTAACGGCTGCATCTTGCTGTGCGGTTTGCTCGGCCTTGAGGCATTAAGAGCAAAACAAACAGGCCCTTAGTCCAACAACATAAACAAAATTCGGACTGAGGGCACTTATACTATCTACACATTTTTTTCAAAAATTCAACCTACTCTAATGTAAAAAAAAATCCATTGGGGTCATTTCCCCTACCTTGAAGGTACGTCCGCCACTGGATGGTAGCCACACTGGATTCAATTAGCTTTGATGGTTCGTATTGAATACGAGGTGAAAATCCTCATATCACATATCTTTTTTCTCGTTGTTTCATATCTATTTCAGCTCGTATTAATCTCTTGGTCATTTCCCAAAACAACCCAGATAGAAAAAGGTTTAAAGAAAACGTGATGAGAAGATTGAGATTTATGGGATGTTTGTGAAAGATTTAAACCGCATCTTAGTCATTGAGTTGTTTCCGACAAAATACACACTGCATGAAATGAAAAAAAGAAAAAAAAAAGAACATATATTGTATGTCAAGGATAATATTCATAATCAAATACAAAAAACGCTAAATATGTGTTTTTACAAGGAACTTAACATGAGATTTCTAGTTGTGTTGGACGACAGCTGTGGTAGACAAAATAGACCAAACTGGAAGAAAATAGAACCACTAATATTGTTTGTACAACCATATTTTACTAATTAGATTGACTTTTTGTTTTAGTTAAAGTCAATCAAATGTTTATATAAAAAAAGGAATTAAAATATTATTTCTTTACAGTACTAATAAAAAGGTTAAACGAAATAAAATCAAACTAAAGTGGTTTTTTTTTCTTTAAGAGATGGTAGTTCTTTTTTTCTTTTTCTTTTAACTTTTTTATTATTATTTTTTTACATGAAAAATCTTCTAAATCTTCCAAGACTTTGTAACCCTAAAAAACCAATTTTTTTTTCAAACTTCATTCTTCCACTACCACCTTTGCCACTACTATCACATAGACTACCTCTTTTGTCACCGCTACCACAAACACCACCACCGCCTTTGCTACCTCAACCACCACCACCTCTACCAACTATGTTGCCGCCACCATCACTACCTGTACAACTACCATCACCCCTGCCAACTCGATCACCACCATCACTTCCTTCGTCACTACTTCTACCATTCTGTCATCATCCATTGCTACCGTTATTGCAACCAACACCACCACTTTTTATCACCTCCAATACCACAACCTTTGCTACTGTCACCACCACCACATCCACCCACTTCGTAGACACTACTACCACCACTATCCCAACTATTTTGCGCCAACTTCTTTTTCCTATTTTTACGATGGTAATAACCAACAAAGAAACCAATCATGGGGGTTTGAAATTAACTTTTATGGCAAGAATTAATGAGTTGTGTTTCAAAAGGCAAAAAACGTAATTTTTTATGACTATTACCTTCTTAAAAAATAAATTACCTTTAAAAGTCAAAAAATATTAAACAAACATTTTTTAAAACTAACTTTTGATTTTTATCCCTTCAAAAGTAAAAAAGTTCTTTTATAAAAAAAACTTTTTAGCTTAACAAACAATCCCAAACAACCCCTTAATATTTATTGTTTAACAACTTCAAATTGTTTTTGAGGAATGAATCAACTTTGTACACCCTATTGGGAATGGAAGACGACTGCTAGTTTCTTAGATTAATTTGCGCTGCAAGGGTGATTTTTGGTAAATTATATTGAGTTTAATGTATCTTGTTCAATGAGTATTAATGTATGTCCCTCTACTATTGCTTTTGCTACTAAAAACACCATTTTTTAGTTTATGAACAAGATTTTGAAAATCGATTAAGAATTGTATAATCATTTAGAGATTTATTGTTACCTGGTTCATATAAAATATTAGAGTGTTGATGAAAATGCGTTGATGAAGATGATCATAAATAATATTTTCTCTTAACAAGTAAGAGATAAGAAACTCCATGCCTAGATTTTTTAGTTTTTTATTTGGCTTCCATAAAAACTGTGATTGCTATAGGTTTTAGTAGACCGTAATTGCTATAGTTTTTAGGGTTTTATTTATTTATTTATTTTGAAGTGACAAATGTAGATTTGTGAGATGAACAAAGGGTAAAGCTCGATTTTATGAAATATGAAATATTGGAGATGAACAAAGAGTAAATTTGGATTAAATTTTTGGAGACGGATAAAGATTAAAAAGTAAGACTTGATTTTCTAGAATTTTCAAGCTTAAGTTGCTTTTGCTTTGAACTTGTGTAACGTTCGTTAGTTCCGAACATAGGGTATCAGCCGAAGATTTTGATAGTGGTGGTCTTGTCAGAGAAGACAGAGGAAGTCGAAGAAGATATATAAGTAGGGGGTGTCAATTTATGAAATGACACGGCAAAAATACATGCCATGACATGAACCAATATTGGTACGAAATTAAAATTCGAATTCATGTTTGTGTCAAGTGTAAAAAACACGAATTCGTTTTCGTGATTATTATGCTATATGTGATTAAGTATGAATTAAAAAACTAATAATTGAATTGTTTTATGCTTATCATGTTTTAATCGACTCGTTTTCGTGTTAATAAAAATAAATACATCATCATGTCACGATGTGTTATATAAAACCTTATCGTGCTGTATCAGATAAAAACACAACACAAATATAAAATTTAACACCGTTATAGATAAGGCGAGTGGGGATGGGGTGTAGGGTGGGGTGGAGATGAGATATGGTGGGTCCCGTTTTAGTTTTATATCATTAAAATTGCAATTATTTATAGGAAAAAGAAAAAAGTTATTGAAAAAGGTAAAAATAACCTAGTCTTTTTAACTTTTCAAAGTTTGGACTAAAAATACAAATATGAGCAAACCATATGGACCAATTTACTCAAAAAGAAAATATATTACAATTATTTATTATGTAATTCAAACCAAAATAATATAATCATAAAAATCGGAAGGAACTCCTTCCAACCACTCCCATTGACACTACAAATAATCATCCTCTCTTCTCAGTTGTAACTGCTACAATTCATTTCCTTCGTCTGTTCATCAGATCTACTCTCGTTCTTTTCTTTTGCCCAAAATCTTCCATTCTACCTGGAATTGGGGTTTCCGATATACAGAAATGAAGGAAGATTCGCCAAATGATTTGGAGAAAAGCTATTTCGACGTGTTGGGTTTATGTTGTTCGTCGGAGGTGTCACTGATCGAGAAGATTCTTAAACCTCTCGACGGCGTTCACCATGTCTCCGTCATCATTCCTTCCAAAACTGTAATTGTGCTTCACGACGCCGCCTTGATTTCTCAATTTCAAATTGGTAAACTCTTTCTCTCTCAGGCACACTAAATGTATACATCTGTTTGAGAATTAGACTTACGATTTTCATTTTAAGCGTTGAAGGAATAGGTTCAAAAGCTAAAACTGATTTGGTTTTTGTTTTCATGATTAAAAAGATCCGGTTATATATGTACACTCAAACACGTTTCTTAACTTTTTGAGACTTTTTCTGTGGAAAAATACCACTAACGGAAATTTGAGAATTTTAGTGTATTTTAAGGAGTTGAAGTTTTTTACAACTTGTTTTTTCTTTTTTTTTTTTTTTTTTTTTTTTTTAATTTTTTTTTTTACAATTTGTAAAAACGAATATGTAAAAAAAAAAATAATAAGAATTTACATATTTACCATTTTACATTAATGAAAATGTATATGGAAAGAAAATTAGAAATGAATTTGTAAAAAAATTCAGTTGTAAAATCTAAAAACATATTGAATAAAGTTGAACACAATAATTTCTTTATACACAATTTCTAGAGTTGAACGATACAATACTTTAATGCATATGCATAAATTGATGTGGATGTAAAAAATTTGTACTTTACGGTTTCCATTTGTGAAAGGATATTGTGATAAAAGTTGTAAAAACCTTGTAAAAGAAGTTATAAAAATATTTTTTAAAAATTGTAAAAATTTAATAAACTTGTAGAAACCAAATTATAAAAGTAAAATTTAAAAAGGTTAATATAAGTTTTATATTTGGAAAACATATGAAAAACTCAAATTTATCAATAAACTATCTCAAATAAATTTTAAAAGTTTAATGATCTCACCAAACACTATATTATGGTAAGTTGCATAATTTAAAAAAAAAATCTAATTTATAAACTTCTTTAAAAAATCTATTTGTCTGTGTCTGCGGACCAAGCGAGAAAATATCAAACAAATTACAAACGATTGTGTATAGAGAAAATAGAGTACCATTATTTTATAATTTATATTATATTAAAATAAATAGCTGAGATCATCGAGTTATTGAACACTAGTAATGTTGTTAAGTAATAGTCAATAGATATATTATATGTGACGTGATCAAATATCTAAATTTGAAAATATATATAATTAGTCCTTGGCTTTTTTTCGTATGGGTCATACACAACTTTTTGACTTATTTGAAAGTTGTATAATGTATATTGATCAATTCTATTTTACAGAGAAATAAATAATTACACTTGTAAATTTAGAATCTAAGTTATACCATCTCCAATACACTTTATTTTTATATTCTATCTTTAATGTGTAAAACAGAGTTTACATTATTTGTAACACTAAAAAAATACAAACGTATAAAATTTGTTTTTCTAAATTATTAAGAAAAATACTAGATATTAATAAGTCTGAAATATAGAAATCAAATTAAATTTACATGATAAATTAATATCTATTTAATTTATAATATAATATCATAACAACAATATTGAATAGAGACTATTATTATACAAACAATAGATAAAAGTTGAAGAAATCCCAATTTATATAGTTGAACTTTGACATATTTGGTGTTAATAAATAGCACAATACAATATTTGGGTGTTGTATATTCACCAACACAAATTTTGGTGTAACTTTTGAATTTGGGTTATACAAAAAAAATCGTATTAAAATTTCCCATACGACAGTTTACTTATGTATTAAATAAATGATAATTATTTCTTTTTTCTCTTTACCCTTGTTTAATTTAGTTAAGGCGCTAAACCAAGCAAGATTAGAAGCAAACGTAAGGATGAAAGGAGTTCAAAGCTACGGAAACAAGTACCCAAGCCCATACGCCGTCGTTTGTGGTGTCCTCCTTTTGCTATCATTTTTGAAATATTTTTATTCTCCATTTAAATGGTTAGCACTTGGAGCTGTCGCTGTTGGCGTTATACCCTTAATTTTGAAAGCTTTGGCATCACTACGAATTTTCAGATTCGACATCAATCTTCTCATGCTCATTGCAGGTATAACACATTTTTATTTATGAATATGAAATTTTATGGATCATATAAAATTTATAAATTCCATAATTAATAAATCATCTTTTATATGTTGCAGTCGCAGGATCCATTGTCCTGAAGGATTACTGGGAAGCAGGCACAATTGTTTTCTTATTAGTTATATCCGAATGGCTCGAGGCTAGAGCAAGTCACAAGGTTTATATAATTACATAACCCCCCCCCCCCCCCCCCCCCCCCCCTCCTCTCAAAATGAATATTCCACATTAATATTTAAAAAACAAAATGATATGAATTTTATATGTATAGGCGACTGCTGTGATGTCATCATTAATGAGCATAGCTCCTCAGAAGGCTGTATTAGCCGACACTGGTGAAGAAGTCAACACTAGCGAAGTCAAAGTCAACACAAGACTTGCGGTCAAAGCCGGGACCATGATCCCCATTGATGGAATAGTCGTGGAAGGGAAATGTGAAGTCGATGAAAAAACCCTAACTGGTGAATCGTTTCCTGTTGTTAAACAAGTAGACTCCATCGTTTATGCAGGGACACTCAATCTAAATGGTATGCAATCATTCTACATATCTGTATATATATATATATAGATATATTTTTTAAAGATATTAATTTAATTCGGGATTTTTTATTTTTATTTTTTTATTTCAGGTTATATTAGTGTTAAGACTACTGCTCTAGCTGACGATTGTGTGGTTGCAAAAATGGGAAAGCTTGTTGAAGAGGCTCAAAATAATAAATCTAAAACTCAAAGATATATAGATGAGATAGCCAAGTATTACACCCCTGGTAAAATTCTGTTATTTATATTTTCTTTTATGTTTCTAGGGATTTCTCGTTAAATATTTTGTTTGTGGTTTTTGGGTTTTGTAGCTGTTGTTGTGGTAGCTGCCAGCTTGGCAGCTATACCAGCTGCTATGAGAGTTCGTGACGTGGAGAAATGGTATCACTTGGCTTTGGTGGTTTTGGTAAGTGCATGTCCGTGTGCACTTATCTTATCAACTCCAATTGCAGCATTTTGTGCATTGTCAAAAGCAGCTACATCCGGACTTTTAGTCAAAGGCGCTGAATACCTTGAAATACTTTCTACTGTCAAATTTATTTGCTTTGATAAAACCGGAACAATCACTAAAGGAGAGTTTTCTGTCTCAAGCTTTAAACCGCTCATTCACAATGACAAATTGCTATATTGGTAAATTAGTTTTATGATTTCCTACGCGTTCGGAACTTTTTTTTTTTTTTTTTTTTTATTTAATTTTTTACTTAATTAATTTGATAAGGGTTTCGAGCATCGAGAGCAAGTCGAGTCATCCAATGGCTGCGACACTTGTGGATTATGCGCAGTCTCATTCAGTCCAACCACAACCAGACAATGTGGAGGAATTCAAAGATTTTCCTGGTGAAGGAGTTTACGGGAAGATAGATGGGAAAGATGTTTATATCGGAAACAAAAGGATCGCCATTAGAGCAGGCTGTTCACAAGGTGAAAATCAATAATTAATTAATTAATTATTCGAAATTATATTTCTGTTGTGTAATGTAATTCTTGAACAATTAATATTCTCAGATCTTATCGGTGATGAAAGGAATGAAGGGAGGTCGACAGGGTACATATTCGTAGGGTCTTCACTTTCCGGAATCTTTAGTTTGTCAGATTCATGTCGAATTGGAGTACGTGAAGCACTCCAACAACTCAAATCAATGGGAATTAAAACCGCCATGCTCACCGGAGACTCTCAATCCGCCGCTAATCACGCACAAAATCAGGTAATTCAAAATCAAAATTCCCTTTTTTTTTTTTTTTCCATTTCTTTCGACTCAATTTCTGAATTCACAGTTAGAAGAAGCATTAGACATGGTCCACGCAGAACTTCTCCCACAAGATAAAGCCAGAATCATTAAAGAAATCCAAAAGGAATCCCCTGTAGCTATGGTGGGAGACGGGATGAACGATGCTCCTGCTTTAGCCACAGCAGACATCGGGATCTCAATGGGGGTGTCAGGATCCGCATTAGCAAATGAAACAGGACACGTGATTCTGATGTCAAATGATATCCGGAAAGTTCCGGTAGCTGTAAGGCTTGCGAGAAGAACACGTAGAAAGATATTTGAGAACATTTTCATTGCTATGGTTACTAAAGCTGCTGTTATCGCATTGGCTATTGCTGGTCACCCGCTCGTTTGGGCTGCAGTTCTTGCTGACATGGGAACCTGCTTACTTGTCATTTTCAACAGCATGCTTCTGCTACGAGGTACAAATTCAAAAAACAGGAAAAAGAATTCGGGTTCTTTACAGTGTACATTTAGTTCTATGGTTGAAGAAAAATGTTGTGATGTGGGTGGTGGTTGTGATTTAAATGTTAAAGACGACTGTTGTAGTTCAGAGGTTGAGGAAAGTTGTTGTGATGGTGGTGGTTGTGGTTCAGAGTTTAAAGCCAAATGTTGTGATGTGGGTGGTGGTTGTAGTTCAGAGGTTAAAAAAAGTTGTTGTGATACGAGTGTTGGTTGTGGTTCAAAGGTTAAAGATAATTGTTGTAGTTCAGAGGTAGAGATTAAAGAAAGTTGTTGTGATGGTGGTGGTTGTGGTTCAAAGGTTAAAGACAATTGTTGTAGTTCAGAGGTTAAAGAAAGTTGTGATTCAAAGGTTAAAGATAAGTGTTGTGATGTGGGTGGTGGTGGTCCTGATAAAAATGTACGAGAGGAGAAGCGATTGGTACAAGGAAAAGGAACACACGGGTGTTGTGATGACGAGAATGACGAAATACAAGAGGTAAAGCCAGTGGTACAATCATGTGAAGCAAAAATGTCCATACAAGAAACAAAGTGTTGTAAGGTAAACAAAGATTTGGAATCACAGATTTGCGTTAAAGAGCAAGGAGAATGCAATAATAGTAATTCCTACATCAAGTTGGAGAAAATGGTTAAAAATTGTTGCAGGAGGCGTGGCTTGAAAAAGAGGAATGTTGTCAGTAGGTGTTGCAAGAGCTTTGCATACAAATGTTGTCGGTATGGACGCTTATCAGAGATTGTGATCGAGTAAATGCTTTCCAAGATTCCCCACTTATACATATGTATATAACGTGTACCATTTATATGTATATAGGCCTTTGTATTTGTATTATAGTAATAACGTTTCTATGTATTTTGTATTTGCATTCAAGTTATGACATTTCTATGTATAGTAGCTTTTGTATCTATATTCAATATTATAAATGATATGTTAGAAATTGGTTTATAAACTCACACCATCATTATTATCGAAATTACTTGGGGTTTACATTTTTCGATTGAAAGAAATAGTGATGAGAACTGTGAACATGGGATACAATACAGCAAGACCGTGTAGTTTGGCTATTGAGAACAAACATTACTATGTAGACCTTAATTATTGTATTAAGGCAATCAGACAAAATACAAATCCTAGAATCAACAAATAAAAACACTCCATCGACAATTTGTACATGGTGGTGTACTGCCTTTGAATTTCTTTTCCTAACCTTGGTTGTGATTTGTTTTTATCGTTCTTAGTTTTAATCTAAGAAGTGTTGAAGGTTTGTGGTTTTAATTATAACATGGTATTATGGCTTTGGGCGAAGCTTTGATTCCGATTTCATTTTGATTTTTTAGTTTTACAAAAACTGACTAGGGTTTATAGTGTTCATTTATGATATCTTATTAACTCTAATCGTTTGGTTAAATCAAATGTTTCTTCGTTGTTCTGTGAAAGATTGGTGGCATCCGGAGTTGGAGTTTAAGAGCAAGTTAGGGTTTTTACATCTCTCTTGGGTAACATTCTTTGTCTAGTTTATTCGGTTTCTTCATTGATCTAAGAGTTTGTGTAAAAATCATCGGTGAGCAAGGCTAGGTTGTTATTGTTTACTTTTGTTGTTTTCTAGGTCTAGGTTTACTATTTATAAGGCCTAACTTCGAGTTTATATGGTCTATCATTTGCTTTGAAAGTTCAAATTAATTATTGAACTTTTATCTATTCGAGATTGATTTCGGTTTTTCATGCTTATTTTGCATCATAATCTTTGTAAGTCTTCTATATTGAACATCTCTATGTCGTTGATCTTTATGTAACACTTGATATTGTTTTGGAGCACCGTAAGTCTCTCTCTCTCTCTCTCTCTCTCTCTCTCTCTATATATATATATATATATATATATATATATATATATATATATATATATATATATATATATATATATACTACTTAGGTGTTCTTTTGTTTTTTCAAAGCGAAAACGCTTAAAGGTTGCAGACCACATCTGCAATCTTCTGCAGAAAGGGTGGACCAAACGGCCGCAACCTTTAATAAGAAATTTGTTTGTTTTTTAATATTTGCATGATGTTACAATAAACTGAAATTAAAATAAATTGAATTTACGAACTTAAAATAGTTTCATACTACAATAATTGTTCTAAGAATACACGTCCTAGACACCATATTACAAGTGATTTTTTTTGTTAAACATATTATATTTATTCATTTAAATTATATTTAATTTTGCGGTTGTTAATCAAGTTGTTGTTTAACATATAAGATATGCCACATATTTAGAGCAAATATAGAAATCATTTTAATGATACTATTTATCTACACCACATCGAATAAAACCGATTCAAATGTTTCTTATTTGAATTTTCAATCGTTGACTTTTAAATTTGATACCAAAATAAAATTCGACTAAAAATATTTTCTCATTAAAAAGACTCTAAATCAAAATTTTATTTAGTTTTCATCATATGTAAATCGAATATAAAAATCATTGATATGATTTTTAACAACGTTGGTATAAAATAATTACATAATGATTGCTAAATAATAATAAATAAAATTGTTAATCTAGCAAACAACATGTTTATTTTGTTAAATTTTCTAAGACGATGGTTATTTAATCGGCTAGCTTTAATAGATTTGGTCGTTCTAGTGATTAAATTTATAATTTATCAATATTTGGTTATAAACAATGTAAGAAAAAACTATTTATATGAAATTTACCAAATAGTTTTGAAAATATGTAAAGTATACTTGAGTTGTTTATAATATTCTTCGTAATATAATTAAAATAATAAACATATTGTTGAAAAAAGAAAAAACATCATAAATGGTCCCTTTGTTTTCCAGAAATCTGACATATAGTCCTTAAGTTTAAAAATCTCACAAATGGTCCTTGTGCTTTCAAATTTTTTGATGTTTTGTCCTTATTGTTCACTCCGTCATATTTTGTTAGTTAAGTGAAGGACATTTCCGTTATTTCACTACAACAGAGACCATTTATGAGGTTTTCTCTTATTTAAAAAAAAAAGAAAAAATGAAACTTAATATGCAAGTGATCCCACCCCATCTCTCTCTCTCTCTCTCTCTCTCTCTCTCTCTCTCTCTTGATCTTTATAAGCATCCTAGAACCCATCATCTGCAAACGAGTTGAACCAATCATCTGGATATGTTCCTCAACATCACTAACACATAGAAACTAAAATCTATTGGCAGATTAAAGGGAAAAACAATATGAAGAAATAGATTGTCTGATTAACTAAAAAAGGTCTTAACTTGATCATGATGGGTCAAAATCCTAAGAAACTAGATGCCGTTTCCTCTGAGATTCAATTCAAATTTTTAAAAACCCAATGTCGTTTTTGATCTTACCGGTAATTTACTTCGCCGTCGTCATCAATCTCATTAGATCTCTCTCGCAATACTCATTATCGTCATCAATCTCATTGGATCTCTCTCACAAATCTTTAAAACCCAGCTCATGGGGGAAATCGCTTTGGAGAAATGTGCAATGGCGGATCCAGTCCGAAAGTTGAGTGGGTGCATAGTTGACCGTTGACCAATTGAAATTAATAATAATATTTTTTTTTACGAAGAAGTAGAATAACATTAAAACCTTCAACTAAATGTCATTTTAAAGTTGAAATCTACGAGGACACATAGCTAAGAAATGTTTGATAATATTTTCATTTGTAATCTTTGAAAATCCTTCTCTTTCAACCGCACAAATGACACAATCATTTAGAAAATCATCCGAAATCCGATTCTGCAAATCCGACTTTACAAGCTTCATCGTAAAAAACATCTCTCCACCGTTGCGGTTGCAACCGGCAAAACCAATGACAATTTCACTAAACGATAAATCAAAGGAAAGAACTGATGCATCTTGGTTTCCACCATCACTTTAGCAAGGTTGGATATGTTCTTCAAAGCTACAAATCTTCCATCTTGTTGCATATGATTGGGGTAAACTGAAAGTTCATTTAGAATATCCAACCTATCTTTATAGCTAAAATCATGTGGATAGAAATTGATCAACTTCCGTAACTTTGATGGGTCAAAGTCACAAAATGAATCATGTGGATTCAAACACGTCATACAGATAAGCAATTCGAAGCTTACTTCATTAAAACGATCACCGAACTCTTGAATTTGCATATCCAAAACCATGTTAAAACAAAAAAAAACTCATAATAACGATGATTCGAGATATCCAACATGTATCTCGGGCTCTAGTAAGAGAAAGTTCTTGGTTTAATCCACTTCTAGTTTCAATTTCACCACGTCCGATGGATTCTTCTAGTTTATCATTTTGACTTTCGCGCATCATATATGTACGTTACAAGAAGCACACACAACATTCATTAGAACAAATACCATATCAAAAAAGATTCCAACATGGTGATGTTTTTTTGCAATGACTAGCTGAAGTTGGTGAGCAAAGCAATAAACACAATATGCAGACGTATTTTCTCCCATTATTCAAGCTTTTAAACCATTAAAATTCCCACTCATATTACTTGCTCCATCATATCCTTGATCCCTGATCTTCGTCAAACTCAATCCATATTCAGAAAATAAAGAGTCAATAGCAGATTTTAAAGACAATGTAGATGTATCATTCACATGAACAAGACCAATAAACCGTTCTTTAACAATCCCACATGTAACATATCGTAAAACCACTGCCATTTGCTCCTTTTTAGATATATTGCTGGATTCGTCAACAAATAAAGCAAAAACAATATCACCAATTTCTTCAAAAATTGATTTAAGTACTTCTTGTGCAAAACAACGAGCATTGTCTTTTTGAATACATGGAGCCACCATTTGATTGTTCCTCGGAGCATTTTGTAACGTAACTTTCCATACACTCTCATTTTGATCCCGAACCAAATTCAATACTTCTAAAAAATTTCCTCTAAAAAGAGACATTTCAAACTCATCGTGACCACGAAAAGGCAATGCACAATTTAATAAACATCTAGAAGTATCAATGGAAGCATTTAATCGGATTCGATGTTCATTCCTTATAGCATCATATTGTTTATGAAAAGCAGTGGCAATAGATTGATTTTGTCTCATCAAATCTTCACATTTTTTAAGAACTATGGAATAGGAACTAGTGAAATTACCTTCATGAGTTTTAAGTCTTTCCGGTTTATTCCAACAGCTAAAACCTTCTGTTACAAAAGCATCACCGCCGCCACTTTTACTTGTCACATCTTTAATGAAATAACAATACAAACAAAAGGCTTAATTTGTTTTTCTACTATACTCCAACCATTTACTACATTGACGATGATCAAACCAAGCCGGATTGAAACGCCTTGTCCTACCTCCTATATTTTTTGTTGGAAATGTATGATCACGTGGTTGACAAGGTCCTCTAATAAAATATTTTCACCTTATTTCATCTCTTTGATTAAGGTGATAATCTGAAAAAAAAATTCTATCACATGGATCCCAAGGAGTTTCACTTAAATCAATTTCAATCGTCACCGATGGAATAGAGCTAGATTGAGGAATGTCATTGGAAGCAATCCCGGATGAAGATGCATCATCGATTGATATCCATCTTTTTAGATATCTTTCCATTTATCTGTTAATAGAAATTAACAATTTATAATTTATTGATATAATAAAACTCAATTGGCAATCTATTATATTTAACTATGAAAGAAATCAAATTGATAATGCATACAGGGGACAAACGAACGAAACTATATATTATTTAAGTTTTTTTTTTCCCGCTAACAATAACAAAACAAGTTATGGATCCACCCACTTATCCCAAAACAAAAATTAAAAATTTCCAATTACACTCATTGTCGATATTGTTTGAATTTACCCACAAAAATCCAAAATTTCACAATACAACCAAATATTAACCGATTTCAATAAAAAAAAATAAGAGTAACAATTCCACAAACCAACATAGAAGCTTTTAAACCAACGAAAATCAATTTCCTCTAATAAAATCACAGTATATTTAAAGGTAGTGATTTACCGAGCTAGAAAGAGAGAGAACAAGGGAAGCGGAGGTCGGAGGTTGGAGGCACACTCAAGCAGTCGACATCTGACTCAGGCGACAATATCCTTTCTGATCTCCGGCAGAGTCGGAATCTGATTTAGTGGAGGCTGTGTGTGGCTAGGTTAAAAAGAAAGAAGAAGATAGATTAAAAAAATGAAGAAGGAAACGTGGTTTGGGTATTCAATGGAAGTAGTAGGTGCCATCTAAAGTCAAAGGGGAGACCACCTTTAAAAAACTATTGAAAAATATAAATTAAGTGGGGTCCACACACCCCACTCCTTCTACATTGCCTCAGCCACTGGAAAAGTGTCGAATCATTCGCTAGGATCCGGTCAAGAAACAGGTTCTCCGTTTTAGTTATTGGAGCAGCCAAATTTGTCGAAAACCATGTCAATGTCGCCTTGGAATGTCGTGGGGATGACGTTTTATGTCCATAGCAACATCGTTGGTTCTGTTAATCTATGAAAGTGCAAATCCAAAAGCCAAGATGTCAGAATAAACCCTTTGAATCCATTTCAATTCATTAGGCAACAATCGTTTGGACATCAACAAGTCGAGGAGGATCTCTTTTTAAATCTGTTACCGACGACGGAATAAAGAGGAATAAGTGTTACCGTGTTTGGATCCAAGGAGCTGTTACCGATGAGTTTGTTAAAGGTGTTACCGATTTCTTGTTAAAGCGATTGTCTTCTCTGTGACATCCCCAAAATCACGGCCAGAAAAGACCGGTTTTGTTTATGCTTTATAAAAATCAGAGTACTTCTTTTCATAAAAATGTTGCGGAATTTGTTCCCAGAAAAATACGATAAATACGTTATCAAAACATTTTCGAAGAAACGTATTTTATTTATGTTAAAATGTTTGGGATGTCATCGTCAATACAAAAACATAAGCATAAATAGAACTTACATTTATTTACACTAGTGGTCTACATCTCTTTAATCTCTCAGTGTGACTTCATATCAATACATGTGATGTAAATAAACTGAGTGAGTCAGGTTGGGAAACCTGGTGAGTACATAGGGTTTTCAACCCACAATAATATAATTATTATGTTTAAACGATCAAACAATCAACCCAATTACCCATCCCCATTATCTTCTTTAATCTTAAGGATCTACCCTAAAAATAAGCTATTTCTTGTTCATTTATTCCTAAGGGTTATCCTAAGGAATAGGCACGAAATCCATCGTTGCCAAGGTTTACTCAACGTGCACTAAATCCATAGTTCCTAAGGTTTATCTCGTTTATTGACATTATCGTTTCTGAGACTCATCTCGCAATATAGGTCAATGGGTTTCATCTCGTTTATCGACGGTATCGTTTCCGAGACTCTACTCGCAATACATGTCGATGGGTTTTTAGAGTACACCTGGTGAACACACAGTTCAAAACACCTACAGGTTGCGAGCCTGCTAGTGTCCAATGGACTGTCTAGAATAGTCCGTGGTTGTCATCCATACTCTGCTGGATGACGGGGCCATCAATTGGGAAAAAGGCTTCTCTCATGGTTCACCTCTCACCCTTACCTCATGGTCTATATTACCTCTTCCTCATTTTATTTTTGTCACACATAAACTATTTCATCTATCCATGTTTTACCCAACACATTTTGTAGATATAAAATACATATATACAGTTTAAATCATTGAAAACATGTATAAAACATTCATCCAACATAGATAGCAAGTATACAGATAATATGCACACATAACACGTAATTTATATAAAATACTTCATATCTATGTGTAAGATGAAAGTAAATATGCACTCACCTGAAAGGTGGTGACTCAGCACTCGGACAACGCTTCGATACTCTCAAAACAATTTCCTTCGATAAAACCTAGTACCAATATCACTAGGGTTTAGTCTAACGATAACCGCGACAAATTAATTGTCTGAATATTATTATTATTATTATTATATAAGTGTTAATAACACTCAATATAACTCATAATAATAGCCCAAATAATTATTTTAAGGATCTGATAACATTCCTATAATTATTCGAAAGCTATATTAAAAGTTGCGTAAGCGTAGCTCACTTACAGCGAATTTTATCGAAAACCGGAACTTAATTGGAGCAGCGTTTCGAAACCGAAAAACTCCTTTTTCTCGGGACTCCGGGAGCTAGGGGTTTTCCTAGGGTTTAGGGGGGTTTCGGGAGCTAGAGAGAGAAAGAATATATAGAGAGAAGGAGATTTTGGTGTGAAAATGGAGGCAGCCTCGGCCTCCTTTTATAGCCACGAGGTCTTCACTACGCGGGGCGTAGATCCGAAGTACGCAGCGCGTACATCCGATGCCGTACCGACATGTTGATGATCTGCTGGGGCGACGTGGGCGAAGCTGGACCGAGGAGGGGTTCACGTACGCGGAGCGTTCCAAGCTCGGACGCTGGGCGTAATGCGAGGGTGACGCGTCCTTCATCCGAAGTGAGACCGTGCTTAGCAAGCGACGGCTGAGATTTGGCCATGTCATCGCATCTAGCAACAGCTTCCTAAATTCGAGTTTAAACTTTAAAAATTCGTAACTTTCACGTATGACCTCCGTTTTCGACATTCTTTATATCCACGTGAAGGTGGGAACGTACTCTACAACTTTTGTTTAGACTCCGTCGGCTAATTTTGGCTCGATTTTAAATTTTATATTATTAACAGGCCTGGACAGGATTGGTCCGTTAAATTCTCATAACTTCTTCATCCGATGTCCGTTTTCGCCCATCTTTTTCTCGTTATGCTACTCTTAACGAGATCTTTGATTCTCGTTTAGGTCATGTCGGCTGAAAACCGCTCGATTTAATTATTCGAATTTCGGGCTGTACACTGCTAATCCGAAACTTCGAAAAATCATAACTTCTTCACACAAAGTCAGATTTGGGCGTTCTTTTTATCGATGTTCTTTGTTTAGCATATTCTACAACTTTCGTTTAAATTGCTAAGGCTAAATCTCACTCTATCGTAAATTCATTATTTACGCTTTCCGGTATCGTGGCGGTTCTGACGTGAAACTTCGACGGGTCATAACTTCTTCGTTATAACTCGGATTTCGGCGTTCTTTATATGCACGAAAACCTTGTAACATAATATAAAACTTGGTTAAGATTATTTATTCTTAAATAATCTTTTGTCGAAAAGTCGTTTTCGACTCCTATTGCCTTTAATTTGACTAGCCCGGATCTATGGGTGTTACATTCTCTGCCGTATTTCTTGTTAAAGCTGTTACCGATGAGTTTGACGGTGGTGTTTTCCGAGATCAGCATAACAAAGGCGGTGGAAGGAGGTTATCTATATGATAATTTGTGTATATAAGGTGTATATGTTTTAATGGTGGAAATAGGTTATTCATCTTCCTTTACATCTTCTTAAAAATGCTAGCTTATAGATTTTTGTTGCATGGGATTTGCTTGAGCAAAAGTAATGTGAAACAAAGTCGAATGATTATTATATGTTTGTTTGAATGGTTTTAGGGGTGGGGGTATGCGGTGTGTGTATATATATATATATATATATATATATATATATATATATATATATATATATATATATATATATATATATAATAAATACTTATAAAGCTAGCATTTTTTCTTGAATCTCATGCATTTGAAACCCCTATTCTTTTTTCCTTTCATCACATTCATTTGAAACTCCCATGATTTTTCAATTTCCTTATAATAATAATTATAATTTGGTAATTAGGTTAAATAAATATCAAATCTAAAGTGTATTCATATATAAACTAAATTTCAATATTAAAATAATATCTTAAATTTTACTTATAAAATTATGTTTTTTAACTTTTAGCATATTATACTTAATTTATTAGTTTTATTATATTGTTGGATGTAAACCATTATCATTTTAAAGGTATAATTTTTGAATAATTTGTATAAAATACTTAAATTATTAATTAAAATATAACATTATAGGCTCAACTTAAATATAAATTTTATTTAACTTAAAAAAACCCAAAGATTATTTTATAAATATTTAAAAGTGATAAATTGTAGTGTCTAATAATGATTGTAAATCGGTTAATAAGGGTAAATAAATATCAAACCTAAAGTGTAATCATAAATAGACTAAATTTCAATTTTAAAATAGTATCTTTACTTCTATTTATAAAGTTATGTTTTTAAATTTTAACATATTATACTTAATTTATTAGATTTAAAATGTTGTTGCATGTAAACTATTATCAGTTTAAAGCTATAATTTTTGAGCAATTTTGACAAAATACTTAAATTGTTAATTTAAATATAACATTACAGTGTCAACTTAAATATAAATTTCAGATCCACTAAAAAAACCAAATAATAATCTGTAAATAGTTAAAAGTGATAAATTATAGTGATAAATGCAAAAACTATATTGTAATATCAGTTTAACTAAAATATTTCCTAAATATATTTATATAATCGTTAAAAATTTTCAAATAAGTAGTTTAAAATAACTTATAATAACAATAGTTAAAAATAACTCTATATAAATGATTATATTGTTACCTTTAAAATAAAAAACATAATGTTGGATGTTCTAAATAATTATAATGATAGAAATTAAAACTTTAAGCAAATAAAATTTAAAAAATTAGTTAAAAATAACAACTATAAATAATATTAAATCATATATAATATTTAATTTTATTGATGTGTAACTCGCGAGTAGAAGTCATTCAAATGATTGAGATTATGACATTATAATAGATTTATATCTTATCATATAATTAAAAATAATCAATATATTATATCAAATTAATATATGAATTATTATATCAAATTTAACAACAATGTTAGTATTATATTTAAAAAAATATATATTTGTAAAGACTTCAACTATATAGGTGTTTCTGCGCATTACAATGTCAACTAAAATATAAATTCCAGTTCCATTTAAAAAAACTAAAGAATATTTTGTAAATAGTTAAAAGTGATAAATTCTAGTGATAAAAGCAAATACTAAATTGTAATTCCAATTTAACTAAAATATTTCTTAAATATATTTTTATAATCATTAAAAGTTTCCAAATAAGTAGCTTAAAATAACTTACAATAACAATATATAGTTAAAAATAACTCTATATAAATGATTATATTGTTAGATTTAAAATAATAAAAAAAAAACAATGTTTGATGTTTTAAATAAATATAATGATATAAATTAAAACATTAATCAAATAAATTTTAAAAATTTAATTAACAATAAAAACAACTAAATATGACATCAAATCATATATTATATTTAATTTTATTGATGTGTAACTCACGGGTAGAAATCATTCAAACGATTGAGATTATGAAGTTATAATAAATGTATATATTATCATATAATTCAAAATAATCAATATATTATATAAATTTAGTATATACAAATTATTATATCAAATTTAACAACAACGTTATTGTTATATTTAAAAAATCATATATTTGTACAGATTTCAACTATATAGGTGTTTCTGCGCAATGCGCGGACATTCGCCTAGTATATATATATATATATATATATATATATATATATATATATATATATATATATATATAGAGAGAGAGAGAGAGAGAGAGAGATGGGATGGGACCCCTTGCATATGAAATTTCATTTTTTTCACTTTTCTTCTTTAAAATAAGATAAAACCTCATAAATTGTCCCTATGGTAGTGAAATTGTTACAACCGAACAAAACACGTCACCGGCCGCCATTAGGAATTAGCTAAGACAAATAAATGTAATAAGGCAGCAATGTAATACTGCATTATATTGATAAATATATTCAAATACACCCTTACATTTTTGAATAATGTGACGAAGAGGCTCAAAAATAGGTGCGTGAAAAGTCATGTAACCTTAGAGACATGTTAAAATATTCGAGAGGTACATGACAACGTGATTCCAAAAATATAAACTTCCTAAAAATTTGACTTCGTATGAAGAACTTATGGTTTTTACTAGAAATAAAAATCAACCACGTAAATAATTTTATGATGTAAAAATAGTACGAAGAGATCGGTTAAGTTTTGGCTAATGTCACAAAAAGGAAAGTCATAGGACTCCTCAATATAAAAATTTTGTGATGAAAAATATCAAGATTGGAGCACGCACGAGGAAGTTATAATTTTTATAAAAATCATTTATGGATGCCCCCGTTAGGCCAAAACATGAAAGTTAAAATTTGTCAAAATAGCCTAAAGGAAAGTTGTAGTGTTAGCCGAGAGCATCGTGTGGGTATAAAGAGGGTAAAGAATGAAGCTTGTATGCAAGAGATATGAAATTTTCAAAAACATTTTATGTGCGAGTGCTATATGTAGCACGCACACTGCTGCATGATTCACTAAGATTGTCAATGACGTGGCCCAGCGAGAGAGTGACACGTGGTAACGCCCAGTTGGAGCCACGATGCACTTTAAGCAACATGCACACTAAAAGGCGCGATGCGCGGTCAAAAACCTTGCTATAAATAGAAGTGTTTGTAGACCCACTTCTGCACACCTCTCTCAAAGCCTCTCACTCCCTCTATTCGATGCGCTTCAATTCACAAGAGGTCTCCGAGCTCACGAGTCTCGAAGTTACCCTATTACCGCGATTCATACTACTAGGGTGAGTTCACGGCCCTACTTTTACAAGTTTTTAAAAGTTTTACGGGGTGGGAATACATGTTATAATACTACATTATCGATTTAAAAAAAAATATTATTATTTTTAATATATATGTAGTTTATAAAATGCATGAAACGTTAGGATGATATTATGCTTGGTAATTACTATGTTAATGTTTTAGGAATAATATTATACCTAGTCGTTATGCTGCACAAACCATAGAATGATATTATACCTAGTAGAAATTCTGCCCAAAACGATACAATAATATTATAACAAGTCGTTATACTGACAAATGCTCTAAGGTAACATAGTGATAACTAAAAGGTTATCAACTTAACATAATAGGTTATCAAGCTCAGGTCGTGTGCTAGTGATAACTAAAAGGTTTATTCTTGATTGACTCCTAAAACTCTTCAAGATTGTTAAGACTCCTACTGACTTCTTGACATATAAGTTTCACTCTTAAAAAACATTCCTTGACGAGCAACAACAAATATTCAAAAGTTAGTGTGGATTCTAGACAAGAAACACTTCATAGAATTGGCCTTAGTTCATCCTTTGTTTTAACCGAAATATCACAACTTCCAATTCCAAATGTGCTAGAGTAAGAAAACATTATTACTCCAAATCTTATGAGGTGTTATAAACCTACTTAGTATGAAATAAGTTTCAAGATACGATGTGTAGTAACCAGAGTATGACTCTAAAACTTGATTGGAAGACGAAGTGTGACTCATCTCTTGATTGAACCATTTCAACAATATATGATTCATCTACTTAGTCAAACAATTGCACTAATATGTCCTTTGAGGACGAATTGTGATATAGTTCCACAATCATTAATATGATCACAAAACACGATACTAAAGTATTCTCCTTTCCTTTTAGATTGGAGAAACTTTTATCTTACTGCCTAATAGATTCTTCTATTTGTTCTGTTTCTCTATGAATCTTTTCAAAGTATCAGAATCATGCTTAATCTTATAAACACAACCATGTTGACCGAAGCATCAGTAAATCATGACAAATAAACTTATCGTAATGTGTGGTGGATCTGAATAGTCCCTATCAACATGTACTAGATCCATTAGTCCTTCACTTTGACTCACATAAACATGTGATTAATGAATTGGTCATAATTTTCCAAAGATCAAGATTCTCATGCATCACACAATTCGAATTGCATGACTCCAAGTTTCTTTCAAATTGGAACTTGGGTGATTAGAATTCCTTTTCACTTAGTTAATTATAACAATACCACAAACGATATAACAAGAATCAAAGCCATAATTAATATTGCTAATCATAGAAATGTAACCACCAATTTTCATAAATGGCATTGCAAGGAAATATAAACTAGATAAATCAAAAAGTCATTTTTATTGATAATAAGCAGAAAACTTTTGTCCTTACAATGCCAAAATATGAAAACAATGTTTCTAGACATTTCCTAAGTAGTCTATTAAATTATCATAACTCCTAAGTAGCAGCTCCAAATTCTGATCATCAAACATGTGATTGAAATCCATCTCTCACGATTAGAATTAGCTCACTCTCCCTAAACTTCCTTCTTTCTCTTAGATCCTACAATACCATTAGAATGTGATTATCACATCATGTATTAAGAATCTATGAATAGGAACTTGTTAAGATAATGGAGTTAGATAATGGATGCACTCGAAGTAGAGTCATATGACCCGACTTTATCATCTCTAAGATCTTTCAGGTAGTCTGGGAAGCTTCACAACCAATGCCCCTCCAATTGGCAATAGAAACATATAAAATTTTTAGGAATATTAACACATGGAACTATCTCAGAACTGACATTTATCTTTACCATACGATTAAATAGTTTGATCATGGCCGATCCCTTTCCATTGGGAAGAGAAATCTGTTCTGGACTACCATTGTCACCATTATCAATGTACATGGAAATTTTGGACTCAAATCCTTCAAAAACTTTTGCTTCACTTGTGCTCTTAAGCACTTTTGCTCCAGCAACAATCAACATATGTGTCAGATCTATTGGGGGCACGTCGTGGTCACTCATATAAAAGTTCTCAATGAACTGACTATATGACTTAGGAAGCGAAAGTAGAACCAAATCAATGGCCTGCTCCCTTGTAGGGATGTCAAAAAGTCTCGTGGGACCCCGTACCCATGGGGGCCCCGTCCCGTTTGGGGGATTTTTTTTAAAAAAAAATCGGGGGTGGGGGCAAGGTTAACCCCCGTTTTAATTTCGGGGGCGGGGGCGGGGGTAGGTAATCCCATCCCCGAATCCCCATGGGGACCCCGTTAATAAATTACACATATTTAGATATATTAATTATATAAATATAATAAACTATAACATGATTTTGAGCTTCCAAAATTCATCAAAAAACATGCTTTTAAGCTGTTAGTATAATTTTTTAAAATGCCATAACTTTTTTATTTTTAACATATAAAATTTTGCTATAAATAATTATTTGTTACCTAAAAAATAGCTTATTTTAGCCTAAATAACAACTTCTTTTAGCCCAAAAAAAGTAGCCCAAAATCAATCGGGGGCGGGGGCGGGGGTAATAAGGGGGATTCGGGGGCGGGGGCGGGGGTAGGAACATTGAACATTCCGGGGGCGGGGGCGGGGGTGGGGAGACGGGGAAATTCCGGGGGCAAGGGCGGGATATGCACTCCCCGCCCCGTTTGCCCCCGTTGAGATCCCTACTTCCTTGGGAATATGACACCCATTCTATCCAATTTGTCAATGTATGATTTCATTTCCAGAACATGCTTACACACATAATTTCCATCTTGATGCTTGCATGCCAATAGGGATTGAGTAGTTTCATATCTTTCAACTTGTGACATGAGGAGAGTCACTGGAGGAGGATGATGAGGTAGAATTGGAGAAGCATGACATCTAGTTCCATCATTTCTAGAAGAAAGGAACATAATTTCACATTGATCAGAATGTGGAAGGTCATCTTCAAAAAGTAGAGGAAAAACATATCCAAAAGAATTAGGAAGACCATTGTTGTCTTGACTTGACATCTATAATGGAAGAAAAGAGAATTCAAGTTAGTTGATTTTAATCATTAATTATTAACCCATAAATTTAAATGAAGCATAGGATACACATTTTCGATTCTATCTTTGAAGAGGGATGTCATAATAAAATTCGAATCTATTTTAGGTAGGTAAATCTTTTACCAATTTCAATCTCATGAAACTTCTAGATCTTTTAAGATTCATTGAACTATTCAATGACATGTTTAATCCTGATTATGCTCTCACTTTTGCGACTGGGATGTCGAGGATAACAAACTAGATGTGAATAACCATGCAAATGAGTTTGGTACTCTCGATGTCATTTATCATCTCCGTTTAATGTGCCGGTTAACCACACGTGCTTCATTAATCAACGATAATGTTCAATACACCCATTACCACTCTTTATTAGTCCCACATTAGTGTGCCGATTAGCCACATGCGCTCCACTAACGACTTATAAAGTGTAATGGGTAATTTCATGGATTAGCATCAAATTCACATTTTACCTAAAGTAACTAAGAGTGAGATTTTAGAAAATAGTTTAGTTACTTTTCATCATTATACTTTTAATGAGGTTATGTCCTATCAAATCCGTTCGACTAACGACCCTCTACCAATCAAGGGAGCAGTGGGTAACAGTGCATACCCAATAACGGTCATTCTATAGACCGCTTCCTTAAACTCCCCTTATAGACCGCCTTTATGAATGAGGTGTACTAGCGGTTCGACTGACTTAGTCTTATACATATACTAAATATTAAATATTTAATTTTACATATAGTATAAGGTGTATTTTAAAACATTTTAAAATCCTTAGTTTAATTTTTTAAATTTAAATTAAATTAAATTTTCAAAATTTAGAAAAATTAAACCAATTGATTTAATAATTATTTATCAATTAAACATTTAATTAATTTGTTAAATCAATTTAGGAATATCCAATTAAATTAATCAGGATAATTTAATCCGAATCCTCCCCCCTAAATTTTGAAAAATAATGGGTAAGGATAGACAAATTTTATAATTATCATATTTAACCAATTAAATTGATAATTACCAAAAATAAGAAAACCTATCCAAGGAGTTACCAATTTCGAAATTACCATGCTTGGGGAGGAAGCTAAAGATTTAAATCCTTAGCCTAATTTTGAAATCTTAAGGCGCAAGGAACCCTCCTTAAAATCGAAACTTGAAGGGCAAGGGAAAGGGTTTCAACCCTTTCCTAAATTTTGAAACCTTAGGGCCCAAGGAACCCTAATTTCGAAATCCTTGTCTGATAGGGTTAAGATGTCATAAACCTAATTTGATCAATTCAATCATTGCAATCAATTCAATAGAAAACAATCAAAGGCTCTGATACCACTAATGGATTTTAAGCATAACAAACAAAAATCCTATGTGTGCATGCAACCATAATTCTTTATCTATGTTTTCTCTAATTGAACATACAACTTTGAACATCAAATAAGAACCCTAGGGATACCTAGGTATTTTCTGAAATACTAAAGAAAAGGTTTAGTGTTAAATACCTTTTAGTTGTTATAGCAAACAACTAAAATTCTCCTTTGAAGATCTCTTGGAAGCAAGAACCACAAATGTCGTACCTCTAATGGTTTACACCCAAGCTAACAAGAGAAAAACTATATATATATATATATATATATATATATATATATATATATATATATATATATATATATATATATATATATCATGGTTGCAGAAATCGGGATTAATCGCTGATTAATCGTGGATTAATCACTTGGTGTTCTCCAATCGTCGAGGATTAGGGCATTAATCGGAAATTTATGATTAATTAGCTTTGGCGGGATTAATCGGTCAACAAAAGTCAAAAAGTAAAAAAAAAAGTCAAAAAAAGGTCAAAAAAATTTCAAAAAAAATTCAAAAAACCAATATTGATTTTTTACTCCAAAAATTTCAAAATTTCAAATATTATACCAAAATGTTCATATTTTCATATTTCCAAATTACATTTTTTCTTATTTTCTAATTTTGAAGTACTTGTTTTTCTTAAGATATATTAATATTTAATTCATTTTAATATTTTATGGTCCCCGATTAATCCTCAATTAATCCCCGTTAAGACCGATTAATCCTTTAACACCAGTCGACCGTCGAGCTACCGTCAATCGATTTTTACAACCTTTATATATATATATATATATATATATATATATATATATATATATATATATATAGAGAGAGAGAGAGAGAGAGAGAGACAGAGATAGAGAGAGACATGGGGGACCAAGATTTCGTCCAAGGCTCTTAGAGGGAATGCATGGACGAAATTATGTGCTAGGGAGGCCTTTATGTAGTTGAGGTAGCTTGGTGCCAAAGCTAGAGTTTTAGGAGGAAACCCCGCAGCACTCGTGTATGCTAGTCATACATAATGTTGGACCCTATAGAATTTCGAATACTTGATCCTACCCTAAGACCTACATCAAACAAGAATAGGAAATAAGGCCAAATCAAACATTCTCAGGCTATAAGATCTTAATTATGTACAGTTGTGATGCATACACTAAGCAACTACAGTAATGATGTCAATTTCATATAAGGAAAAACCCTAGGCTGCTAGTCATCATATAATCAGGCAATTCTATCCTGAAATTCCTGAAGATCCCTAGCCTGGTACTAGCATGCTGCTCTAACATATCACAAAATAAAGTAATCCGTATGGTATTTTGGGGTCTATTTACTGGCTCCGGCTGATCGTACACTTGCATACTCCTTTAGTATTTTGGAAATCATTTTAAAATCTTGTCCTTAGTTTTAGACTGCATACACACGAGTGTTTCCTCCAATTCACTCAAACCAAGGCTTTGATACTAACTTATAACACCCATAAAAATCATGCCAATTTAAAACTTTTTAAATCATTCAAAAACCAATAATTATTACAAATTTGTTTTCAAAATGGTTTCATGTTAGAGTATCCCAGAACTAAATCATAAAAATATAAGGGGGTACGATTACGCCTTCGCCTTCCCGCGATCAATAGAAGTACCTGAAACATAATCAACAACAGTAAGCCCGAAGCTTAGTGAGTTCCCCCAAAATACCAAAGCCATACAAACCATAATTGTATCATACAAACAAACAACATGCATAATGAGCCATCAACTTGATTGGACCGCCTCGCAGGGCCATCAGTCTATCTGGATCGCTCTCTGAGCCATCGGCACATCTGGACTGTTTCTCATGGCCTTCAACCTATCCGAACTGCTCGCCGGGCCTTCAGCATGACTAGTATGCCCTACCGGGCCTGTAGTCTATTCAGTCTGCCCTGGGTATGTTAGCCTTCAGCACAAAGCAGGTCCGCTTCAACCTAACCCCCAAATCAAACAATCGTGTGCACATAAATATCATACGCTAGCTAGCATGTACAAGTAGTCATGCAGATCTAACAGATCACTAACATAGTAACATCCTATAACCAGGATACAGGCCTAACCAGTCACTAACATAACATTTTCCTATATCATCATGCAATAAACCCAAATACAAATACGAAAAGGGTCGGTGTCGGTGCCTTCGACCCTGTTAGTATGGTGAGGACAACTCACCTCACAAGTAGCCCGAGATGATCATGTCAAACTCCCCCAAATACAGCTCCAACTCAAACACCTACATCCACCAATGATCCACTTCCATAAATTTCCAAATTACTAAAATACCCCTAGAAGTCCAATTGGTCAACCTTGGTCAAAGTAAAAGCCAACGGTCAAGGTCAACAGTCCATGTTGACCCAACTCGTCGCATGTAGTCCTCTGACTCGTCGAGTTCCTTCAGAACTTGGGAAACCGTGAAAATCCCAGTTGACTCGTCGAGTTTCCAGACAACTCGTCGAGTCTATGTGGTCTACATAATGTCTGGGAAACCCTAACTAACTCGTCAAGTGATATCGCTGACTCGCCGAGTCCGTGCAAAAACCAAAAACAACCAATATTCATTTGACTCGTCGATTTGACCATGAAACTCGTAGAGTCCATTCAACCTATTTCTCATTTAGACATTTTTAAGCTACCCCAAAGCTCCAAATTGTAGATCTATCTTCCTAAGGTGAAGTTATCATGTAAAGTTGCTAACTTTACGTGCATGCAAGGTCTTAAATGGCTTAAAACACCAAAACCAAGTCTAGGATGAGGTTTAGGGCATGGAGAAAGGACAATACAAGATAAATTTGATAACTTTATGAATTTAGGGCCTAGAGGAGTCCAGATCTGAGACTACATCCTTGTGACAAGCTTAAACCCAAGAGTGGCTCCATTAAAACCCAAAAATGACCATAAATATCCATAGAAGAGGATCTAAGCATGAAAGGGTCAAGGTATTAGCTTTATCCTCAAATTGGTTGCCAAAACGAAGTAGATGGCAGATCCACTTCCTCCTTTTTGATCCAAGCTCCTCACTCTTCAAGTTTCCCTTCCAAAATCAACAAATAATACCTTTCAAGCACTCAACACACACAGTGGGGGTTTAGGACTCGATCTAGGGCTTCCTCTGGCTGTAATGATGATGAGGGAGGCTATAAACAATCCATAAGTTCTTTAAATAGGTTGCAAACCCTAAAATTTAGGGTTTCCATGCACGTCCTCTACTCGTCGAGTCGGGGTCCTCCGACTCGTCGAGTAGAAGTCATAAATCATGCGGGCTGACTAAGTTTGAAACGACAAGTTGGGGCCTCCAACTCATTGATTTCATTCAATAAAATGAATATAAAGATTTTAAAAGTATACCTGGGAGTCGGTATGTTACAGTGAGACGAAGTTGGAACTCAGTTGGTGTTAAGGTGCTGTCCTCCGACACCTAACATTGATCAAATCTCAGAAAAAGGGGGGATGGCTTTATTTTGTCGGATAATACCTTCAATTCCATCTAACATGCTAGATTAGCCATTGATGGTGTCAATCACAACATGTTTTTCCTTCACCTTTTGCCAAGTATTTCTAGTAAATCAACAAGCCTTTTGACTTTGGTAAAATAGTCATGGATGACAGGTCCCCCGTTGAGATATTCCAAAATTCAGTTTCAAGTTGCAAAGATGTGACATATTTGTTTTCACAAAAGAGGGCATTGAGATTGAGCCAAATTTTCTGAGCATTTACATTTATGGTATAGGTAGAGGTAATAAGTGATTGAGAAATGGATCCAAACATCCATAGTTTAACTATGGCGTTAAGTTTCTCCCGTTTGGGATTCGTAGGAGGTGTTTATATAGAGGGTCGTATGAGCCGTCAATGTGAATGACTACATTGTATGCAATGTAGTGGGTGGTAAAGAGGTCGCTCCAGGTATCGTAGTTATTGGTGGTAAGATCAAGGATTAACAGGACATACATTTTGATATCGTATTGACATATGCCTTGTGTGTAGAGGGATGTGGGTGGTTGTCGTCGGGCATGGTAGTGTGGTAGGGTTTAGGCTGAAAGTAAAGGATAAGTATGGAGGAAGAACAGAACGAGAAAGGTAATGTGGAAGAGAATGAGAGACTTTAGGAAAGATTAGAATGAGTCTTTGATACCATGATATGGTGAATAATTCTCATGGATTTGAATTGAATTACTAAAAGGCTTCTAGCTCAACGGTATCATGTGTTACCCTCCTTCCTTAAGGTTGAGGGTTCCAAGTCTCATATGAGACATATGTATATTCATGAATAAGGAGTAGTTTAAGATTAGATTAGATTTGTCGTTAAAAACATCTAATAATACAAATAGATAAGAGTATACAAATGTAATGATCTGCTAACACGTATTGTGTTGGATGCCTCTAATCTATGTTGTATCCTACGCGTTTGGCTTAAGTTTTTTGGGATCTCGTGCTCGTCCTCTATATACATTCAATTGCATTATTGATGTGAAATGTATCTGTAGTTAAATGTGTATTTTGATATTAAAGTAAATGCATTACAAAGTATTGCTCTTACTAAAATATTTTACATTAATAAACAAATAACTAAATAACAAGAAAACAAGACTTAATATCTACCTTATTAATTTATGGTCCTGCTTATATCTGCAATAATTTCTTGTGGACCTCTTTTTGGTTGATTTTTTCACAACTTCGCATAGAATCCATGTAACGACGTAAATTTTAAAACCAAATTTTCATTTTTGTAAACATCAAAAACCCGTTTAACATTTCAAATTCAAACAAGAGCAATATTGTCACAATAAATACATCCCAATGATCATAAAATACTTTCTTCCCCGACAATGTGTACGATCACGTTGGCGCCTTCCCACGGTACTCGCTAGTACCTGAAACACATAACACAACAACTGTAAGCATAAATGCTTAGTGAGTTCCCCAAAATACAACTTACGCACATATGCCTTTCCAGGCCTTGACCTTTCGGTCCATGTGTCTCAGGGGACTTCCGTCCCGACTAGGTAAACCTTCCGGTCCTACCCACGTCAACCTTACGGTCCACATCACAACGCCTTCCGGCCCATAACATATTCGCCTTCCGGCCCATAACATACTGCCTTCCGGCCCATATCAAGCATATCAAACATGGCACATATAACGAATAACTTATCACACATAATACATACATCTCATAACATATCCGACCTTCCGGTCACACAGTCAAACCCTTCCGGGTACAGTATAGTGAGAAAACTCACCTCGTGGAAAGTCTAAGATCTCGCGTCCTTGCTATCACCGAATCCCAACGATGACTCTACCTCGCCTAAACATAAAAATACCATTTAATACACAAAGACTTCCACCACTAAACTTTACCCCTTATCATCATTCCTCAGAAGGTAAAAGACCATTTTACCCTTCCTTGACCTAAAGTCCTCATGTTGACCAAAACCCTAAAAGTCAACAAAAGTCAACCCAGAGAGTACGCGGGGCGTACTGCTAGATGTACGCGGGGCGTACATCGCCAATCCCCTGGATCGGGGTCTCCACCCAGTACGCTGCGCGTACTGGAAGTTACGCCCAGCGTAACCATCAGAATCAAACACTCTTCATTTCTGGTCTTAATCGGTTAAGCCATTACTCCAACTTCTAGATCCGACTCTTTTAGTGTGTCTTAACCCATAAAGTCGAGACCTTTAAGCCTTGGCATGGCTGTAAAGGCTCCAACATCACACAACAACATTCTATTCCAACTCAAGGACCTAGATCTCATGCATGGTGCAATACCCACGTCCAAGATGCCATTTTTATGAGTCTACAACTCCAATAGATCAGAAATATGAAGTATCTAAGCTTATGGAGGCCATTTGCACAAAAGTCTCCACCTTTGGGACTTAAACCCTAGAAAAGGCTACCTTAAGCATATAACATGAACCAAGTGACAAGATCCAAACTTTTTACCTGACAATGAAGCTTTAACCCTTGAAAAGCTCAGATCTACACTTGAGCACCAGTTCTAGCCTCTCCAACAAGCCCTTCTTCTCCTTTGCAACCTTGGAATTGCACCACCAAGCTTAGAATACACACACAATGGCTAAAGAACGAATGAACACACTATTTAGGGTTTCACTCTGAGGGATGGTGGCTGAGAAGTCCAGCCACACATTCCTTTTATAGCCCTCCAAAGAGATTAGGGTTATTAGATCTGAGCAAGTTACGCCATGCGTAACCTTGGGTACTTCCAGCGTACCTAAGGGGGAACGCGTCCAAATGAGGCGCACGAGTACGCGCAGCGTACTCGCCTACCATGAAAACCCTAAATTAACAACTTAACCAAGATGCAAGGCCAAAAGAAGAATACCTGGATTTCAGGCTGTTACAATTCTCCCCCACTAGAATCAGACTTCGCCCCCGAAGTCTCATACTGAAAACAACTCTAGATACTGATGCCGCATCTCAGACTCGGACTCCCATGTCAGCTCGGACCCCTTCCGATGTTGCCACTGCACTTGTACCAGGGGTACTTTCTTGTTCCTTAGAACCTTAACTTTCCGATCCCTGATCGCTACTGGTCTCTCCACATAGTTCAGGCCTGCATCCACCTGAATATCATCTAATGGCACCACTGCCGACTCGTCGGCAATACATTTCCTCAACTGCGAGACATGAAAGGTATCATGGATCTGCCCCAATTCAGCAGGTAGATCCAACCGGTAGGCTACCCGGCCTACCCTAGCAATTACCCTGAAGGGTCCAATATACCGGGGTCCCAACTTGCCCCTCTTCCTGAATCGTATCACTCCTTTCCAAGGAGAGACCTCTAGGAGCACCAGGTCACCAACCTGAAACTCAAGCTCGGACCGCCGCCTGTCCGCGTAACTCTTCTGGCGACTCTACGCGGTCAACAACCTCTGTCTGACCTGCTGAATCTGCTCGGTCATCTGGAGTACAATCTCCGTGCTACCCATCACCCGCTGCCCCACCTCTCCCCAGCAGATGGGGGTACGACACCTCCACCCATACAACAACTCAAAGGGTGGCATACTAATGCTCGAATGATGGCTGTTGTTGTACAAAAACTATGCTAAAGGTAGATAGGTGTCCCAGCTCCCTCCAAAATCCAAAACACAAGCTTGGAGCATATCCTCCAGCGTCTGAATCGTCCGCTCGCTCTGTCCGTCCGTCTGCGGGTGGTATGCGGTACTGAAATGCAGTCTCGTACCTAACTCCTCATGAAACTTCTTCCAAAACCTGGAAGTGAAACGCACATCGCGATCTGAAACAATCGACATCGGAACCCCATGTGCGATACCACCTCCCTCACGTATAATTCCGCCAACTTCTCCGCAGAAGAGCTCTCGCTGATGGCTAGAAAATGAGCGCTCTTCGTCAATCTATCCACGATCACCCGTATCGACTCCCCTCACAGTCTGCATCAATTTGGTGATAAAATCCATGGTAATCTATTCCCACTTCCATTCGGGAATCTCTAGCGGCTGCAATTTACCGTGCGGACGCTGGTGCTCGGCCTTAACCTGCCGACAAGTCAGGCATCTCTCAACAAACCATGCAACATCCCTTTTCATACAGGGCCACCAATACTCCTTCCTTATATCCAAATACATTTTCGTAGCCCCGGGATGAATCGAGAATTTCGATCGATGTGCTTCCTCCATCAAAATAGTACGTGCACCGCCCACAAACGGTGCCCAAATCCGACCCTGAAAAGTCATAAGCCCTCGACCATCCGCAACGAATCCTGATACCTGACCTACAACCCGCTCCCTCTTCTGGTTTTCTGGTTTCGCAGCCTCAGCCTGAGCTCCTCGAATGGCATCCAAAATCGAGGTCATCACCGTCAACCTCATACAAATATCTCGGATCGGGGCGCTTTCCGCCCTACGGCTCAATGCATTGGCCACCACATTAGCCTTGCCCGGGTGGTACAGGATCTCGCATAATTTCCGACGAAGGGTCTCGAATGAGGACTGCTGCTCCGATCCCCACGAAAATGCAACACCCTTCCAGGTCATCCTAGTAAGTGGCACGACGATCTTGGAGAAATCCTTGATAAACCTTCGATAATAGCCGGCCAATCCCAGAAAACTCCTGATCTCAGTGGGCGATCTCGGCACCTCCCATCTCAACACTGCCTTAATCTTGGTCGGGTCGACCAATATCCCTTTCTGGTTAACAAGGTGCCCAAGGAACTGGACCTCTCGTAACCAGAAATCACACTTGGAGAATTTGGCGTACAGCCTCTCCGATCTCAATACCCCAAGAATTTCCCTCAAATGCTCCTCATGCTGCTCCCTAGACCTCGAATATACCAAAATATCATCAATGAATATGATCACTGACCGATCCAGCATCGGCCGGCACACCCGGTTCATAAGATCCATGAACGCAGTCAGGGCATTGGTGAGCCCAAAAGGCATCACCACAAACTCATAATGTCCATAACGAGTTCTGAATGTAGTCTTCTGAATATCTTCATCCCGAACCCTCATCTGATGATAAACCGACCTCAAGTCTATCTTGGAGAACCAAGATGCCCCCTGCAAGTGATCGAACAGATCGTCGATCCTAGGTAACAGATACCGGTTCTTAACCGTCAACTTGTTCAACTCCCGGTAATCGATACACATTCGGTGTGAACCATCCTTTTTCTTGACGAACAAAATCGGCGCTCCCCAAGGTTAGCTACTCGGTCGAATAAAACCCTTCCCCAACAGCTCCTAAAGCTGCGAGGATAACTCCTGCATTTCCGGTGGAGCGAGACGATAAGGCGCCTTGGCGATGGGCGCCGCTCCCGGAACCAAATCGATACGGAACTCTACTTGCCTTTCCGGAGGCACACCTGGTAACTCTTCGGGGAACACATCCAAAAACTCGCATACTACAGGAACATCGTCAACCGAATTGGGCCTCCCCGCAGCCACTCGAGTATCCATCACGTAGGCTATGAATCCATTGCAGACCTGCTGCAAACTTTGCCTCGCCCTGGCAGCCGAACAAAACGCCGACCCACACCGGGTCCCCTCGCCATACACCGTAAGCACTCCCCTACTAGGGTCTCGAATAGTCACCAGTTGTCTCTCGCAGTCAATGACTGCCCCAAACTTACTCAACCAGTCCATGCCCACGATGACGCAGACATCCCCCATCGCTATAGGAACCAAGTCTATAGGGAATTTGACCCAAAAAATCTCTAGCACACATCCTCGAATCACGTCAGTGGCGTAGACCACTTTCTCATCCGCTATAGAAACTCGCAGGGGTTGACTCATCACCTCCCGATCAATACCGATGTGCTGGTTAAAAGCCAACGATACAAAAGATCGACTCGCACCCGAGTCAAATAATACCAAATCAGGTACATAATTCACAAGAAAAGTACCTACGCATAGCATAATATAAGCACAATATCTTAGCATAAAAGTAAATACGCGAAAGAATACATACCAGCTACGACATCAGGTGCTGCACGGACCTCCTCCGCAGTCAACTGAAAAGCTCTCCCACAAGCCTTTGGAGCCTCGGCTTTCACCGGCCGAGTCTCGGCAACCCTAGCAGCAGGCGTAGAACCCTGGCGAAGCTGGGGGCACTCGGCCTTTCGGTGGCCGGTCTGGTTGCAATGAAAGCAAACCATAAATCCTTGGGGCAATCCCTAGCAATGTGCCCCTCCTTGCCACACTTGTATCAAGCACCCGATCGACATGCCCCCTAGTGACACTTGCCGCACTTTCCGCAAGTGCGACCCTTCTGATCTCCCGACCTCGAATCAGTGGACTTGGTCTGCTTGGCTGCCGACTGAGACTGAGCCGGCCGCCGATCCACCCGTTGAGACTCGGCCTCCTCCCTGGCTTGGGTCTCCAACTCGATCTCACGCTTCCTGGCATTCGCCTGAAGCTCAACAAAAGTCTGGTATGACAAGTTCGATACGAACTCCCGGATATCCCTCCTCAGCACACCCAAATACCAGCTCATCCGAGCCTGCTCCGTGGACACCTGCTTAGGGCAAAACATCACCCTCTCATGAAACTTCCGCGTGATCACCGTGACATAATCATTACCCTGCTTGAGGGTCAAGAACTCCTGAACCAACCGTTCCCTCTCCACCGGGGGAACGTACTCGTCTCTGATCATAGCAGTAAACCTCTCCCAAGTCACGACTGAAACCTCCGCTAGAGTGAAATTCGTCGTCACGAACTTCCACCAATCCTTTGCTCCCAGGGGGAGCTGGTTCAAAGCGAACCGAACCCTCAGATGCTCCGGACATGAACAAGTGTAAAAGCATCCCTCGATATCAGCAATCCATCTCATCGCAGCGATCGGATCCTGCATCCCGTCAAACTCGGGTGGCTTCATGTTGTTGAACTCCCGGAATAGCAACGAGTCACCTCCCTGTGGTCTGGCAGCGGCCACAGCTGCGGTAGCTGCAGCGGCTGCGGCCTCAGTCATCGCGGCATACCGCTCATCAAAAGTCTCTATCAGTGTGGTGTTAATAGACCCAAACATCTCCAAAATCTCAGCCCGGATCGCTGCAGCCACCTCCTCATGAATCATCTGACGAAGCTCCTCGTCACTCACACTGCTCGTACCAGGTCTGTGGCGTGGTCCAACCATGATGCCTCTGAAATACAACATAGAAATATCAGAGACTCTATCGAGCATAATCGCACTCGATAATACAACCCTACTCAGTTTCCGATACCCAGGGATTCTTACTTGGGTTGCCTACTGACCCGGTGTCTTCAGTAGTATGGGCCCAATACTACCAACTACACCGCATCAACATTCACCCCAAGTCCTCCTCCCCAAACCCCGGATCATGAGTACTCTATTCTTGCCATGCACTAGCTACCCACTCGCTCTCAAAGCACCTCACAGCAGTAGATTTCCCTAGACTAAGGCATCACAAATCAGGCCACTCTAGTCCTAATATGAATACCTAGTCTACTAGCATGCATATCATAGCATATCATATCTCATAACACATATTGTAAGAGTATTTTGGGGATTTTACCGTTAGGGCGCTAGCTGACCGTACACACTTTTTCTTATTTGGTTGTTTCAAAATCTCTTATCAAATTTTTATTAATTTTATTAATTAAAAATTTCTCAAATCCCCGGTTTGAGTTCAGTTACGCCCGAAGGTGTATCCGAATCCCTCAAACCAAGGCTCTGATACCAACTTGTAACGACGTAAATTTTAAAACCAATTTTTCATTTTTGTAAACATCAAAAACCTGTTTAACATTTCAAATTCAAACAAGAACAATATTGTCACAACAAATACATCCCAATGATCATAAAATAGTTTCTTCCCCGACAATGTGTACGATCACGTCGGCGCCTTCCCACGGTCCTCGCCAGTACCTGAAACACATAACACAACAACTGTAAGCATAAATGCTTAGTGAGTTCCCCAAAATACAACTTACGCACATATGCCTTTCCAGGCCCTGACCTTTCGGTCCATGTGTCTCAGGGGACTTCCGTCCCGACTAGGTAAATCTTCCGGTCCTACCCACGTCAACCTTACGGTCCACATCACAACGCCTTCCGGCCCATAACATATTCGCCTTCCGGCCCATAACATACTGCCTTCCGGCCCATATCAAGCATATCAAACATGGCACATATAACGAATAACTTATCACATATAATACATACATCTCATAACATATCCGACCTTCCGGTCACACAGTCAAACCCTTCCGGGTACAGTATAGTGAGAAAACTCACCTCGTGGAAAGTCTAAGATCTCGCGTCCTTGCTATCACCGAATCCCAACGACGACTCTACCTCGCCTAAACATAAAAATATCATTTAATACACAAAGACTTCCACCACTAAACTTTACCCCTTGTCATCATTCCTCAGAAGGTAAAAGACCATTTTACCCTTCCTTGACCTAAAGTCCTCATGTTGACCAAAACCCTAAAAGTCAACAAAAGTCAACCCAGAGAGTACGCGGGGCGTACTGCTAGATGTACGCGGGGCGTACATCGCCAATCCCCTGGATCGGGGTCTCCACCCAGTACGCTGCGCGTACTGGAAGTTACGCCCAGCGTAACCATCAGAATCAAACACTCTTCATTTCTGGTCTTAATCGGTTAAGCCATTACTCTAACTTCTAGATCCGACTCTTTTAGTGTGTCTTAACCCATAAAGTCGAGACCTTTAAGCCTTGGCATGGCTGTAAAGGCTCCAACATCACACAACAACATTCTATTCCAACTCAAGGACCTAGATCTCATGCATGGTGCAATACCCACATCCAAGATGCCATTTTTATGAGTCTACAACTCCAATAGATCAGAAATATGAAGTATCTAAGCTTATGGAGGCCATTTGCACAAAAGTCTCCACTTTTGGGACTTAAACCCTAGAAAAGGCTACCTTAAGCATATAACATGAACCAAGTGACAAGATCCAAACTTTTTACCTGACAATGAAGCTTTAACCCTTGAAAAGCTCAGATCTACACTTGAGCACCACGTCTAGCCTCTCCAACAAGCCCTTCTTCTCCTTTGCAACCTTGGAATTGCACCACCAAGCTTAGAATACACACACAATGGCTAAAGAACGAATGCACACACTATTTATGGTTTCACTCTGAGGGATGGTGGCTGAGAAGTCCAGCCACACATTCCTTTTATAGCCCTCCAAAGAGATTAGGGTTTTTAGATCTGAGAAAGTTACGCCATGCGTAACCTTGGGTACGCCCAGCGTACCTGAGGGGGAACGCATCCAAATGAGGCGCGCGAGTACGTGCAACGTACTCGCCTACCATGAAAACCCTAAATTAACAACTTAACCAAGATGCAAGGCCAAAAGAAGAATACTTGGATTTCGGGCTGTTACAATCCAATATATGATCATGCATCATTATTGGATATTATCGATCATGATGAAAATGTTTATGACATGGGCTACCGTCGGGGAAAGGGTCTTGACAACAATAATCATCTTTCTTCGCATCTGAGAGGTGCACATACTAAATTAAAAATTATGTCGATGTAGTTTTTAAATTTGGTTCAGTTTTTTTCGATGAGTGATAACCCGTTTTGGCCAAAATCATATCTAACCGAATCCAATTGTTGAAAATTTTGACCAAGTTTTCGCTGTTCTCTGCCTCCTGGGCAGAAAGGAGCAACAAGGAAATCTTTATGCTTAAAGTCGATTTCGAAAAGGCATTCGATTCTGTTAACTATAGCTACATTGATTCCATCATGGAACAAATGAACTTTGGAGGAAAATGGAGATGGTGGATCAGGGGATGTCTCTCCTCTTCCCGCACTTCGGTTCTGGTAATTGGGTCACCCGTAGATGAATTCGTCACAACGAAAGGTGTTCGCTATGGGCCCATGGCAATCCACTTGCCCCCTTTTTATTTATAATAGCGATGGAAGGATTGAACCATGCCATCAAGAACGCTAGAGAGATAGGTTTGTTAGCTGGTTTAAACCTACCTGTAAATGGTTCCACTCTCTCCCATCTGTTCTATGCAGATGACACATTTTATGTGGGAGATTGGGATCGGTCTAGTATAAAGAATCTCTCCGCACTCTTGAAATGCTTCCACATATCCTCTGGCCTCAAGGTAAATTTCTTAAAATCCCGCCTATTTGGTGTTGGAACCTCGACTTCTGAAATTCAATCAATGGCTAGCTTATTGGGGTACGTAACAGGCTTCTTCCTGTTCACTTATATAGGGATACACGTAGAGGTAAACATGGGTTTAGTTAAACATCAACAACCTATCTTGGACAAATTCAAATCCATATTGTCTGACTGGAAAGCTAAAACAATGTCATTCGGCGACCATATAACTCTCATTAAATCAATTATGAATAGCCTTCCATCATATTACTTGTCATTATTCAAGGCACCACATGGGATAATCGATAAATTGGAGAAAATTAGACGTAACTTCCTGGGGGGGGGGGGGGGGGAGTTGAACCGAAAAATACATTGGATTGATTGGTCAAAGATTATTGCTCTTATTGTTGTTAGTGGCCTTGGCATGTCCACATTAAAAGCACAAAATTTAGCCTTGTTGATTAAATAGTGGTGGAGATTAATGAACGACGATAATAGTCTATGGAAGCATGTCATCGTGAGCATTCATAACGTTAGCAAAAAGCCAGCTACCTACATTGCTAAGAAAACTTCATCTGGTATTTGGAATAATATTCATAAAGCCATTAATTCCCTTGAGACTCTCCACATAGATTGCCTCGAGTATTTCAACCTCATACCAGGTGAAAGTGTGAAAATTTTGTTTTGGAAGGATTCGTGGTGTGGAAAAATCCCATTCCAAGTCAAATATCCACATTTATATAAACTTGAAAAAGTTAAAAGTTGCTTCTTACATGAATTATTAGGCCTATACCGTGACATAGGTGACATGGAAGTGACGGGGACCTCCCAACCTTACGGTTTCAGATTCTCCCTGACTCCAGATGGTATATACAAGGTGGACGACATGAGGCTTATTATAGACTCAAAATTGACATGCTATACATGCCCTACTATCTATTGGTCAAAGCTTATACCTCTCAAGGTTCGGTGCTTCGTTTGGAGAGCTATGCTAGGGTGTATTCCAGTGGCAGATTCCTTAGCGAAGAGGTGAGTTCAAACTCGATATCACCACTGCCCGTTGTGTGGCAATGATTCGGAAACGGAAAATCATCTCTTTCTTCAATGTGAATATGCTCAGGAGGTTCATAACTGGATCTTCAAATGGTGCAGATTTCAGGCTAGGAGATTTAGCAATATGTTGGACTTTCTCGATTTGGTGGCTACCAGTGGAAACAGGTGTAAAAGAAGGGTGATTAGAAGTATGATTTTCTACTGTACCATTTGGTCTATTTGGCTAGCCAGGAATGATAGGGTGTTCAAAAATTCTTATACCGTCCCTACAAAAGTGGTGGATACTATTATTTCCACATCCTATAATTGGTGTAAGTATAGGAGCTCTGCGGGTTGTGGTAGTTGGGTGGAGTGGTGCTATTCACCTTTTGCACATTTCTTGTAATTTTTTTTTTTTTTTTCAGACCTTTGTTTTCTCTTTTTAATGATTTAGTTACTTGCTAATCATGGTGTTTTAATAATACCGTTTCCAAAAAAACCGAATCCAGTTTCTAACCTAGAAACCCTAAACTACATAATCGGGTTACAAATAGTATATGAATCGTTTTTTGGAAATCCTATTTAAGACTATTAATGCTGAGTTTTGCCAAATTTGATTTCGGTGTTAGGATTTAACGATTTCATATGGTTGATAAAAAAAAATAGGCTGATAAGTAAAAATCAAGGCTTCATGATCATGATGTAAGACGTTTTTGGTCTATTCGCAACCATTCAAGGTGTCAAAACGATATCTTTTTACTTTTATGTTTAGTACAGACGATTCTCGGCGAAGGGATCAGACCTTTCTTGGGCAGCATCGGAATCCTTGTATCAACAAAATTTTGTTGAAGTGATGAATTAAAAAGACATTTTTTTATCGGATCAAATAAAACTTTCTTTAAATCGGTTTCATGACTTTTCAAACCTGTTCCAATTGGGTTCATTTCATATATTCGTAATCAGGTTCTAATTGGTTAAATCATATCTGATACGAAACCTAATTACATAAAAAGATTGAACTATGGTCAAAAGTTTTATTTTGAAGAATGGTTAATAATTTCCTAGTGGACAAGTTGTCTTGCCTTTTTAAGTATTTTTCTAAATCTTGGTCATTGTGTTAAACGTTACCCAATTTCTGGGCATATTTTGATTTTCTCAAAAAGATATATAATTATTTGGGACAACCGTCACGTACAATGAGAGGATATCACGAGCCGAAGGAATAGAGAGTACAATGAGAGGTGCCCATAGCCGAATGCTATCCGCCAAGATGGTGTGCGATGGATATAGGTTGTTTGTTTGACCGAAAGGGAAAAGAAAAGACAAAGAAAGACTAGTGTCTTGTTTGACGTCAAACAAAGTATAATTAAACAAGTGGCATTAACAAAAGTTCCATTAAAGGTTTAAAGACACACACACAAAAAAGAGTTAGGACTGAAAGAAATAATTTTCAAAACTATAAAGATTTTATTGTATTTGCTTTTTGTGTTTATTAAAATTCCAATGATCAAAGAAATAATGTTTGTTTAATCGACCCAATACCCCCTTCTTGCACTACAAATAAGCGTCCTTTCTTCTCACTGCATGCCACCATTGATCACTTCGTTCCTCAGTTTTCACACCTATACTCTTGCTTTCTTGCCCCCAAGAATTGGCATATTGTGAGACACAAAGATGAAGGAAGATTCGAAAAAGCATTTGGAGAAAAGCTATTTCGATGTGCTTGGTTTATGCTGTTCATCGGAGGTGTCACTGATTGAGAAGATTCTTACACCTCTTGAAGGCGTTCACAATGTCTCTGTCATCGTTCCTTCCAGAACTGTCATTGTGGTTCATGACGCCACCCTCATTTCTCAGTTTCAAATCGGTAATGATCACTATCTATGTATATGCACCTGTTTGGAGATTAGTTTTAAATTGCATGTTTTAAATCTAACTTAGAGCATATCCCCTAGTCTCCTCCCATGAGTGCGTATATAGTGCAAGAACTTAGATTTACCTTAAAACAATATTGTCAGATATTTCCCAAACTACTGATGAACCTTCATGTCTTTCCAAATACATTTTGTGAATATTGGTATGCTTGTAGTCGATCTGCTAGTACTCTGTTTGTAGGCTTCGTTTTGGAACTATATACTTAATTGGATAATGATAACAACCAGATTTATGGTAAAGTTGGTATTGTATTGTTTCTTTACATCACGTGTTATTTTTATCCTTTAAGATTGAGATTATACATTTATAATTTATTTAATTGGTAGATAAAAAAATATTTTTAAAATGCAAAAGAGTTCAAAATGTTCGAAAAAAAATTTAAATATTATTTTCGGAATTTATATTTTCCAAAAAAATAAAATAAAATAAAATAACAAAAAAATTAAAAAATATTAAAAAAAATTTATTTTTTTTACATATTTCAATAGAATATTAGAATATTCTACATATTTGACAAATCTAATAGAATATATTTTAATATTCTAAAAATCACAATAAAATATTTACAGTATAATATTTTATTAGAATATTTCACGTATTTAAAAAAAATGGTAATGTTTTTTTTAGGTAATTAAAGTTCCGAAAATAATAATTAAAAAAAGAATTTTTGGATTTTTACTTTTATTTTGCATTCTAAAATTATTTTTAGATTTGATCTCACGGTCTCACAAAATTAGCATGGTCTCAAATGAACTTGATTATATATATATATATATATATATATATATATATATATATATATATATATATATATATATATATATATATATATATATATATATATATATATATGGTAAAGTGAATATACCTAACAACCTTATATAAGCTTAGGTACCTAACAACATTATACTACATTGTTTTGCATTATATTTCCATTGCAATTGTCTAAGGTTCTTAAACTTCAACCCTTAACTTGATTTACTTCCAATATTTTCAAACATTCACTATTATATTCCTCATACACCATTTGATTTGTAACGGTAGTATATGAAGCCCACCAGAGGATCTCCGATAGAAAAACGTCATTTGAAGGAAGATAATGGTTAAAATCCAAAGATTTTGGAAGCAATCAAGTTATGAGGTTGAATTTTAAGAACTTTGGGTGATTACAATGCAGATATGATACAAAATTACGTAGTATGATGTGGTTAGGTACCTAAGCTTATATAAGGTTGTTAGGTATATTCACTTTACCCATATATATATATATATATATATATATATATATATATATATATATATATATATATATATATATATATATATATATATATATATATATATATATATATATATATATATATATACTGTTTTGTAGGTCTGATACGTTGGAATGCTTAGGGTATCCACAATGCATTAAACTTGTTAGCGTTTAATGGATTGACACATCATCATTTTTACTTACTATACAACTTTATATTAATTTTTCTACAATGCATTGAACTCAATAGAGTTCAATGGAATATATATTTAATAGTTAAAATGTTTCATTTTTCCCATTGAAGAGTTCAATGACCGTTGAACTCCATATCCATTGAATGTCAACATGATATCCCACAATGGTAGAGTTTAATTCATTGAATGTCAAATAGACATGCTACCTTATTCAACTCTTCCATTGAATTATGCATTGTGAATACTCTTAGCGACATATTCGAAATGAATTGCTCAGATTAATTCTTTCGTTCTCAACCTTTCTTTTTTCTTAATTGAACCGTCGTCTCTCTGTGTGTGTGTGTGTGTATATATATATATATATATATATATTATTTTTTATTTTTATTTTAAATTAATGTTATTTTAATTGTAGTTTTTAATTTTTAATTTCATGCTAATTATTATTATTTTTTTAAAATAACAATAAATAAAATGAAAATGATAAATGATGTGATAATCCATTAAATTGTATAGAGTTTAATGGAGTGTAGAGTTTAATGGGTAAAGTTGTATAGTAAGTGGAATGTATATGTGTCAACCCATTGAACTCATATATGAGTTCAATGCATTGGAGATGATCTTACGTACAAAGTGATGAGTGACAGATCACTTACTCTTTTTTTGAATGACAAATTGTTCGTTGAGTGACAAATCAGTGACTAAATATTTTTTATGCATATGAATATATGTATTCAATTTATCAGTATTAATGAACTTTGCTTATATAAAAAAAATTATATTTAAAATTCCATTTTTACTTTTGCATGAATGCCTTTAAAGGTCCTGGCCAAAGACGTCAAAAATACATATTTGAGAAATGTTCATAATTCATATGTGATATGTGTCATGTGATAACTGTTTTCTTTTCTTTTATCCTTAATTTAGTTAAGGCGCTAAACAAAGCACGATTAGAAGCAAATGTGAGGATGAAAGGAGTTCAAAAGTATGGAAATAAGTGGCCAAGCCCATACGCCGTCGGATGTGGTGTGCTGCTTTTGCTTTCATTTTTGAAATATTTTTATTCGCCATTTAAATGGTTGGCCCTTGGAGCTGTTGCTGTCGGCATCGTACCCTTAACTTTGAAAGCCTTTGCATCTCTACGAATTTTCAGATTCGACATCAATCTTCTCATGCTCATTGCAGGTACATTATTTAATATCTTTTTTCTTATAATAAATTTATATGTATGTAAATGTGAAATTTTGTGACAAACGCAGTAACATATGTTCATATTAATCATAAGAGTAAATGATTCATATAAGTAAATGCATTTGTTAATATTTGTAGTTGGAGGATCAATTGCCTTAAAGGATTACTGGGAAGCCGGCACAATTGTGTTTTTATTAATTATATCTGAATGGCTGGAGGCAAGAGCAAGTCACAAGGTGTAGTACCACCTTTTTTCTCAAAAGCATGCAAATGATGATTGTATATATAAGAAAAAACAAAAAATCCTATTGTTTGAAAATGACCGATGGAAATTTTATATGTAGGCCACTGCTGTGATGTCATCATTGATGAATATAGCTCCTCAGAAGGCTGTATTAGCCGACACTGGTGAAGAAGTCAACACTAGCGAAGTCAAAGTCAACACAAGGCTTGCAGTCAAAGCCGGGACCATGATCCCCATTGATGGAATAGTCGTGGAAGGGAAATGTGAAGTCGATGAGAAAACACTAACTGGTGAATCATTTCCGGTGTATAAACAAGTAGATTCCATCGTTTTTGCAGGGACACTCAATCTAAATGGTATGCCACCATTCGTATTTATAACTTATTTATATTTCTCTGACTTAATAAAGAAACACCCATTTAACACAAAAAACTAAGAGTGTTGAATCCTAACTTGATCTATATTTGTTATCATTCTTCTAAGGTACTTTTCAGAAATCACTTACCTTGGCAACACTTTGAATGTTTTTTTCTAGGTTATATTAGTGTTAAGACTACAGCTGTAGCCGAAGCTTGTGTAGTGGCAAGAATGGCAAGGCTCGTTGAAGAGGCTCAAAACAACAAATCTAAAACCCAAAGATATGTAGACGAATTTGCCAAGTATTACACCCCTGGTAAAATTCTGATATTTACATTTTCTTTTCGTTTCTAGGGATTTCTCGTTCAATATTTTGTTTGTGGTTTTTGGGTTTTGCAGCTGTTGTTGTGGTAGCTGCCAGCTTGGCGGCTATACCAGCTGCTATGCGAGTTCACGACCTGGAAAAATGGTATCATTTGGCATTGGTTGTTTTGGTAAGTGCATGTCCATGTGCACTTATCTTATCAACTCCGATTGCTGCATTTTGTGCGTTGTCAAAAGCAGCTACATCTGGACTTCTTATTAAAGGTGCCGAATACCTCGAAATACTTTCTACAGTCAAATTTATTTGCTTTGATAAAACTGGGACAATCACTAGAGGAGAGTTCTCGGTCTCAGACTTCCATCCACTCATCGACACTGACAAATTGCTATATTGGTAAAATTAAACTTTTTAAAACTTCTTTTTTGTAAATTTCGTTCTCATTTGACAATTCTTTTGGAGTTTAGGGTTTCGTGCATAGAGAGCAAGTCTAGTCATCCAATGGCTGCAGCACTTGTGGATTATGCGCAATCTCATTCTGTCGAACCACATCCAGACAATGTGGAGGAATTCAAAGATTTTCCTGGAGAAGGAATTTATGGGAAGATTGATGGGAAAGATGTTTACATCGGAAACCAAAAGATAGGTGTTCGAGCGGGGTGTTCACAAGGTAAGAATGGTAGCAAGTGTTAATAACATTTTCATGTCATTCTTAGTCTTTTTTTTCTAACTTGATCTTTGAACTATTATATTAGTTCCCACTCAAATTGATAACCAAGGAAAGTCGACTGGATATGTATTTTTGGGATCTTCACTTGTTGGGATATTTAGCCTCTCAGATTCATGTCGGATTGGAGTAAAGGAAGCAATTAAAGAACTCAAATCGATGGGAATCAAGACAACAATGCTTAGCGGAGATTGTCAAGAAGCAGCCAATTTCGCACAAAACGAGGTGATTATAAAAATTATTTTTCTAAAATTATTCTTCATTTTCTTTCGACTTAATCTCTTCTTGGTTAATTGGCAGTTAGGAGGTGCTTTAGACATGGTTCGTGGAGGACTTCTACCCCAAGATAAGGCCACACTCATTAAAGAAATGCAAAGGGAATCATCGGTAGCTATGGTTGGAGACGGGATGAATGATGCTCCTGCTTTAGCAACAGCAGACATTGGGATCTCAATGGGGGTTTCAGGATCTGCATTGGCAAACGAGACTGGACATATGATTATGATGTCAAATGATATCAGGAAAATCCCGGTAGCTGTGAGGCTTGCAAAAAGAACTCGTAGAAAGATATTTGAAAACATATTGATTGCTATGGTTATCAAGGCTGCGGTAATAGCTTTAGCTATTGCAGGTCACCCGTTGGTTTGGGCTGCAGTTCTTGCTGACATGGGGACCTGCTTGGTAGTCATATTTAATAGCATGCTTCTGCTACGAGGTGTAACATCGAGAACCATGAAAAAGAATTCTAGTTGTTTACGTAATGAGTCACAATGCTTATCCAATTATAAGGTTAAAGACAAGTGTTGCGAAGTGGATGATTGTGGTTTAGAGGTTAAAAGCAATTGTTGTGATGTGGGTGGTTGTGATTTAGTTCTTAAAGACAGTTGTTGTGACATGGATAGTTCTGGTTTAAAGGTTGGACGTAATTGTTGCAATATAGGTGGTTGTGATTCACAAGTTAAAGAAAGGGTTTGTGATGTAAGCGGGGGTGGTTTTGATTTGGAGGTTAAAGACAAGTGTTGTGATGTAAGTGGTAATTGTTCAAAGATTAGAGAAAGGCATTGCAATGAGGGTAGTTATTCTTTAGAGGTAAAAGACAATTCTTGTGATGTAGGTGATCATGGCTTAGAAGGTAAAGAAAAGTGTTGTGATGTGGGTGGTTGTTGTACAAAGGTTAAAAGCAGTTTTGATATGGGTGGCTATGGTTTAGAAGTTAAAGATAAATTTCATGATGTGGGCGCTTATTGTTTAGAGGTTAAAGACAGTTGTTACAAGATGGGTGAGTGTGGTTCCGAAACTATGGACAAGTGTTGTGATATAGGTGATTGTGGATCAGCGGATAATAAAAAGGGTTGTGATGTGGGCGATTGTTGTTCAAAGGCTAAATACCATTTTTCTGATGTCGGTGGAAGTGGTTTAGAAGTTAAAAAGAGGTGTGGTGATGTGAGTGCTTATTATATAGAGGTAAAGGACAATTGTTACGTTATGGGTGGTTGTGATTCAAAAGTTAAAGACACATGTTGTGATGTGGGTGGTTGTGGTTCGAAGCCTAAGGCAACGATTTGTGATGTAGGTGGTTGTTGTTCACAAATTAAAGACAAGTGTTTTGATGTAGGTGGCTATGGTTTAGAAGTAAAAGATAAGTGTCATGATATGGATGATTATTGTATAGAGATTAAAGAAAATTGTTGTGATGGGGGTGATTGTCAATTAGAAGTTGAAGACGAGTGTTGGGATCTGGATGGTAATGGATTAAATGCTAAAGACAAAGGTTGTGATATGGGTGGTTATTGTTTAGAGACTAAAGACAAGTGTTCGGATGTAGGTTGTTGTAGATCAGAAATTAAAGGCAAGTTTCATGATGTGGGTGATTATTATATGGAGGTTAAAGAAAATTGTTGCAAAGTGGGTAGTTGTCGTTTAGAAGTTAAAGACAAGTTTCACGATGTGGATGGTTTTGGTTCAAAGGCTAATGAAAAGTGTTGTGATATGGGTGTTGGTTATTTGGTCTCAAAGGTTAAAGATAATTGTGGTGCTATGGGTGGTGGTTGTGGTTTAGAGGTTAAAGACAAGTATTGTGATTTGAGTGGTAATTGTTTAAAGGTTAGAGAAAATCATTGCAATAAGGGTAGTTACTCTTTAGAAGTAAAAGACAATGTTTGTGATGTGGGTAGTCATGGTTTAGAAGTTAAAGACAAGTGTTGTGATATGGATAGTTGTTTCTCAAAGGTTAAAGACAATTGTTGTGATATGGGTGGTTGTGGTTTAGAAGCTAAAGAGAAGGTTCATGATGTCGGTTCTTATGATTTAGAGGTTAAAAACAATTTCTATGATATGGTTAGTTGTGGTTCAGAAGTTAAAGACAAGTGTTGTGATGTGGGTGGATGTGGTTCAAAGGCTAATAAAAGAAGGTTGTGATGTGGGAGCTTCTTACTTAGAGGCTAAAGACAATCGTTGTGATGTGGGTGGTTGTGGTTTGGAAGTTAAAAAAGGTGTCGTGATGTGGGTCCTTATTATTTAGAAGTTCAAGACAATTGTTACAATATAGGTGGTTGTGTTTAAAAAGTTAAAGACATGTGTTCTGATGTGGGTGGTTGTGGTTCGGAGACTAAGGAGAAACTTAATGATGTAGGTGGATGTTGTTCACATTCTAAAGAAAATTATTTTGATGTGGGTGGTTTTGGTTTAGAAGTAAAGAAAAGTGTCATGATATCGTTGATTATTCATTAGAGGTTAAAGACAATTTTTATGATGTGGGTGATTGTCATTTAGAAGTTGAAAACAAGTATTGGGATGTGGAAGGTTGTGCTTCATAGGCTAAAGATAAAGGCTATATTGTGGGTGGTTATTATTTAGATACTAAATACAAGTTTTTTTGATATGGGTCGGAAGTTAGAGGCGAGTGTCATGATGTGGGTGATGATCATTTAAAGGTTGAAGACAATTGTTGCAAAGAGAGGGGGGTTGTGGTTTATAAGTAAAATACGATTGTTGTGATGCAGATGGTTTTGGTTCAATGGCTAATGACATGTATTGTGATATGGGTGGTGGTTATTTTGATTCAAATTTAACTGTTGTGATATGGGTGGTGGTTGTTGTTCAACAGTTAAAGACAAGAGTTGTGGCATAGGTAGTTGTGGTTAAGAGGTTCAAGAGGTAAAGCTTGTGCTACAACCACATAAATAAAAGAAATTGGTACAAGAAACTAAATGTTGTAAGGGAAGAAAGGATATGGAATCTCAGAGTTGTAGGAATCAGGTTAAAGAGGAAGAATAATGCAACATCGAATATTCGTGGATCACATGCGGTGATTTGAGAAAACTGTAAGAAAGTGTTCAAGAGGCATGGCTTGAAAAAAAAGGAATATTATTATTAGGTGTTCCAAGAACCTTACATATAATTGTTTTAGTACCAACTGTTTGGACGCCTATCAAACATTATGACCGAGTAAATATTTTCCAAGATATCCTACTTATATATAAATCATGATGTAATCTTTTTTTGTATTTGTATTCAAATAATGTACTCCTTGGTTTTCTCTAAAAAAACAGTTAAGGTTATAAGAGGCAGACTACAACATATATAAATTGTAACAGCCTAAAACAGGATAAAAATTTTCATTTTTAAATCAAGTACTACAAGTATAAAATTTTGTTCAAAAACCATCATAATGTATAAATATCACATCATCAGAGTACAATATCAAAATGTGGAAATAATGGGAGAGAAGCTTGTGCCACCATGTCGGGCCCTTCCCTTTAGTACCGGAAGTACCTGAAACCATAAACACAATATGTAAGTAATGCTTAGTAAGTTTTCCCCAAAGTACCACATACCAACATACAAATTAATGCTATGGGCCAAATCATAGTCTTACATGTAGATCTTGCCGGGGGACAAATCCCGGTCTTCCATACAAATGCTAGGGGCCAAATCTCGGTCTTTCATGCAACTGCCAGGGGCCAGTTTTCATACACGTGCTAGGGGCGAAACCATGGTCTTTCATACACATATCCCACAAGTAATCTGTATCTTATAATGAAAATAATGGGTCGGCCTTGATGCCTTCGACCTATTGATATAATGAGAAAACTCACCTTAGTCTGCTGGAAACACAATACGCTCGGCTGCTGAAAAGAAAGGTTCCACACTATCACAAACAAATAGCCCTAATCAATATTAGTTCATAATCCCAAAACATGGGCCTAAACCCTAAATCCAAGCTCCTAAGATAATGGCCCAATTTTCTTTCCCATAATGGGCCTAACCATGCTTGGCCCAAACAAAAGTAACAGGCTCTAAGGCCCACAAAGGCCCAACAACACCACTTAAGGCCCATTAGCAGAAGTCATAGGCCCACCCGATCTGAACAGGTCAAGGCCCAAAACCAGCTAAGGACTAATGACCCAAAAGCCCCACAAATGTGCAAAATCCCACAGGGAGCGTACACGCGGCATAATATCAGTATGCGCAACATACTTGATCGGCATGCAGTATAGGTTGCGTACACCTTGGTACGGTCAACGTACTAAGTTGCTCAGCACCTTCATCCATTTGGTGCTTAATCCATGCATCCACTTATTCTAACTTCCAAATCTCGGTTATTAAGGGGGTCCTAGGGCATAAAGTTGGCAACTTTATGCCTTAACATGTCATATGGGAGTCCAACATCCATTTTTGTTCATCAAAGCACACATAAAGAACCTAGATTCATGCATGGATTCATATCAACCACCAAGATAACATTTTTATGCTTCTAACAAGCCAAATGGACTAAGATCTAGCATTTATAGCTTCTAGATATGCCTAAACTCCTAAAAGAGAATTCATGGACCAAAATGAGCTTATAAAGAAACCCTAACTCTAGCAATCAAAAGGATCAACAAGGTATGAGATTTTTACCTTCAAAAGCTTCCTAAGATAATACAGATTTGGATCTTGAAGCTCAACCACATCCAAGGCTTGAACACCAAGTTCTTCTTCTTGAAAATACACCAAAACGACAACCAAAGTCAGTTCCAAGCTCAAAAATCACTCTCAATGGAAAAATAGGGTTTTAAGGATGATAATAGTAGTGGAGGTTGGTAAGAGTGAGGGCCAAAAGGTCATAAGTGTGCCTGAATAGGGCTCATGCTTAAAATTAGGGTTTTAACATTTGGCTACGTACGCCCCGCATACGTGGCTCATAGTCCTGATCCAGCATGCCCATGTACGCCTAGCGTACATAGATGTACGCCCAACATCTAACGCCTGCAGATTCAGGCTAGTCAATTTAGAGAAAATAAGCATAAAAAATGACTTTGTGATAGAATATTATTTAGAATAAATAATCTTAACCAAGCTATAATATATGTCACAAGGGTTCCGTACATATAAAGAACACTAAAATTCGAGTTATAACGAAGAAGTTATGACCCTTCGAAGTTTTACGACAAAACCGACACGACACCGGGAATCGTAAAAAGTGAGTTTGCGATAAAATACTTTTTAGCCTTAGAGATCTAAACAAAAGTCACATTATACATTAAACCGAGAACGTGCATAAAAAGAATATCCAAATCTGAATTCGTATGAGGATGTTATGATTTTTCTAAGATTTACTATAGTAGTGCACAATCTGAAATTCGAATTTTAGGTCGATCGATTTTTAGCTGACACAATCTAAATGTGAATTGAATATCCCATTAATAGAAGCTCAACAATATAAAGACAGACGAAAACGGGTGTCGGATGACAAAGTTATGATTTTTTAACGGATTTTACCTGTCTAAGCCTGTTAAAATATATCTTCAAAAATAAAGTCAAAATTAGCCAACAGAGTCTAAATGAAAGTTGTGGATCACTTTGCCGCCTACACGTGGGTATAATGAACATAAAAAATGGAGCTCGTATGCAAAAGTTATGGATTTTAGAAGATAATTATCTTTTGGAATAATCTGCGAGTGACACGTGGCATAATCTTGACCATTGCTTCTCCCCCACATATTGCCACCAAATGGTGACACTTGGCACTCAACTCGATGAGTTGGAGGCTCAAAACTTGCGGAGTTGGTCCATTTCTCAGACTATAAATAGAGGCTCAATTCTTCCATTTCCTCCACACCTCTCCCATTCTTTCTCTCTCAAACATCTCTCTAAACCCCTCCCCATCCCTTGTAACTTCTATCTGCTAGAGGCCAGTCCCGGATCACCAGAAGGAACTGAGAAGAAGAGCTTTTGGCTCAGAAGTTCTGCCCCCACAGAGCCTGGTTTCTAGCCAAACCTCCTACTAAGTGAGTTATGCTTACCTTACTTTAAGTATAACGTATATTTAAGTTCTATATCGTTATTATGAACTTATAAACAATATATATATATATATATATATATATATATATATATATATATATATATATATAATACAAAGTGTTAATATAATATCTTTTAACTACTCGTGGTATGGGGAATCTGGTGTGAAGGGAGGCATAGGGTTGTTGGATTTCAGAAGTACTATAATTGCAAAATGGTCCTACCCTCCGGTGTTTCATGTCTGGCCCTTGTCTGTACATAGTGGTAGAAAAGTATTTCTTAACACTTATAAAACAATATCACTCATAAATAGTCTCTATAAATATTAGACTAAAATCTAGCGGTAATGATACTAGGTTTCGTCGAAGGAGAATAGAATTGTTAGAAGTGAAGCACTGCTCGAGTTTGGAATCATCACTTTAACAAGTGAATGCATAGTCCCTTTCATGAACATGATTTTAATACAAGTATTGATTAAAGTGTTAAATATATGTTTGTGTGTGAAATATTTTTTATTCCCTGAAATACGTGTTAAGGACATATCTGATAATACATGATGATTTAGGGTACATAATGAACCTAAATTAATTGAGATGGATAACAGGTAGTATCTACTTATGAGTGTGGGTGAGATATACATGGAGAGTCGAACTTTAAGATTTTTCATTGATCAGAGAGCATGTATTAGCATAGTTATTTGTCCTTAGTCCGAGAGTATGGAGAGGGCATAGTTATTTATCATTAATCTGGGAGCATGGATTAGACATAGTCAATTGTCCCTAGTCCAAGCATATGGAATGGGAATAATTATTCATCCGAGAGCATGGATTATACATCCTGATGTGGGAGTAGGGATTAGGTAAAGAGGTTAATTTTAGATCTGAGTGTATAGATCATGTCTTTGTGAGGATCGACGGGATAGGGTAAAAATTCTTTAATGAGGTGAAATTGTATATATTGTAAGTTCTAATATATATATATATATATATATATATATATATATATATATATATATATATATATATATATATATATATATATATATATACGATATAACATTGTGGGATTGAAATTCATATGTACTCACCACGTTTCCCAACCTGACCTACTCAGATAATTTGTATCATAGGTATCGATACGAAGGTACATTACATTGAGAGATTAAAGGAGATGTAAATCACCAATGTAAATTAATTTAAGGTTTGTTTATGTTTTTGTATTGACGATGAAATACCAAAGTTTTAATATAAACAAAATACATTTCTTCGAAAATGCTTTGATAATATTATTATCATGTTTTTCTGGGAACAAATTCCGTAATATTATTCTTCAACAAAAAAAAAAAAGAATAATCCGATTTTAAATAAGCATAAATAATTTTTTTTTAAATGACCGTGAATTTGGGGATGTCACAGTTGGTATCAGAGCATTAGTTTAAGTGAACTATGAATAAAGATTTATTTTTAGACTTAAACTTAGAATGCTAAGCGATGATCGTGGGTAATGTGTTTAATATAATTTAGGAAGTACACCTGAATAGACATAAACACTAGCTTATTTAGGGAAGATGCCTAAAATGCTTTTATCTGCTAAATGAATTGTGAGGGTTTATGATGCCATTATTTGATCGGATTTATTGTCTGGTGCCGATGGGATCTGGAAATTTATGTGTTCAGATTTCTAAACATTTAATTATAGTATTAGAACTGGATTGTAACTTTTCAAAAACATAAGGAGATTTATACAACTATCATAAATAAAGCTTTCCTATCTAAATTCTCATCACTGCACACTGGACGTCTTATTTGGTGTATAGATCAACATGGTGGGAACTGAAGCGGATTTGGAAATGCTATTGCTAATCAGCAGATTGTGATTGAGCATGCACCAGAGGTAGCAGCTGAACCCGAGCTAATCACGATGGCAAGAGTACAAGCAATGATTCACGCTATGATGGTCGAACAAAGGGAGGAGTTGAGGCAGATGTTGCTTAATAGGGGTGAACCTATTGTACCCATAGTACAAACTGAACTGAACATTGAAGAGTCAGATTATAATTCGAGCTGAGTCACGAGTCGTTAGAAGAAACCAGCCCAATGGTAGAAATGATGGACAATGATGTAAACATAAGGATTTCATGGCATCCAAACCACCAAGTATTTCTAGAAGCCCAATACCGGTAGAAATCATGCATTGGATCTCCGAGATGGAGATGACGTTTGAAAGCTGCGACTACAACAACAAATAGAAGACCGCTGTTGCGGTTACACTGTTAAAGTCAGGTGTACTAAGCTGGTGGAAGCTACTAGCTGATACAATGCCCAAGGGAGAAGCTAGCTGGTGGGTTTTCGAGTATGACAACATTCCTATGGTACACATGCAAATTAATTTTCCAAAGCAAGAACCTTAATCTAGCATATAGTATTTGGATTCAATAAGTAAACTGGGGTTAGAAGAATACCTTTCTTGTTAACTAGTAGTAACAAGAAATCCTTTCCTTGATCTTGATTTTTAAGAGCTTAGTGCCTCAAACATTGCACCTCTAATGGAGTCACAAACACCACAAGCAAAGAATGAGGAGAAGTAGAAGTAGAAATCAACTAGGGTTTCTTCTGAGGAAGAAGTGGCCAAAATTTGGAGGCTGGGGGTTCCTTTTATAGTTGAGGCTGCTAGGGTTTTCAAGTAGAAACCCTAATTCCCTTGCTTAGGCCCTAAGCAATCCACAGACCCCCATATGATAGGCCTTGGATGAAAACTATATGGACTTCCCATAGATTTTCGTCCACCTCTTATTAATAGGTTCTATTAGCCCAAGCTACAACTATCACTGATTTACATAATCAGACCCCATTCTTTTAATCGGTATCTTTTAATCACTAAATTGATTCCAAATTAATTTCTGATCAATACTAATTAAATAATATGATTTCTCAATTAATATATTATTCTTATAATATATCAATAAATCATTTTATCAACCTCTTTATCCAAAACACATTATGTCCAGTTGCTATGGTGAAAGCAACCCAAAAGGACCATGATACAATCGGTTCAAGTACATACCAGTTATAGTTATAGGCTTAGACACCTAATCCAACAGTCTCCCACTTGGATAAGTCTAATAACTATAACTGCATATATGAGTTCAAAATCCGATTAACAATCATAGCACTCAAAGGCCGCTGTCGAACTCTAACCTAGTCAATGATGCGTCCTTTAGATAAGGGATCATATAATCATCCGTTCTGCAATATATCATGTGGATAAAGACATGTAACATAATCATTCTCAATGTCCAAAAAATTATTTCCCGAATTCTGATTTGTTTGACGTAGAACTTAATTGAACACATCAATTTAGTCATGACCGCGCCCATCACATAAGTCAACACAAAATCATCGAGGGGCCCAAGATATCCCTTTTACCCTCTTAGGATAAAAAGAATAGATAAACTTTGACTTATATACTTGTACTATTTACTCATCAGATCGTACACAACGACACGTTTTATAATATCAAGTTACTGATGCGTTTACGCATTATCAATGCACAACCAACTTGTAAACAACAACTCATATATGTCGGTTTAAATATTATCGTCTCACAATCACTCGTGATAAATTCCATGAAGTGATTCACATGAGCGTGAGTTTAATCCAATACTCAAATCTTATTTCAAGAGTACTCACGTACGTTGCAACAAACCTTTGCTATGTGTAAACACCTAGAAAATCTACAATGTAATTCATGACAGTCTAACCTCATAACTTACTCCCAAAGTATGATTGATTGTGGATAATTTAAACAATCTAATTATTCTGGAAGTAAAACATGCAAAAGTGAAACAATAGTAAACAATCGACACAAGATAGTAAACTTTACTCATAAATAAATCTCCATTACTTAAACACCAAATTTAAATTACATTTATCTATTACAAGTTTCTAAACATCTATCTAATCGCTAAAACTAATGTCATCCCTCAGACTAATGCTCCTCGCATGCTGAACTTGCTTAACCCTACTCAGATGCTTTTTGAGAGGATCTGCAGGATTCTCTTCTGAGGATACCCTCTTAACCACGCGGAGTCCTTCTTCTACTCGATGTCTGATGAAGTGGTATTTTTTATCAATGTGTCAGCATCTACCATGAGCCCTTAGTTCCTTGGTCAAGGCCATTGCTCCTTCATGATCATAGAAAACTTCCATGAGCTCCTTTATGGCAGGTACAACTCCAAGGTCTCCATTGAAGTTCTTCAACCATATCGCCTCCTTCGACAGTTCGCTCACTGCTATATACTCTGATTCACACGTTAAATCAGCCACGGTCTCCTACTTGGCGTTTTTCCGAGTAACTGCTCATCCATTTAGGGTAAACACACAGCCCGACTGATAGCGGAAATTATCTATGTCGGTCTGAAAGTTGGCGTCACTATACCTTGTCACTCTGAAGTCATCACTCCTACCAAGTATAAGGACCCAGTCCTTAGTCCTTCATAGGTACTTAAGAATGTTCTTCACTGCTTTCCAGTGAGCTCTACTCGGGCTCCCTTGATATCACCTAACCATGCTCAATGCAAAAGACATCAGGGCGAGTATATCTCATAGCATACATGATCAATCCAATGGCGAAAGCATATGGCACTCAACTCATTTCCGCTATCTCGGCATCGGTACTCGGACTTTGAGTCTTACTCAGCTTGGTATTACTCTCGATTGACAGTTCCCCTTTATTGAAATTCTTTATGCTAAAACATTTCAGCACCTTGTCCAAGTAAGTACTTTAACTAAGTCCTATTAATCTTCTAAATTCTTATCCCAAGAATATAAGCAACTTCCCCTATATCCTTCATAGCGAAACACTTCCCAAGCAAGAATTTAACCTCCTGCAAGGTCGAGATGTCGGTTCCTATTAGCAATTTCAACATACAAAACTAGAAAGCTAACTATACTCCCACTAGCCTTGACATACACACAAGAATCATCCTCACTTCTATAGAAACCAAACTCTTTGACTTTCTCATCGAAGCACAGATTCCATCTACAAGACGCTTGCTTTAATCCATAAATGGATTTCTCAAGCTTGCACATTCTATTGGGGTATTTAGCATCTACAAAACCTTCTGGCTGACAAATGTAAACATCTTCAGCCAGCTTCCTATTAAGGAAAGAGGTTTTGACATTCATCTGCCAAATTACAAAATCATAAAACCTAGTGATTGCTAACATAACCCTAATAGACTTGATCTTGGCTACTAGTGAGAAGGTCCCATCATAGTCAACCCCTGGGGTTTGAGTAAAGCCCTTCGCAACTAGTCGTGCCTTGAATGTATGAACATTCCCATCCATGTCGGTCTTCTTCTTGAAGACCCACTTGCACCCGACCGTCTTACAACCTAGTACATTTTCAACCAAGTTCCAACTTGATTATTATATATGGACTGAATCTCACTGTCCATTGCCTCTTTCCACTTTAAAGACTCGAGGCCCGCCATCGCTTCCTTGTAGTTAGTAGGCTCATCCATATTTACTAGTGTACTATCACTGATAAACGTATTCACCTTTAACTGTTATATGGAAACCATACAACACAGGTGGAACACTAACTCACCAGAACGTCTTAGAGGTAAGGACTCGTCAACTGGTTCAACAGGAATCTGTTCCTCAGGTTGAGTGCTAGTGTTAGAGGTTCCTTCATCGCTTGATTCTTGACGCTCTTCAAGATTAATTTGCATCCCATTGTCCTTTTGGCATATGAGTTCTCTCTCATGGAAAATCCTTCTCCTTGCTACGAATACCACATTGTCACTAGGTCTGTAGAAAAGATATGCAAAAGATGTTTATGGGTAGCCGATGAAAATATACCGCTCACTTTGAGTTACAAGCTTGTTGTAGGTCTCTCATCTTACGAAAGCCTCACAACCCCTAACTTTGATATGTGCCAACGAGGGAACCTTCCTTATCCACATCTTGTGAGGTGTTTTGGCAACCTTCTTAGTCGGGACTAGATTAAGGATATGGGTGGCAGTCTCTAAAGCATACCCCCAAAATGAGATAAGCAATGAAGCTCGACTCATCATGGAACGAACCATGTCCAACAAGGTTTGATTGCGCCTCTCAGCCACACCATTGAGCTGCGGTGCTCTAAGTAGCGTCAATTGTGAAACAATTCCACATTCCTTAAGATAGTCGTGGAACTCGATACTATCATACTCACCACCCCTATCGGATTTGAGCATCTTTATATTCCTACCCAATTGATTCTCAACTTCTTATTTAAACTCTTTGAACTTTTCAAAGGTTTCCGACTTATGCTTGATTAAGTAGATATATCCATATCTACTATAATCATCGGTAAAAGACACATAGAAGCGGTTAGCATCCCTTGTGGTAGATCTGAAGGGCCTACACACATTTGTCTATATGAGATCCAATAATCCCTCACATATTTCACAATTATCAGTGAAAGGTGATTTAGTCATCTTTCCAAGTAAACAAGATTTGCACGTGTCATATAAATTTAGATCTAATGACTCCAAGACTCCATCCTTTTGGAGTTGGGCTATGTGCTTCTTGTTGGCATGTCCAAGATGACAATGCCACAAGCATGCCTTGTCTAAACCATTAGACAAATCGATATGCAAAACATTATTTCCTAAGTTATCTACAACCATCACAGTTTCATATACACCATTACAAGGCAATGCTTCAAAATAAAAAGTGTCATTATAGAAAGCATTAATAGAACCAATTTCATTATTGAATGAAAATTTAATACCTTGTCTGTACAAACCATGAAAAGAAATAATATTCCTCATCGTCTCTGGCGAGTAGCAAGAATCATTCAACTCTAATCCTAACCCACTACTAAGCACTAAAGAATAGATCATGATCTTGTTGATTGGTGATGATTTCCTATTGCCCATTATCAGGTTCATCTTCCCATACTCCACATCCCTACTTCTTCTTAGCCACTGCAAATAAAAACAAATGTGAAAACCACATCCTGTATCAAGGACCCAAGAACAAGAATGTGATGAGTTTTTAGATTGAATAGTATAAATACTTGCGAAGGTGGGCTTTATCTTCCCATCCTTGATATCCTGCAAGTATTTTAGGCAACTTCGTTTCCAATGCCCCTTGTCATGACAGTAGAAGCATGTTGCTTCTTTGGTATCGGATGATGGAGTGGCAGAACCGACTTTACCTTTGGATCCATTTGAAGAAGATCCATCATGGGACTTTCCCATGTGGTTCTTGGAGGGAAATTTCCTCTTTTTCCCTTTTCCATGTCCTATAGCAAGGACCGGGGCAGCAGCAGCAACGGGAGTGGACTTGACATCTTTGCCTTTTAGTCCACTTTCAACAGTTATTAACAAACCTTGAGGTTTTCTTAAATTGAATTCATCCTTGTTCATATGATAAGTCATCTTGAACTAATCATAACAGGGAGGCAAAGAGTGGAGGATTACATCAATCACCAGCTCTTGTTCAAAGTTGACATTCAACTTCAACAAACGATCAACATACCTTTACATTCTTTGCAAGTGGGTCGTGATGGACTCTCCATCTTTCATCTTGGTTGTTATTAGCAAGGCAACAATCACGTACATTTATTGACGCACACTTTGATGGTACTTTTCCATCAAGTCTTGGAACATCTCGTAAGCTCAGTAGTCCTCGTAGAAACGTTGCAGCTCAGGAGTCATAGTGGCTACCATCATACATAACACCTTTGTCGCGTCCTTCTCGTGAGCCCTATACTCAGCTATCAATTCAGGAGTAGATTTAGTTTCATTTATCTTGTTGAGTTACTTGTCGAGAATGTATTCCTTCTCTTCGTATCGCAAGGCCATTCGAATTTTGTGAATCCAATATTTGAAGTTAGTGTTGGATAAGGTGTCTAAGTCCATAACTATTTCTGGTATGTACTTGACCCGACCCGGCATGGTCCATTTGGGTTGCATGGCACCATGCAATTGGATAGACTAAATGAGAGAAATAACACTTGGAGATTATTAATATATTATAAGTTCTAATATATTAATAATATTATTTGATTAGTTTGATCAAGAATTAATTTAGAATTAATTAAGTGATCAAAAGATAACTAATTAAATATATGGGTTGATTATGTAAATCATCCATATCTTGTATAGTGGGCTAAAAGGCTCCATGGACTATCAAGTTGGGTTCCACCCATAGGATGCTCCATGGATGCTCCATGGGAGTTACAAACCCATGGGTCATGGAAATGAAGAGTCATGACACATTAGGGTTTAACCCTAGATGTGTCAACACTATATAAGTAACATATTCTCCACCCAAAATCGGCTACACACTAAGAATCAAGAGGGCTTGGCCGATTTTGAAGAAGTGAGTATTCTCTCATAAGTTCTTCCAAGAGCATTTGGTGTTGTGTGAAGCATTTGAGGCATCACACTTGGGGTGCTAGGCTCACAAGGTTTCAAGGAACACAAGCAACAACAAGGTAAGTTATTCTATCTATACTTTATGTTAAAATTGTTCCCCATGTATGCTAGATAGGAATATAACCTTGGAATTCAACTTTGCATGACAATTAGACAAACATAGATCCAAGGTTATTAGGGTTGCATGTACACTTAGGAAGTGTTAGAATGCTCAAAACCCATCAGTGGTATCAGAGCCTAGGCTTGTTTGTTCTTATTTGTGCTTAAAAGTTGAAAACAGAATCGGAAATTTTGTTGTCTGCGAATGGACTCGTCGAGTCTATAGGGGGGACTCGTCGAGTCCATGAGTATCTTTAACCAACTCGGCGAGTCAGTTTATGCACTCGGTGAGTAGGGTCGAATGAGTGCAGAATTTCGATTCAGTTGCTGGAAAATGAATTAGAAACATTACCCTAAACTGTTTTGATAATTGAAAACTTGTTTTTGGTGGTGTAATGTCTTTGCTAATTCATTTACAACAACTAGTTATCAAAATTACAAAGTTTTATGTAATTTTTGATTGTGTTCATATTCATGTTCTTGTTCTTATGATGTTTTAGATAATCATAGGAATTATTTGTAACCTATTTGGTAGTTTAATTCTTGATCATAATGTGTTTTAATGGAGTCCATAACTTATCCTTAAGTTATGGAAAACCAAGAGTCACACTTGAGTTAAAACCATTAAGAAAACACAAGAGTTAGAAAAATGAAGAGTCTTCATTTTATTACTCTATTAAACTCATAAGTTACAAGAAATGAAAAGTTTTGAAAGTTACAAAACTTGCCCTCAAGTTTTGGAACAAGTAAAGTTAAGTTAAAACTTTAAGTTCCAACCCCTAGAATTTTAAAAGTTAAAATTCAACCCTTATACTTATATTATGATGATTTAATAATTATATATATATGTATAAGAATAAAGTCGTCTTACCGCTAGTACGCCTCATTCACGAAGCCGGTCTATAAGGTGGGTATAAGGTTGTTGCCTATAAAATGGTGGCTTAATGGGTGAATATTCTCACCCACCGCTTGCTTGACTGGTGGAGGGTCGTTAGCCGAACGGGTAAGACAAGGACTTATAAATTCTCATTCAAAGTATGATGAATATAATAAAGTAACTAAATGTTTATTAAATTCCCAATCTTAGTTACTTTAGGAAAAATGTGAATAAGGTGCTAATCCATGAAATTACACTTTACACTTTGTCTAAGTCGTTAGTGGAGCGTGTGTGGTTAACCGGCACACTAACTTGGACTTAACAAGGTAGGTAAAGGGTGACTTAAGGTTTATTATAGTATCGGTGGAGCGTGTTTGGTTTACCGGCACATCGATTGAGTGATAAACTTTAAGGGTACCAAGTGATTTGCATGGTTACTTCACACCTCGTTTTGTGATCCTCGGCATCCCAGTCACAAAACCTGGAGGGCACTCCCGAGATTGAAACATGCCTTTAAAAAGTTCATTGGATCTCAAAGAATCTAGGAATTTCTAAAACCAATAAAAACTAAATATCTAATATTTCGGTTTTCGTGGTGGAAATTGGTGAATCGTCATTCACCTACCTTTCAAATATGGTATAGCTTAGATTACGGCATACCTCTTCTAAGTTATATTATATTGTGATTGGATCCTAGCCTTAATATTACATTTGGGTGTTTTATTAAAGACTCTCTTAAATCTAAACTAAACTCGTTCTTCTCTTTCAGATGTCTTCAAATAATGCTTCTGGCTCGAATCCTAATGGCTCCTTTACTCTTATGAGTTTGTGTGGGAAAGTCACCTTTGATGGATCCAACTTCAATAAATGGATCAGAAACATCAGGATGATTACCCGCTACGAGGACAAAAAATATGTCCTTGACAAGGAGCTTAAGGAAATTGACGAGTCCACTGCAACTCCCCAGGAGATCGCTGACTTTCATACTCATGAAAGAGATGCAACCAAGGTGGCTTGTATCATGTTAGCCACCATGACAGCTGAACTCCAAAAGTCTTATGAGGATTTCTACCCTTATGAAATGCACCAAGATTTGATGGAAAGATACCATCAAAGTGCACGACAAGAGAGGTACGAAGTCATCTGCTCCATGATAACAACCATGATGAAGGACGGAGAGTCCGTCACGAGCCACATGCAGAAAATGCAAAGGTATGTGGATCGTTTGCTGAAGCTCAATGTGAACTTCCCTGAGGAGCTTGCAATAGATATCATTTTGCACTCCTTACCATCGTGCTATGATCAATTCCGCATGACATATCACATGAACAAGGAAGAGGTCACCCTCAGCAAACTTCAGGGACTTCTCAAGACCGCAGAAACAGGTCTTAAGGGGAAGTCGGTTGCTATCACTCCTACTCCAGACTCAACTCCGGTCTTGGCAATCGGGAAAAGTCGAGGGAGGAAGAGAAAGAGATCTTCAAAGGGTACCAAGGCTCGGACCCTTGATGGCTCTTCTTCAAGTGGAACCAAGAAAGGTTTCATTACTCCTTCTTCTGACCCAAAAGAGGTTGAATGCTTCTATTGCCATGAAAAAGCTCATTGGAAGCGGAACTGCCCAAAGTACCAGCAGGATGTGAAGGATGGGAAAGTCAAACCCAACCATGCAGGTATTTACACTATCATTTCTAATAACTCACCCCATTCGAAATCTTGGGTCCTTGATACCGGTTGCGGTATTCATATTTGTTGTGACTTGCAGGGACTAGGAAGAAGTGAGAATGTGGAGCAAGGAAGAATAAACTTAATCATGGGGAATAGGAAAGTTACACCTGTCACCAAGATTGGAGTTTATACTTTATCGCTAAGTAGTGGGTTAAATTTAGATTTGAATAAATGTTGTTATTCGCCAGAAATGGCAAGAAATATTATTTCCTTTCATGCATTGTACAAACAAGGTTTCACCTTTTCGTTTGATAATGAAGTTGGTTCGATTAATTCTTTCTTTAATAATGTACTTTATTTTAAAGCATTACCTTGTGATGGTGTGTATGAAGCTGTATCTATTGTAGATAACTTAGGAAATAATGTTTTGTGTATTGATTCTACTAATAATAATAACTTGGATAAAGCATCATTATGGCATTGTCGTCTTGGACATATAAGCAAGAAACGCATAGGGCAACTCTAAAAGGATGGAGTCTTGGAGTCGTTTGACCTAAAGTCAAATGATAGTTGCGAATCATGCTTACTTGGGAAAATGACAAAGTCACCCTTCACAGGCTCGTGTGAAAGGGGTGAAGGTTTGTTGGACCTTATACACACGGATGTGTGTGGACCATTCAAACATGCCACAAGAGATGCTAATCGTTATTATTTGACTTTTACTGATGATTACAGTAGATATGGATATGTCTACTTAATCAAGCATAAGTCAGAGACTTTCGAGAAGTTTAAGGAATTTAAACAGGAAGTCGAGAATCAATTGGGCAGGAACATTAAGATGCTTCGATCCAATCGAGGTGGTGAGTATCTTAGTTCAGAGTTCCTCGACTATCTAAAGGCATGTGGGATTGTCTCACAATTGACACCTCCCAGGACACCGCAGTTGAATGGTGTGGCTGAGAGGCGTAATCGAACCTTGTTGGACATGGTTCGTTCCATGATGAGTCGAGCTTCGCTACCAATCTCATTCTGGGGGTATGCCTTAGAGACTGCCGCCCATATCCTTAATCTAGTCCCTACAAAGAAAGTTGCCAAAACTCCTCACGAGATGTGGACTGGTAAAGTACCTAAACTAGACCACATCAAGATTTAGGGTTGCGAGGCTTTCGTGAGACGCGAGACTCATGATAAGCTCGAACCCCGAAGCGAGAGGTGTATTTTCATTGGCTACCCACAGTAATCCTTTGGTTACCTCTTCTACAGACCTAGTGACAATGTGGTCTTTGTAGCAAGAAGAGGAGTCTTTCGAGAAAGAGAGTTTATAAGCCAAGGAGACAGTGGGAGGCAAGTTGATCTTGAAGAAATTCAAGAGTCAAGTGATGAAGGAACTTCAAACTCTAGCCCTCAACTTGAGGAGGAAACTCCTGTTGAGCCAATTGACGAATCTGTACCTCTGAGGCGTTCCACGAGAGTTAGGAGTGCACCTGAGCATTACTATGGATTCCATATTACTGCAGAAGGTGAGACACTTATTAGTGATGAGACACTAGTAAGTCAAGATGACCCTAACAGCTACGAGGAAGCCATGGCAGGCCCCGAGTCTGCTAAATGGAAAGAGGCTATGGATAGCGAGATACAATCCATGTATGACAATCAAGTTTGGAACTTGGTTGAGAATGTACCAGGTCGAAAGACTGTAGGGTGCAAATGGGTCTTCAAAAAGAAGACCGACATGGATGGTAAAGTACACACTTATAAGGCTAGACTGGTTGCAAAGGGCTTCTCTCAAATTCCTGGAGTGGACTATGATGAGACCTTTTCTCCGGTAGCCAAGATTAAGTCTATTCGGGTTCTGTTAGCCATAGCCGCATTTCATGACTATGAAATTTGGCAAATGGATGTCAAAACCGCTTTCCTTAATGGAAAGTTGGCTGAAGATGTTTACATGAGTCAGCCAGAGGGTTTTGTCAGTAACGAGTACCCTAATAGAGTGTGTAAGCTTGAGAAATCCATTTATGGATTAAAGCAAGCACCTCGCAGATGGAATCTTTGCTTTGATGAAAAGGTCAAGGAATTTGGCTTTTCTAGGAGTGAAGATGAATCTTGTGTATATGTCAAGGATAGTGGGAGTATAGTTAGCTTTTTGGTATTGTATGTGGATGACATACTACTCATAGGAAATGACATTCCAACCCCGCAGGAAGTAAAGTCCTGGCTTGGAAAGTGTTTCGCTATGAAGGACCTTGGTGAAGCTGCCTATATTTTGGGGATAAGGATCTTGAGAGATCGGAGTAAAAGACTAATTGGACTTAGTCAAAGTACCTACTTGGAGAAGGTTCTGAAGAGATTCAGAATGCAAGACTCCAAGAAAGGAGAGTTGCCCATCCAGAGTAGCGCCAAGTTGAGTAAGACACAAAGCCCTAGCACTGAGGCTGAGATAGCAGAAATGAGTCGAGTACCTTATGCTTCGGCTGTAGGTTCGATCATGTATGCTATGACGTGTACTCGACCTGATGTAGCCTTTGCCTTGAGCATGGTTAGCAGGTTTTAGGGGAACCCTGGCAAGGCACACTGGACTGCGGTAAAGAATATTCTCAAGTACCTACGAAGGACTAAGGACTGGGTCCTTACCCTCGGTGGGAGTGATGACTTGAGAGTTGTAGGGTATAGTGATGCTAGCTTCCAGACTGATAGGGATAACTTCCGCTCTCAGTCGGGCTGGGTCTTTACCCTAAATGGAGGAGCAATTTCTTGGAAGAGTTCCAAGCAAGAGACAGTGGCAGATTCTACTTGTGAATCAGAGTATATTGCAGCTAGCGAAGCGGCAAAGGAGGCTTTATGGCTGAGGAACTTCATTGGAGACCTTGGAGTTGTACCAGCTATTAAAGAGCCGATGGAAATTTTCTGTGATAGTGAAAGTGCTGTTGCCTTAGCCAAGGAACCAAGGGATCACGGGAGATCCAGACACATCGACAGAAAATACCATTTCATCAGACATCGGATCGAAGAAGGACTCCTCGTGGCAAAGAGGGTATCATCAGATGAGAATCCGGCAGATCCCTTCATGAAGGGACTGACTCGGGTTAAGCATCTCCAGCATGCTCGGAGCATAGGGCTGAAGGATGATATTAGATTTAGTAGTTAGATAATCTCGAAATTTGTAAAGTGTAATTGACATTTGATGATGAATAAAAGTGTTTTATTTATGAGTAAAGTGTTGCTATCTCTTGTCGATCGTTTACTATATTTCTTTTGCATGTTTTGACTTCCAGAATAGTTTTGTTTGGTATAACATATTATTCAAACCTCCACAGTCGGTCATATGTCGGAAGTAGGTATGAATCAAGACTGTCATGTTTGGTTGTAGAGGTCTGGGACAAGGCTACAACAATCATGAGTGCTCATAAGTTCTGAGCATTGGACTCAACCCACGCTCACTGGAATCACTTCATGGAATTCTATCTCGAGTGATCGTGAGACGGTAATATCATATAAATCTTTAAACCTAGAGATATGATTTGTTACTTACAAGTTGGTTATGCATTGATTGTACGAAAAACGCATTGGTAACTCGATGTTATAAAATCGTGCTCTTATGTGTAATTCAATGAGTAGTAGAACAAACATATGAGTCGAAGTTTATCTGTTCCTTCTTGGATTAGAAGCTGATATCTGGGCCCCTCGATGATTTTGTTTTGACCTATGTACCGGGCCCGGTCAGAACTAAATTGATGTGTTCAATGAAGTTCTTTGTCAAACAAATTGGAAATCGGGAAACAAATTGTTGGACAATAAGTAAGACATTGTTCCATGTGTTTGTCCGACTGATATCTAGAACAGAGGATTATATGATCACTTATCTTAAATGGCGTACCATCATCTTCTCAGTTTCGAGAAACCTTGAAAAGAGCTACGATTGCCGATCGGTTCCTGAAGTCATACTTCCAGTAATAATTATTAGACTTATCCAAGTGGGAGACTGTTGGATAAGGTGTCTAAGTCCATAACTATTTCTGGTATGTACTTGACCCGACCCGGCATGGTCCATTTGGGTTGCATGGCACCATGCAATTGGATAGACTAAATGAGAGAAATAACACTTGGAGATTATTAATATATTATAAGTTCTAATATATTAATAATATTATTTGATTAGTTTGATCAAGAATTAATTTAGAATTAATTAAGTGATCAAAAGATAACTAATTAAATATATGGGTTGATTATGTAAATCATCCATATCTTGTATAGTGGGCTAAAAGGCTCCATGGACTATCAAGTTGGGTTCCACCCATAGGATGCTCCATGGATGCTCCATGGGAGTTACAAACCCATGGGTCATGGAAATGAAGAGTCATGACACATTAGGGTTTAACCCTAGATGTGTCAACACTATATAAGTAACATATTCTCCACCCAAAATCGGCTACACACTAAGAATCAAGAGGGCTTGGCCGATTTTGAAGAAGTGAGTATTCTCTCATAAGTTCTTCCAAGAGCATTTGGTGTTGTGTGAAGCATTTGAGGCATCACACTTGGGGTGCTAGGCTCACAAGGTTTCAAGGAACACAAGCAACAACAAGGTAAGTTATTCTATCTATACTTTATGTTAAAATTGTTCCCCATGTATGCTAGATAGGAATATAACCTTGGAATTCAACTTTGCATGACAATTAGACAAACATAGATCCAAGGTTATTAGGGTTGCATGTACACTTAGGAAGTGTTAGAATGCTCAAAACCCATCAGTGGTATCAGAGCCTAGGCTTGTTTGTTCTTATTTGTGCTTAAAAGTTGAAAACAGAATCGGAAATTTTGTTGTCTGCGAATGGACTCGTCGAGTCTATAGGGGGGACTCGTCGAGTCCATGAGTATCTTTAACCAACTCGGCGAGTCAGTTTATGCACTCGGTGAGTAGGGTCGAATGAGTGCAGAATTTCGATTCAGTTGCTGGAAAATGAATTAGAAACATTACCCTAAACTGTTTTGATAATTGAAAACTTGTTTTTGGTGGTGTAATGTCTTTGCTAATTCATTTACAACAACTAGTTATCAAAATTACAAAGTTTTATGTAATTTTTGATTGTGTTCATATTCATGTTCTTGTTCTTATGATGTTTTAGATAATCATAGGAATTATTTGTAACCTATTTGGTAGTTTAATTCTTGATCATAATGTGTTTTAATGGAGTCCATAACTTATCCTTAAGTTATGGAAAACCAAGAGTCACACTTGAGTTAAAACCATTAAGAAAACACAAGAGTTAGAAAAATGAAGAGTCTTCATTTTATTACTCTATTAAACTCATAAGTTACAAGAAATGAAAAGTTTTGAAAGTTACAAAACTTGCCCTCAAGTTTTGGAACAAGTAAAGTTAAGTTAAAACTTTAAGTTCCAACCCCTAGAATTTTAAAAGTTAAAATTCAACCCTTATACTTATATTATGATGATTTAATAATTATATATATATGTATAAGAATAAAGTCGTCTTACCGCTAGTACGCCTCATTCACGAAGCCGGTCTATAAGGTGGGTATAAGGTTGTTGCCTATAAAATGGTGGCTTAATGGGTGAATATTCTCACCCACCGCTTGCTTGACTGGTGGAGGGTCGTTAGCCGAACGGGTAAGACAAGGACTTATAAATTCTCATTCAAAGTATGATGAATATAATAAAGTAACTAAATGTTTATTAAATTCCCAATCTTAGTTACTTTAGGAAAAATGTGAATAAGGTGCTAATCCATGAAATTACACTTTACACTTTGTCTAAGTCGTTAGTGGAGCGTGTGTGGTTAACCGGCACACTAACTTGGACTTAACAAGGTAGGTAAAGGGTGACTTAAGGTTTATTATAGTATCGGTGGAGCGTGTTTGGTTTACCGGCACATCGATTGAGTGATAAACTTTAAGGGTACCAAGTGATTTGCATGGTTACTTCACACCTCGTTTTGTGATCCTCGGCATCCCAGTCACAAAACCTGGAGGGCACTCCCGAGATTGAAACATGCCTTTAAAAAGTTCATTGGATCTCAAAGAATCTAGGAATTTCTAAAACCAATAAAAACTAAATATCTAATATTTCGGTTTTCGTGGTGGAAATTGGTGAATCGTCATTCACCTACCTTTCAAATATGGTATAGCTTAGATTACGGCATACCTCTTCTAAGTTATATTATATTGTGATTGGATCCTAGCCTTAATATTACATTTGGGTGTTTTATTAAAGACTCTCTTAAATCTAAACTAAACTCGTTCTTCTCTTTCAGATGTCTTCAAATAATGCTTCTGGCTCGAATCCTAATGGCTCCTTTACTCTTATGAGTTTGTGTGGGAAAGTCACCTTTGATGGATCCAACTTCAATAAATGGATCAGAAACATCAGGATGATTACCCGCTACGAGGACAAAAAATATGTCCTTGACAAGGAGCTTAAGGAAATTGACGAGTCCACTGCAACTCCCCAGGAGATCGCTGACTTTCATACTCATGAAAGAGATGCAACCAAGGTGGCTTGTATCATGTTAGCCACCATGACAGCTGAACTCCAAAAGTCTTATGAGGATTTCTACCCTTATGAAATGCACCAAGATTTGATGGAAAGATACCATCAAAGTGCACGACAAGAGAGGTACGAAGTCATCTGCTCCATGATAACAACCATGATGAAGGACGGAGAGTCCGTCACGAGCCACATGCAGAAAATGCAAAGGTATGTGGATCGTTTGCTGAAGCTCAATGTGAACTTCCCTGAGGAGCTTGCAATAGATATCATTTTGCACTCCTTACCATCGTGCTATGATCAATTCCGCATGACATATCACATGAACAAGGAAGAGGTCACCCTCAGCAAACTTCAGGGACTTCTCAAGACCGCAGAAACAGGTCTTAAGGGGAAGTCGGTTGCTATCACTCCTACTCCAGACTCAACTCCGGTCTTGGCAATCGGGAAAAGTCGAGGGAGGAAGAGAAAGAGATCTTCAAAGGGTACCAAGGCTCGGACCCTTGATGGCTCTTCTTCAAGTGGAACCAAGAAAGGTTTCATTACTCCTTCTTCTGACCCAAAAGAGGTTGAATGCTTCTATTGCCATGAAAAAGCTCATTGGAAGCGGAACTGCCCAAAGTACCAGCAGGATGTGAAGGATGGGAAAGTCAAACCCAACCATGCAGGTATTTACACTATCATTTCTAATAACTCACCCCATTCGAAATCTTGGGTCCTTGATACCGGTTGCGGTATTCATATTTGTTGTGACTTGCAGGGACTAGGAAGAAGTGAGAATGTGGAGCAAGGAAGAATAAACTTAATCATGGGGAATAGGAAAGTTACACCTGTCACCAAGATTGGAGTTTATACTTTATCGCTAAGTAGTGGGTTAAATTTAGATTTGAATAAATGTTGTTATTCGCCAGAAATGGCAAGAAATATTATTTCCTTTCATGCATTGTACAAACAAGGTTTCACCTTTTCGTTTGATAATGAAGTTGGTTCGATTAATTCTTTCTTTAATAATGTACTTTATTTTAAAGCATTACCTTGTGATGGTGTGTATGAAGCTGTATCTATTGTAGATAACTTAGGAAATAATGTTTTGTGTATTGATTCTACTAATAATAATAACTTGGATAAAGCATCATTATGGCATTGTCGTCTTGGACATATAAGCAAGAAACGCATAGGGCAACTCTAAAAGGATGGAGTCTTGGAGTCGTTTGACCTAAAGTCAAATGATAGTTGCGAATCATGCTTACTTGGGAAAATGACAAAGTCACCCTTCACAGGCTCGTGTGAAAGGGGTGAAGGTTTGTTGGACCTTATACACACGGATGTGTGTGGACCATTCAAACATGCCACAAGAGATGCTAATCGTTATTATTTGACTTTTACTGATGATTACAGTAGATATGGATATGTCTACTTAATCAAGCATAAGTCAGAGACTTTCGAGAAGTTTAAGGAATTTAAACAGGAAGTCGAGAATCAATTGGGCAGGAACATTAAGATGCTTCGATCCAATCGAGGTGGTGAGTATCTTAGTTCAGAGTTCCTCGACTATCTAAAGGCATGTGGGATTGTCTCACAATTGACACCTCCCAGGACACCGCAGTTGAATGGTGTGGCTGAGAGGCGTAATCGAACCTTGTTGGACATGGTTCGTTCCATGATGAGTCGAGCTTCGCTACCAATCTCATTCTGGGGGTATGCCTTAGAGACTGCCGCCCATATCCTTAATCTAGTCCCTACAAAGAAAGTTGCCAAAACTCCTCACGAGATGTGGACTGGTAAAGTACCTAAACTAGACCACATCAAGATTTAGGGTTGCGAGGCTTTCGTGAGACGCGAGACTCATGATAAGCTCGAACCCCGAAGCGAGAGGTGTATTTTCATTGGCTACCCACAGTAATCCTTTGGTTACCTCTTCTACAGACCTAGTGACAATGTGGTCTTTGTAGCAAGAAGAGGAGTCTTTCGAGAAAGAGAGTTTATAAGCCAAGGAGACAGTGGGAGGCAAGTTGATCTTGAAGAAATTCAAGAGTCAAGTGATGAAGGAACTTCAAACTCTAGCCCTCAACTTGAGGAGGAAACTCCTGTTGAGCCAATTGACGAATCTGTACCTCTGAGGCGTTCCACGAGAGTTAGGAGTGCACCTGAGCATTACTATGGATTCCATATTACTGCAGAAGGTGAGACACTTATTAGTGATGAGACACTAGTAAGTCAAGATGACCCTAACAGCTACGAGGAAGCCATGGCAGGCCCCGAGTCTGCTAAATGGAAAGAGGCTATGGATAGCGAGATACAATCCATGTATGACAATCAAGTTTGGAACTTGGTTGAGAATGTACCAGGTCGAAAGACTGTAGGGTGCAAATGGGTCTTCAAAAAGAAGACCGACATGGATGGTAAAGTACACACTTATAAGGCTAGACTGGTTGCAAAGGGCTTCTCTCAAATTCCTGGAGTGGACTATGATGAGACCTTTTCTCCGGTAGCCAAGATTAAGTCTATTCGGGTTCTGTTAGCCATAGCCGCATTTCATGACTATGAAATTTGGCAAATGGATGTCAAAACCGCTTTCCTTAATGGAAAGTTGGCTGAAGATGTTTACATGAGTCAGCCAGAGGGTTTTGTCAGTAACGAGTACCCTAATAGAGTGTGTAAGCTTGAGAAATCCATTTATGGATTAAAGCAAGCACCTCGCAGATGGAATCTTTGCTTTGATGAAAAGGTCAAGGAATTTGGCTTTTCTAGGAGTGAAGATGAATCTTGTGTATATGTCAAGGATAGTGGGAGTATAGTTAGCTTTTTGGTATTGTATGTGGATGACATACTACTCATAGGAAATGACATTCCAACCCCGCAGGAAGTAAAGTCCTGGCTTGGAAAGTGTTTCGCTATGAAGGACCTTGGTGAAGCTGCCTATATTTTGGGGATAAGGATCTTGAGAGATCGGAGTAAAAGACTAATTGGACTTAGTCAAAGTACCTACTTGGAGAAGGTTCTGAAGAGATTCAGAATGCAAGACTCCAAGAAAGGAGAGTTGCCCATCCAGAGTAGCGCCAAGTTGAGTAAGACACAAAGCCCTAGCACTGAGGCTGAGATAGCAGAAATGAGTCGAGTACCTTATGCTTCGGCTGTAGGTTCGATCATGTATGCTATGACGTGTACTCGACCTGATGTAGCCTTTGCCTTGAGCATGGTTAGCAGGTTTTAGGGGAACCCTGGCAAGGCACACTGGACTGCGGTAAAGAATATTCTCAAGTACCTACGAAGGACTAAGGACTGGGTCCTTACCCTCGGTGGGAGTGATGACTTGAGAGTTGTAGGGTATAGTGATGCTAGCTTCCAGACTGATAGGGATAACTTCCGCTCTCAGTCGGGCTGGGTCTTTACCCTAAATGGAGGAGCAATTTCTTGGAAGAGTTCCAAGCAAGAGACAGTGGCAGATTCTACTTGTGAATCAGAGTATATTGCAGCTAGCGAAGCGGCAAAGGAGGCTTTATGGCTGAGGAACTTCATTGGAGACCTTGGAGTTGTACCAGCTATTAAAGAGCCGATGGAAATTTTCTGTGATAGTGAAAGTGCTGTTGCCTTAGCCAAGGAACCAAGGGATCACGGGAGATCCAGACACATCGACAGAAAATACCATTTCATCAGACATCGGATCGAAGAAGGACTCCTCGTGGCAAAGAGGGTATCATCAGATGAGAATCCGGCAGATCCCTTCATGAAGGGACTGACTCGGGTTAAGCATCTCCAGCATGCTCGGAGCATAGGGCTGAAGGATGATATTAGATTTAGTAGTTAGATAATCTCGAAATTTGTAAAGTGTAATTGACATTTGATGATGAATAAAAGTGTTTTATTTATGAGTAAAGTGTTGCTATCTCTTGTCGATCGTTTACTATATTTCTTTTGCATGTTTTGACTTCCAGAATAGTTTTGTTTGGTATAACATATTATTCAAACCTCCACAGTCGGTCATATGTCGGAAGTAGGTATGAATCAAGACTGTCATGTTTGGTTGTAGAGGTCTGGGACAAGGCTACAACAATCATGAGTGCTCATAAGTTCTGAGCATTGGACTCAACCCACGCTCACTGGAATCACTTCATGGAATTCTATCTCGAGTGATCGTGAGACGGTAATATCATATAAATCTTTAAACCTAGAGATATGATTTGTTACTTACAAGTTGGTTATGCATTGATTGTACGAAAAACGCATTGGTAACTCGATGTTATAAAATCGTGCTCTTATGTGTAATTCAATGAGTAGTAGAACAAACATATGAGTCGAAGTTTATCTGTTCCTTCTTGGATTAGAAGCTGATATCTGGGCCCCTCGATGATTTTGTTTTGACCTATGTACCGGGCCCGGTCAGAACTAAATTGATGTGTTCAATGAAGTTCTTTGTCAAACAAATTGGAAATCGGGAAACAAATTGTTGGACAATAAGTAAGACATTGTTCCATGTGTTTGTCCGACTGATATCTAGAACAGAGGATTATATGATCACTTATCTTAAATGGCGTACCATCATCTTCTCAGTTTCGAGAAACCTTGAAAAGAGCTACGATTGCCGATCGGTTCCTGAAGTCATACTTCCAGTAATAATTATTAGACTTATCCAAGTGGGAGACTGTTGGATAAGGTGTCTAAGTCCATAACTATTTCTGGTATGTACTTGACCCGACCCGGCATGGTCCATTTGGGTTGCATGGCACCATGCAATTGGATAGACTAAATGAGAGAAATAACACTTGGAGATTATTAATATATTATAAGTTCTAATATATTAATAATATTATTTGATTAGTTTGATCAAGAATTAATTTAGAATTAATTAAGTGATCAAAAGATAACTAATTAAATATATGGGTTGATTATGTAAATCATCCATATCTTGTATAGTGGGCTAAAAGGCTCCATGGACTATCAAGTTGGGTTCCACCCATAGGATGCTCCATGGATGCTCCATGGGAGTTACAAACCCATGGGTCATGGAAATGAAGAGTCATGACACATTAGGGTTTAACCCTAGATGTGTCAACACTATATAAGTAACATATTCTCCACCCAAAATCGGCTACACACTAAGAATCAAGAGGGCTTGGCCGATTTTGAAGAAGTGAGTATTCTCTCATAAGTTCTTCCAAGAGCATTTGGTGTTGTGTGAAGCATTTGAGGCATCACACTTGGGGTGCTAGGCTCACAAGGTTTCAAGGAACACAAGCAACAACAAGGTAAGTTATTCTATCTATACTTTATGTTAAAATTGTTCCCCATGTATGCTAGATAGGAATATAACCTTGGAATTCAACTTTGCATGACAATTAGACAAACATAGATCCAAGGTTATTAGGGTTGCATGTACACTTAGGAAGTGTTAGAATGCTCAAAACCCATCAGTGGTATCAGAGCCTAGGCTTGTTTGTTCTTATTTGTGCTTAAAAGTTGAAAACAGAATCGGAAATTTTGTTGTCTGCGAATGGACTCGTCGAGTCTATAGGGGGGACTCGTCGAGTCCATGAGTATCTTTAACCAACTCGGCGAGTCAGTTTATGCACTCGGTGAGTAGGGTCGAATGAGTGCAGAATTTCGATTCAGTTGCTGGAAAATGAATTAGAAACATTACCCTAAACTGTTTTGATAATTGAAAACTTGTTTTTGGTGGTGTAATGTCTTTGCTAATTCATTTACAACAACTAGTTATCAAAATTACAAAGTTTTATGTAATTTTTGATTGTGTTCATATTCATGTTCTTGTTCTTATGATGTTTTAGATAATCATAGGAATTATTTGTAACCTATTTGGTAGTTTAATTCTTGATCATAATGTGTTTTAATGGAGTCCATAACTTATCCTTAAGTTATGGAAAACCAAGAGTCACACTTGAGTTAAAACCATTAAGAAAACACAAGAGTTAGAAAAATGAAGAGTCTTCATTTTATTACTCTATTAAACTCATAAGTTACAAGAAATGAAAAGTTTTGAAAGTTACAAAACTTGCCCTCAAGTTTTGGAACAAGTAAAGTTAAGTTAAAACTTTAAGTTCCAACCCCTAGAATTTTAAAAGTTAAAATTCAACCCTTATACTTATATTATGATGATTTAATAATTATATATATATGTATAAGAATAAAGTCGTCTTACCGCTAGTACGCCTCATTCACGAAGCCGGTCTATAAGGTGGGTATAAGGTTGTTGCCTATAAAATGGTGGCTTAATGGGTGAATATTCTCACCCACCGCTTGCTTGACTGGTGGAGGGTCGTTAGCCGAACGGGTAAGACAAGGACTTATAAATTCTCATTCAAAGTATGATGAATATAATAAAGTAACTAAATGTTTATTAAATTCCCAATCTTAGTTACTTTAGGAAAAATGTGAATAAGGTGCTAATCCATGAAATTACACTTTACACTTTGTCTAAGTCGTTAGTGGAGCGTGTGTGGTTAACCGGCACACTAACTTGGACTTAACAAGGTAGGTAAAGGGTGACTTAAGGTTTATTATAGTATCGGTGGAGCGTGTTTGGTTTACCGGCACATCGATTGAGTGATAAACTTTAAGGGTACCAAGTGATTTGCATGGTTACTTCACACCTCGTTTTGTGATCCTCGGCATCCCAGTCACAAAACCTGGAGGGCACTCCCGAGATTGAAACATGCCTTTAAAAAGTTCATTGGATCTCAAAGAATCTAGGAATTTCTAAAACCAATAAAAACTAAATATCTAATATTTCGGTTTTCGTGGTGGAAATTGGTGAATCGTCATTCACCTACCTTTCAAATATGGTATAGCTTAGATTACGGCATACCTCTTCTAAGTTATATTATATTGTGATTGGATCCTAGCCTTAATATTACATTTGGGTGTTTTATTAAAGACTCTCTTAAATCTAAACTAAACTCGTTCTTCTCTTTCAGATGTCTTCAAATAATGCTTCTGGCTCGAATCCTAATGGCTCCTTTACTCTTATGAGTTTGTGTGGGAAAGTCACCTTTGATGGATCCAACTTCAATAAATGGATCAGAAACATCAGGATGATTACCCGCTACGAGGACAAAAAATATGTCCTTGACAAGGAGCTTAAGGAAATTGACGAGTCCACTGCAACTCCCCAGGAGATCGCTGACTTTCATACTCATGAAAGAGATGCAACCAAGGTGGCTTGTATCATGTTAGCCACCATGACAGCTGAACTCCAAAAGTCTTATGAGGATTTCTACCCTTATGAAATGCACCAAGATTTGATGGAAAGATACCATCAAAGTGCACGACAAGAGAGGTACGAAGTCATCTGCTCCATGATAACAACCATGATGAAGGACGGAGAGTCCGTCACGAGCCACATGCAGAAAATGCAAAGGTATGTGGATCGTTTGCTGAAGCTCAATGTGAACTTCCCTGAGGAGCTTGCAATAGATATCATTTTGCACTCCTTACCATCGTGCTATGATCAATTCCGCATGACATATCACATGAACAAGGAAGAGGTCACCCTCAGCAAACTTCAGGGACTTCTCAAGACCGCAGAAACAGGTCTTAAGGGGAAGTCGGTTGCTATCACTCCTACTCCAGACTCAACTCCGGTCTTGGCAATCGGGAAAAGTCGAGGGAGGAAGAGAAAGAGATCTTCAAAGGGTACCAAGGCTCGGACCCTTGATGGCTCTTCTTCAAGTGGAACCAAGAAAGGTTTCATTACTCCTTCTTCTGACCCAAAAGAGGTTGAATGCTTCTATTGCCATGAAAAAGCTCATTGGAAGCGGAACTGCCCAAAGTACCAGCAGGATGTGAAGGATGGGAAAGTCAAACCCAACCATGCAGGTATTTACACTATCATTTCTAATAACTCACCCCATTCGAAATCTTGGGTCCTTGATACCGGTTGCGGTATTCATATTTGTTGTGACTTGCAGGGACTAGGAAGAAGTGAGAATGTGGAGCAAGGAAGAATAAACTTAATCATGGGGAATAGGAAAGTTACACCTGTCACCAAGATTGGAGTTTATACTTTATCGCTAAGTAGTGGGTTAAATTTAGATTTGAATAAATGTTGTTATTCGCCAGAAATGGCAAGAAATATTATTTCCTTTCATGCATTGTACAAACAAGGTTTCACCTTTTCGTTTGATAATGAAGTTGGTTCGATTAATTCTTTCTTTAATAATGTACTTTATTTTAAAGCATTACCTTGTGATGGTGTGTATGAAGCTGTATCTATTGTAGATAACTTAGGAAATAATGTTTTGTGTATTGATTCTACTAATAATAATAACTTGGATAAAGCATCATTATGGCATTGTCGTCTTGGACATATAAGCAAGAAACGCATAGGGCAACTCTAAAAGGATGGAGTCTTGGAGTCGTTTGACCTAAAGTCAAATGATAGTTGCGAATCATGCTTACTTGGGAAAATGACAAAGTCACCCTTCACAGGCTCGTGTGAAAGGGGTGAAGGTTTGTTGGACCTTATACACACGGATGTGTGTGGACCATTCAAACATGCCACAAGAGATGCTAATCGTTATTATTTGACTTTTACTGATGATTACAGTAGATATGGATATGTCTACTTAATCAAGCATAAGTCAGAGACTTTCGAGAAGTTTAAGGAATTTAAACAGGAAGTCGAGAATCAATTGGGCAGGAACATTAAGATGCTTCGATCCAATCGAGGTGGTGAGTATCTTAGTTCAGAGTTCCTCGACTATCTAAAGGCATGTGGGATTGTCTCACAATTGACACCTCCCAGGACACCGCAGTTGAATGGTGTGGCTGAGAGGCGTAATCGAACCTTGTTGGACATGGTTCGTTCCATGATGAGTCGAGCTTCGCTACCAATCTCATTCTGGGGGTATGCCTTAGAGACTGCCGCCCATATCCTTAATCTAGTCCCTACAAAGAAAGTTGCCAAAACTCCTCACGAGATGTGGACTGGTAAAGTACCTAAACTAGACCACATCAAGATTTAGGGTTGCGAGGCTTTCGTGAGACGCGAGACTCATGATAAGCTCGAACCCCGAAGCGAGAGGTGTATTTTCATTGGCTACCCACAGTAATCCTTTGGTTACCTCTTCTACAGACCTAGTGACAATGTGGTCTTTGTAGCAAGAAGAGGAGTCTTTCGAGAAAGAGAGTTTATAAGCCAAGGAGACAGTGGGAGGCAAGTTGATCTTGAAGAAATTCAAGAGTCAAGTGATGAAGGAACTTCAAACTCTAGCCCTCAACTTGAGGAGGAAACTCCTGTTGAGCCAATTGACGAATCTGTACCTCTGAGGCGTTCCACGAGAGTTAGGAGTGCACCTGAGCATTACTATGGATTCCATATTACTGCAGAAGGTGAGACACTTATTAGTGATGAGACACTAGTAAGTCAAGATGACCCTAACAGCTACGAGGAAGCCATGGCAGGCCCCGAGTCTGCTAAATGGAAAGAGGCTATGGATAGCGAGATACAATCCATGTATGACAATCAAGTTTGGAACTTGGTTGAGAATGTACCAGGTCGAAAGACTGTAGGGTGCAAATGGGTCTTCAAAAAGAAGACCGACATGGATGGTAAAGTACACACTTATAAGGCTAGACTGGTTGCAAAGGGCTTCTCTCAAATTCCTGGAGTGGACTATGATGAGACCTTTTCTCCGGTAGCCAAGATTAAGTCTATTCGGGTTCTGTTAGCCATAGCCGCATTTCATGACTATGAAATTTGGCAAATGGATGTCAAAACCGCTTTCCTTAATGGAAAGTTGGCTGAAGATGTTTACATGAGTCAGCCAGAGGGTTTTGTCAGTAACGAGTACCCTAATAGAGTGTGTAAGCTTGAGAAATCCATTTATGGATTAAAGCAAGCACCTCGCAGATGGAATCTTTGCTTTGATGAAAAGGTCAAGGAATTTGGCTTTTCTAGGAGTGAAGATGAATCTTGTGTATATGTCAAGGATAGTGGGAGTATAGTTAGCTTTTTGGTATTGTATGTGGATGACATACTACTCATAGGAAATGACATTCCAACCCCGCAGGAAGTAAAGTCCTGGCTTGGAAAGTGTTTCGCTATGAAGGACCTTGGTGAAGCTGCCTATATTTTGGGGATAAGGATCTTGAGAGATCGGAGTAAAAGACTAATTGGACTTAGTCAAAGTACCTACTTGGAGAAGGTTCTGAAGAGATTCAGAATGCAAGACTCCAAGAAAGGAGAGTTGCCCATCCAGAGTAGCGCCAAGTTGAGTAAGACACAAAGCCCTAGCACTGAGGCTGAGATAGCAGAAATGAGTCGAGTACCTTATGCTTCGGCTGTAGGTTCGATCATGTATGCTATGACGTGTACTCGACCTGATGTAGCCTTTGCCTTGAGCATGGTTAGCAGGTTTTAGGGGAACCCTGGCAAGGCACACTGGACTGCGGTAAAGAATATTCTCAAGTACCTACGAAGGACTAAGGACTGGGTCCTTACCCTCGGTGGGAGTGATGACTTGAGAGTTGTAGGGTATAGTGATGCTAGCTTCCAGACTGATAGGGATAACTTCCGCTCTCAGTCGGGCTGGGTCTTTACCCTAAATGGAGGAGCAATTTCTTGGAAGAGTTCCAAGCAAGAGACAGTGGCAGATTCTACTTGTGAATCAGAGTATATTGCAGCTAGCGAAGCGGCAAAGGAGGCTTTATGGCTGAGGAACTTCATTGGAGACCTTGGAGTTGTACCAGCTATTAAAGAGCCGATGGAAATTTTCTGTGATAGTGAAAGTGCTGTTGCCTTAGCCAAGGAACCAAGGGATCACGGGAGATCCAGACACATCGACAGAAAATACCATTTCATCAGACATCGGATCGAAGAAGGACTCCTCGTGGCAAAGAGGGTATCATCAGATGAGAATCCGGCAGATCCCTTCATGAAGGGACTGACTCGGGTTAAGCATCTCCAGCATGCTCGGAGCATAGGGCTGAAGGATGATATTAGATTTAGTAGTTAGATAATCTCGAAATTTGTAAAGTGTAATTGACATTTGATGATGAATAAAAGTGTTTTATTTATGAGTAAAGTGTTGCTATCTCTTGTCGATCGTTTACTATATTTCTTTTGCATGTTTTGACTTCCAGAATAGTTTTGTTTGGTATAACATATTATTCAAACCTCCACAGTCGGTCATATGTCGGAAGTAGGTATGAATCAAGACTGTCATGTTTGGTTGTAGAGGTCTGGGACAAGGCTACAACAATCATGAGTGCTCATAAGTTCTGAGCATTGGACTCAACCCACGCTCACTGGAATCACTTCATGGAATTCTATCTCGAGTGATCGTGAGACGGTAATATCATATAAATCTTTAAACCTAGAGATATGATTTGTTACTTACAAGTTGGTTATGCATTGATTGTACGAAAAACGCATTGGTAACTCGATGTTATAAAATCGTGCTCTTATGTGTAATTCAATGAGTAGTAGAACAAACATATGAGTCGAAGTTTATCTGTTCCTTCTTGGATTAGAAGCTGATATCTGGGCCCCTCGATGATTTTGTTTTGACCTATGTACCGGGCCCGGTCAGAACTAAATTGATGTGTTCAATGAAGTTCTTTGTCAAACAAATTGGAAATCGGGAAACAAATTGTTGGACAATAAGTAAGACATTGTTCCATGTGTTTGTCCGACTGATATCTAGAACAGAGGATTATATGATCACTTATCTTAAATGGCGTACCATCATCTTCTCAGTTTCGAGAAACCTTGAAAAGAGCTACGATTGCCGATCGGTTCCTGAAGTCATACTTCCAGTAATAATTATTAGACTTATCCAAGTGGGAGACTGTTGGATAAGGTGTCTAAGTCCATAACTATTTCTGGTATGTACTTGACCCGACCCGGCATGGTCCATTTGGGTTGCATGGCACCATGCAATTGGATAGACTAAATGAGAGAAATAACACTTGGAGATTATTAATATATTATAAGTTCTAATATATTAATAATATTATTTGATTAGTTTGATCAAGAATTAATTTAGAATTAATTAAGTGATCAAAAGATAACTAATTAAATATATGGGTTGATTATGTAAATCATCCATATCTTGTATAGTGGGCTAAAAGGCTCCATGGACTATCAAGTTGGGTTCCACCCATAGGATGCTCCATGGATGCTCCATGGGAGTTACAAACCCATGGGTCATGGAAATGAAGAGTCATGACACATTAGGGTTTAACCCTAGATGTGTCAACACTATATAAGTAACATATTCTCCACCCAAAATCGGCTACACACTAAGAATCAAGAGGGCTTGGCCGATTTTGAAGAAGTGAGTATTCTCTCATAAGTTCTTCCAAGAGCATTTGGTGTTGTGTGAAGCATTTGAGGCATCACACTTGGGGTGCTAGGCTCACAAGGTTTCAAGGAACACAAGCAACAACAAGGTAAGTTATTCTATCTATACTTTATGTTAAAATTGTTCCCCATGTATGCTAGATAGGAATATAACCTTGGAATTCAACTTTGCATGACAATTAGACAAACATAGATCCAAGGTTATTAGGGTTGCATGTACACTTAGGAAGTGTTAGAATGCTCAAAACCCATCAGTGGTATCAGAGCCTAGGCTTGTTTGTTCTTATTTGTGCTTAAAAGTTGAAAACAGAATCGGAAATTTTGTTGTCTGCGAATGGACTCGTCGAGTCTATAGGGGGGACTCGTCGAGTCCATGAGTATCTTTAACCAACTCGGCGAGTCAGTTTATGCACTCGGTGAGTAGGGTCGAATGAGTGCAGAATTTCGATTCAGTTGCTGGAAAATGAATTAGAAACATTACCCTAAACTGTTTTGATAATTGAAAACTTGTTTTTGGTGGTGTAATGTCTTTGCTAATTCATTTACAACAACTAGTTATCAAAATTACAAAGTTTTATGTAATTTTTGATTGTGTTCATATTCATGTTCTTGTTCTTATGATGTTTTAGATAATCATAGGAATTATTTGTAACCTATTTGGTAGTTTAATTCTTGATCATAATGTGTTTTAATGGAGTCCATAACTTATCCTTAAGTTATGGAAAACCAAGAGTCACACTTGAGTTAAAACCATTAAGAAAACACAAGAGTTAGAAAAATGAAGAGTCTTCATTTTATTACTCTATTAAACTCATAAGTTACAAGAAATGAAAAGTTTTGAAAGTTACAAAACTTGCCCTCAAGTTTTGGAACAAGTAAAGTTAAGTTAAAACTTTAAGTTCCAACCCCTAGAATTTTAAAAGTTAAAATTCAACCCTTATACTTATATTATGATGATTTAATAATTATATATATATGTATAAGAATAAAGTCGTCTTACCGCTAGTACGCCTCATTCACGAAGCCGGTCTATAAGGTGGGTATAAGGTTGTTGCCTATAAAATGGTGGCTTAATGGGTGAATATTCTCACCCACCGCTTGCTTGACTGGTGGAGGGTCGTTAGCCGAACGGGTAAGACAAGGACTTATAAATTCTCATTCAAAGTATGATGAATATAATAAAGTAACTAAATGTTTATTAAATTCCCAATCTTAGTTACTTTAGGAAAAATGTGAATAAGGTGCTAATCCATGAAATTACACTTTACACTTTGTCTAAGTCGTTAGTGGAGCGTGTGTGGTTAACCGGCACACTAACTTGGACTTAACAAGGTAGGTAAAGGGTGACTTAAGGTTTATTATAGTATCGGTGGAGCGTGTTTGGTTTACCGGCACATCGATTGAGTGATAAACTTTAAGGGTACCAAGTGATTTGCATGGTTACTTCACACCTCGTTTTGTGATCCTCGGCATCCCAGTCACAAAACCTGGAGGGCACTCCCGAGATTGAAACATGCCTTTAAAAAGTTCATTGGATCTCAAAGAATCTAGGAATTTCTAAAACCAATAAAAACTAAATATCTAATATTTCGGTTTTCGTGGTGGAAATTGGTGAATCGTCATTCACCTACCTTTCAAATATGGTATAGCTTAGATTACGGCATACCTCTTCTAAGTTATATTATATTGTGATTGGATCCTAGCCTTAATATTACATTTGGGTGTTTTATTAAAGACTCTCTTAAATCTAAACTAAACTCGTTCTTCTCTTTCAGATGTCTTCAAATAATGCTTCTGGCTCGAATCCTAATGGCTCCTTTACTCTTATGAGTTTGTGTGGGAAAGTCACCTTTGATGGATCCAACTTCAATAAATGGATCAGAAACATCAGGATGATTACCCGCTACGAGGACAAAAAATATGTCCTTGACAAGGAGCTTAAGGAAATTGACGAGTCCACTGCAACTCCCCAGGAGATCGCTGACTTTCATACTCATGAAAGAGATGCAACCAAGGTGGCTTGTATCATGTTAGCCACCATGACAGCTGAACTCCAAAAGTCTTATGAGGATTTCTACCCTTATGAAATGCACCAAGATTTGATGGAAAGATACCATCAAAGTGCACGACAAGAGAGGTACGAAGTCATCTGCTCCATGATAACAACCATGATGAAGGACGGAGAGTCCGTCACGAGCCACATGCAGAAAATGCAAAGGTATGTGGATCGTTTGCTGAAGCTCAATGTGAACTTCCCTGAGGAGCTTGCAATAGATATCATTTTGCACTCCTTACCATCGTGCTATGATCAATTCCGCATGACATATCACATGAACAAGGAAGAGGTCACCCTCAGCAAACTTCAGGGACTTCTCAAGACCGCAGAAACAGGTCTTAAGGGGAAGTCGGTTGCTATCACTCCTACTCCAGACTCAACTCCGGTCTTGGCAATCGGGCAAAGTCGAGGGAGGAAGAGAAAGAGATCTTCAAAGGGTACCAAGGCTCGGACCCTTGATGGCTCTTCTTCAAGTGGAACCAAGAAAGGTTTCATTACTCCTTCTTCTGACCCAAAAGAGGTTGAATGCTTCTATTGCCATGAAAAAGCTCATTGGAAGCGGAACTGCCCAAAGTACCAGCAGGATGTGAAGGATGGGAAAGTCAAACCCAACCATGCAGGTATTTACACTATCATTTCTAATAACTCACCCCATTCGAAATCTTGGGTCCTTGATACCGGTTGCGGTATTCATATTTGTTGTGACTTGCAGGGACTAGGAAGAAGTGAGAATGTGGAGCAAGGAAGAATAAACTTAATCATGGGGAATAGGAAAGTTACACCTGTCACCAAGATTGGAGTTTATACTTTATCGCTAAGTAGTGGGTTAAATTTAGATTTGAATAAATGTTGTTATTCGCCAGAAATGGCAAGAAATATTATTTCCTTTCATGCATTGTACAAACAAGGTTTCACCTTTTCGTTTGATAATGAAGTTGGTTCGATTAATGCTTTCTTTAATAATGTACTTTATTTTAAAGCATTACCTTGTGATGGTGTGTATGAAGCTGTATCTATTGTAGATAACTTAGGAAATAATGTTTTGTGTATTGATTCTACTAATAATAATAACTTGGATAAAGCATCATTATGGCATTGTCGTCTTGGACATATAAGCAAGAAACGCATAGGGCAACTCTAAAAGGATGGAGTCTTGGAGTCGTTTGACCTAAAGTCAAATGATAGTTGCGAATCATGCTTACTTGGGAAAATGACAAAGTCACCCTTCACAGGCTCGTGTGAAAGGGGTGAAGGTTTGTTGGACCTTATACACACGGATGTGTGTGGACCATTCAAACATGCCACAAGAGATGCTAATCGTTATTATTTGACTTTTACTGATGATTACAGTAGATATGGATATGTCTACTTAATCAAGCATAAGTCAGAGACTTTCGAGAAGTTTAAGGAATTTAAACAGGAAGTCGAGAATCAATTGGGCAGGAACATTAAGATGCTTCGATCCAATCGAGGTGGTGAGTATCTTAGTTCAGAGTTCCTCGACTATCTAAAGGCATGTGGGATTGTCTCACAATTGACACCTCCCAGGACACCGCAGTTGAATGGTATGGCTGAGAGGCGTAATCGAACCTTGTTGGACATGGTTCGTTCCATGATGAGTCGAGCTTCGCTACCAATCTCATTCTGGGGGTATGCCTTAGAGACTGCCGCCCATATCCTTAATCTAGTCCCTACAAAGAAAGTTGCCAAAACTCCTCACGAGATGTGGACTGGTAAAGTACCTAAACTAGACCACATCAAGATTTGGGGTTGCGAGGCTTTCGTGAGACGCGAGACTCATGATAAGCTCGAACCCCGAAGCGAGAGGTGTATTTTCATCGGCTACCCACAGTAATCCTTTGGTTACCTCTTCTACAGACCTAGTGACAATGTGGTCTTTGTAGCAAGAAGAGGAGTCTTTCGAGAAAGAGAGTTTATAAGCCAAGGAGACAGTGGGAGGCAAGTTGATCTTGAAGAAATTCAAGAGTCAAGTGATGAAGGAACTTCAAACTCTAGCCCTCAACTTGAGGAGGAAACTCCTGTTGAGCCAATTGACGAATCTGTACCTCTGAGGCGTTCCACGAGAGTTAGGAGTGCACCTGAGCATTACTATGGATTCCATATTACTGCAGAAGGTGAGACACTTATTAGTGATGAGACACTAGTAAGTCAAGATGACCCTAACAGCTACGAGGAAGCCATGGCAGGCCCCGAGTCTGCTAAATGGAAAGAGGCTATGGATAGCGAGATACAATCCATGTATGACAATCAAGTTTGGAACTTGGTTGAGAATGTACCAGGTCGAAAGACTGTAGGGTGCAAATGGGTCTTCAAAAAGAAGACCGACATGGATGGTAAAGTACACACTTATAAGGCTAGACTGGTTGCAAAGGGCTTCTCTCAAATTCCTGGAGTGGACTATGATGAGACCTTTTCTCCGGTAGCCAAGATTAAGTCTATTCGGGTTCTGTTAGCCATAGCCGCATTTCATGACTATGAAATTTGGCAAATGGATGTCAAAACCGCTTTCCTTAATGGAAAGTTGGCTGAAGATGTTTACATGAGTCAGCCAGAGGGTTTTGTCAGTAACGAGTACCCTAATAGAGTGTGTAAGCTTGAGAAATCCATTTATGGATTAAAGCAAGCACCTCGCAGATGGAATCTTTGCTTTGATGAAAAGGTCAAGGAATTTGGCTTTTCTAGGAGTGAAGATGAATCTTGTGTATATGTCAAGGATAGTGGGAGTATAGTTAGCTTTTTGGTATTGTATGTGGATGACATACTACTCATAGGAAATGACATTCCAACCCCGCAGGAAGTAAAGTCCTGGCTTGGAAAGTGTTTCGCTATGAAGGACCTTGGTGAAGCTGCCTATATTTTGGGGATAAGGATCTTGAGAGATCGGAGTAAAAGACTAATTGGACTTAGTCAAAGTACCTACTTGGAGAAGGTTCTGAAGAGATTCAGAATGCAAGACTCCAAGAAAGGAGAGTTGCCCATCCAGAGTAGCGCCAAGTTGAGTAAGACACAAAGCCCTAGCACTGAGGCTGAGATAGCAGAAATGAGTCGAGTACCTTATGCTTCGGCTGTAGGTTCGATCATGTATGCTATGACGTGTACTCGACCTGATGTAGCCTTTGCCTTGAGCATGGTTAGCAGGTTTTAGGGGAACCCTGGCAAGGCACACTGGACTGCGGTAAAGAATATTCTCAAGTACCTACGAAGGACTAAGGACTGGGTCCTTACCCTCGGTGGGAGTGATGACTTGAGAGTTGTAGGGTATAGTGATGCTAGCTTCCAGACTGATAGGGATAACTTCCGCTCTCAGTCGGGCTGGGTCTTTACCCTAAATGGAGGAGCAATTTCTTGGAAGAGTTCCAAGCAAGAGACAGTGGCAGATTCTACTTGTGAATCAGAGTATATTGCAGCTAGCGAAGCGGCAAAGGAGGCTTTATGGCTGAGGAACTTCATTGGAGACCTTGGAGTTGTACCAGCTATTAAAGAGCCGATGGAAATTTTCTGTGATAGTGAAAGTGCTGTTGCCTTAGCCAAGGAACCAAGGGATCACGGGAGATCCAGACACATCGACAGAAAATACCATTTCATCAGACATCGGATCGAAGAAGGACTCCTCGTGGCAAAGAGGGTATCATCATATGAGAATCCGGCAGATCCCCTCATGAAGGGACTGACTCGGGTTAAGCATCTCCAGCATGCTCGGAGCATAGGGCTGAAGGATGATATTAGATTTAGTAGTTAGATAATCTCGAAATTTGTAAAGTGTAATTGACATTTGATGATGAATAAAAGTGTTTTATTTATGAGTAAAGTGTTGCTATCTCTTGTCGATCGTTTACTATATTTCTTTTGCATGTTTTGACTTCCAGAATAGTTTTGTTTGGTATAACATATTATTCAAACCTCCACAGTCGGTCATATGTCGGAAGTAGGTATGAATCAAGACTGTCATGTTTGGTTGTAGAGGTCTGGGACAAGGCTACAACAATCATGAGTGCTCATAAGTTTTGAGCATTGGACTCAACCCACGCTCACTGGAATCACTTCATGGAATTCTATCTCGAGTGATCGTGAGACGGTAATATCATATAAATCTTTAAACCTAGAGATATGATTTGTTACTTACAAGTTGGTTATGCATTGATTGTACGAAAAACGCATTGGTAACTCGATGTTATAAAATCGTGCTCTTATGTGTAATTCAATGAGTAGTAGAACAAACATATGAGTCGAAGTTTATCTGTTCCTTCTTGGATTAGAAGCTGATATCTGGGCCCCTCGATGATTTTGTTTTGACCTATGTACCGGGCCCGGTCAGAACTAAATTGATGTGTTCAATGAAGTTCTTTGTCAAACAAATCGGAAATCGGGAAACAAATTGTTGTACAATAAGTAAGACATTGTTCCATGTGTTTGTCCGACTGATATCTAGAACAGAGGATTATATGATCACTTATCTTAAATGGCGTACCATCATCTTCTCAGTTTCGAGAAACCTTGAAAAGAGCTACGATTGCCGATCGGTTCCTGAAGTCATACTTCCAGTAATAATTATTAGACTTATCCAAGTGGGAGACTGTTGGATAAGGTGTCTAAGTCCATAACTATTTCTGGTATGTACTTGACCCGACCCGGCATGGTCCATTTGGGTTGCATGGCACCATGCAATTGGATAGACTAAATGAGAGAAATAACACTTGGAGATTATTAATATATTATAAGTTCTAATATATTAATAATATTATTTGATTAGTTTGATCAAGAATTAATTTAGAATTAATTAAGTGATCAAAAGATAACTAATTAAATATATGGGTTGATTATGTAAATCATCCATATCTTGTATAGTGGGCTAAAAGGCTCCATGGACTATCAAGTTGGGTTCCACCCATAGGATGCTCCATGGATGCTCCATGGGAGTTACAAACCCATGGGTCATGGAAATGAAGAGTCATGACACATTAGGGTTTAACCCTAGATGTGTCAACACTATATAAGTAACATATTCTCCACCCAAAATCGGCTACACACTAAGAATCAAGAGGGCTTGGCCGATTTTGAAGAAGTGAGTATTCTCTCATAAGTTCTTCCAAGAGCATTTGGTGTTGTGTGAAGCATTTGAGGCATCACACTTGGGGTGCTAGGCTCACAAGGTTTCAAGGAACACAAGCAACAACAAGGTAAGTTATTCTATCTATACTTTATGTTAAAATTGTTCCCCATGTATGCTAGATAGGAATATAACCTTGGAATTCAACTTTGCATGACAATTAGACAAACATAGATCCAAGGTTATTAGGGTTGCATGTACACTTAGGAAGTGTTAGAATGCTCAAAACCCATCAGTTAGATCCATCGAATGTGATCCTCGTACACATGTTCATGGGAGAGAATGAGCTTGAGGAGTCGGAGTTCGAGCCAGAAGCATTCTTTGAGCCAGACACCTGAAAAATAACAAAATTTAGATTAGATAAAGAATCCTTAATATAACACCCAAATGAAATATTAAGGCTAGGACCCAACACAATAATTCACAATTCGGAAGAGGGATGCCGTAATCCAACTGCAAATTATTTGAAGGTAGGTAAATGACGATTTACCAATTCTACCACGAAAAATGAAATGAATAATTAGGTTTTAAATGAAATGAAATTCCTAGATTCTTTTGAGATTCATTGAACTTTTTAATGGCATGTTTAATCTCAATTATTCCCTTCCAGTTTGTGACTGGGAAACCGAGGATCACAAACAAGGTGTGAATAATCATGCAAATTAGCTTGGCACTCTCGTTGTTGTTTACCACCTAATCAATGTGCCGATTAACCATACATGCTCCATTGATCTATGGTAATTCTCGAGCTACCCTTTGTCACCCTTGTTAGTCCAAGTTAGTTTTCCGGTTAACCACACACGCTCCACTAACGACTTGACAAGGTGCAAAGCCCAATTACATAGACTAGCATCATTTTCACATTTTCCTAAAGTAACTAAGATTGGGAATTTATAAAAACATTTATTTACTTTATAATATTCATTATACTTATTAATGTGGAATTAATGTCCTATCCTACCTGTTCGCCTAATGACCCTCCTGATGGGTTTTGGTCATAAGACATCCTATGTGCTCATACAAACCCTAAAGCTCGGATCTAGGTTTCTCTATTGTACATGCTTTAAATCCAAGACAATAAACCCTAATTCTAGCATTCAAATAATCATATTAACATGAGAATAGGTTTAAGATCATACCTTGATTGTTATGTAGCAATAACAATCCTAATTCCTCCTTGTATTGACTTTGAAAGGCTTAGAGTCACAAGTGTCACTCCTCTAATGGTTCACAAACACCATAAGCAAGAGGATGAAGAGGACAGAGGTTGGAGGCTGCCAAAAACGTGTAGAAACCCTAGAAAGATCATTAGCCACGTTTTTGAGCCTTAAGGGGTCTTTATATAGTTGGGTTATTAGGGTTATCTAACAAGGAAACCCTAATTTGGATGCTTAAGCCCTAAGCAACCCATAGACTCCTTTAATTAAGCCCATGGACGATTTCCTTATGGGTTTCCCATTAGAATTCGTCCATCCCTTAATACAAGGCAATCCATGGCCCAAATTGCAATTATCTTATAATTACAATTCCAGTCCCTTAAGTTTAATTAATCTCTTTTAGTCACAAAACTAATTACCAATTAATTATTGACTAATATTAATTAAACAATATGATTTCTCCTTTAATATATTACTCTCATAATACATTAATAAATCATATTTAATCCTTACTCTCCATAATTCATCCTATCAAGTTGCTTTGGTGAAGGCAAGCCAAAAGGACCATGCACCATCGGGTCAAGTACATACCAAAATAGTTATGGACTTAGACACTAATCCAACAGTCTCCCACTTGGATAAGTCTAACAACTATTCTGCGTATGACTTTAGATCCCGATCTGCAATCGTAGCTTTCCAAAGCCGCTGTCAACTCTGATCCTATCAGATACGCGTGTCCTTAGATAAGGGATCATATATTCCTCCATTCTAGATATCGTATGAGATATGATTTCAAATCATTCTCTTTGTACTATATCTCGATTTCTGATTTATGACGACAGACTAATTAAACAAATCAAATTAGCCCTAGCCCGGCCGAGCATTTACGTATGTCATCACTAAACCATCGAGGGGCCCAAAGATATCGCTTTTATTCTTAGAATAAAAGGAACGGATAAACTTTGATACAATGCTTGCTTGCACTCACTAACCAAATCACACACAACAATATGTTTTATAACACCAAGTTACTAGTGCGTTTACATATTATCAATGTGCAACCGATTAGCAAGATATAACTCACACATCTCGGTTTCAAGAATATAAGATGTTATCGTCTTACTAATCACTCGAGATAGTGATCCAAGTGAGCGTGGGTTTAATCCAATGCTTAAATCATATTCATAAGCACTCATGAACGTTGCAGCAAACATTTGCTTATGTCTAATACTTTTCTAGACAATCCACACACCAATTCATGACAGTCTTCATTCATATCTACTTCCCACATATGAACGACTGTGGCCCGTTTGAATAATTCGATTATTCTTAATAAACTCAATTATTCTGGAAGTCAAAACATTCAAGGTGAAACACAAGAATAATACTAATCCCATATGGCCTCAAACCTTTGAGTATAAACAAAACACGTTTTATTTATCACCATATCGATTACTCATTATCTGTCGTTTCGGGTAATCAACTTCTTACTTGAATTCAAACACTTGTCCCATGCTCCTAGCATGCACACAATGTTTACCTATGGTTCTTACTTTTGTGAAATAGACAAATTGAACACGTTTCCAATCCTTCTCATTTTACAACTCCAAATCCATTTTCTTAAGTGTAAGAATATCAAATTCTCGCTACTTATAGAATATGCTAGATTCTAACACTTTATGCAACGATCCTTTCGTAACGTCACTACACCAAGGTCACAAAGACTATTGCCAATGATATTACAAAATCCTCTATCGGAGATTGTTACAAGACAATTCCTTAGATATGATGTCTCTCTCTCAAAGTACATTCCTTTGAACATCCTTTTGCATAAAAGTTTCTACTCTTGGCATAGATTTTCAATATTTACTTCCCAATATGGACACGCTTCCATATTTTCCATATGACAACTAATTTCTTAATAGAATCTTATCTATTCGTAATGATGTCGATATTGTCCATCCAATATGGAAACATTTCCATAATTTCCAATACTATACTTCCAACTACTCACAAGCGATCAATCCTCGTCGAACTTTGGATTGTCCTTTATAGTTGTTTAATTATTTTAGTCAAAACCGATTCTAGTCCCTTTTCCCTCTAAATGCACTAGACATTTGGAAAATCTTAGAATGGTCAAACATTAAATCATTTACAATCGATCCTATACTCGAAGCGTATGGGACACGACGCATAATGTTTTATTTGCTATGTTCTCAAAATTCGAATTGTGAAGAGGAATGCCGTAATCATAATCGAAGCTTTAAGAACACACTATGTACCCTTGACTAAATTTATTAACATTCCACAACCTAATCCTTTAGATTTGAAATGAAGCATAATATTCTCTCCCTTAATTATAGCAAAACAACTATACAACCCTTACAACTTTGCAAAGTATGACTCTTGTTTTCCTATAATTAATATTGCTAACTATGCAATACATGCGTTAATAATCATAACATTTATGCTCCCACTATCATGATGATTATTATAAAACATAACACTTATGCTCCCACTAGCTTCTACATGTATTCATAAACATCTTAACTTTCAGAAAACAGTACTTATTGAATTTCTTAAGTTCATGTTTCTAATACTTAGTGCTTTGATAATCTTTTATCAAGACTTCTTGAACTTATACACTTTTGCCTTAGATAGTTCATATGTGTGTCTTAACAATTAAGATTAATTGACAAACCTCACAATTCAAATTATGGAAAGGGATGTCGTAACCATGATCGAATTCGAGAATGCAATTTTACAATCACTATCTTTTAAAATCTTTCTTAGTGAAAGCATTTTCTCACAATCATTTTTATGAAGGAGGAAATCTTATGACACTTAGATTTAAACGGTGTATGTGTTCCTATCCATGTGAATTTGTTAAAAACCAAAGTTTACGACAAATTCAAACTCATATGGATCGAACTTTCTTAATCTTGATTTCTTGCCTTATGGTAGCACAGCTGCCCACCATGTCTTCCAAGCAGTTAAGCAGCTCACCTTTTCCTATCAATGTACTTTCCATTGATCAAGGTCCTTGCCTTTTATGCATTCAAATGAGAACTCATAGGACTCACATGCATAATTAACTCGATTGGATTGGCACATAAACAAAATAATGTCTTCACGATAGGTTGTAAACCTCAACTCGTGTGCTAGTGATGATTGATAAGGTTTATTTGATTTGTTCTTGAAACTTTTCAAGTCTATTAAGACTCCCACTGACTCCTTGACATATACGATTCTCTTATCAAAACATTTCTTGACAAACAAATATTCAAGAGTTAGTGTAGCTTTTATCAAAACACTTCATAAATTGGTCCAAGTTGGTCTTTGTCTTATTCAAGACATCACAACATTCCACATTTGATGAATGTTATAAACCTTTAATACTTTTCACTCATTGTCACAATCTCAACTTTAAGACTTGTTATTGGAACGAAGTATGATAGACTTCTTGATTTAACCATTTCTTCAATCCTTGATCTCTCTTCTTAGACATACAATTGTACTAAGATTCACTTAGAGGATCAATTGAGATATGGTTCTTAATCATTAAGACCTATCATAAAGCATAAAAGGTACTCTCCCTTCTTCTTAGAATGGAGAAACTTTTATCTTTCTACCTACTTGACTCTTCTTATTCGTTCTGCTATTGATTTAAACATTTTCAATCAATTCAGAATTACACTTAATCTTATAAGCATAATCATATTTACTAAACCTTTAGTAAATCATGACGAATATCTTTGTTACTCTTATGGTGAACTTGATCAACACACAACTTTGTGTATTCGATCTCCTAGTCCTTCACTTGACACTTTGTCAATGAATTAGTCTAATTTTCAAATACGTAATTTCTCATTCATCGTGCATCCACGTCGCATGATTCCAAGTTTCTGTCCAATTGAAACTTGGGCGATGAGAAACTCTCCCTATTTGGTAAATTCTTGACATTTCCATAAATAACATAACTAAGAATCATATCCATTCATTGTAGAAATATGCAAACATCAATTTTCATAACAATTTCATTGCAAGGAAGTAAACAAATAAATAAGTTAAACAAAATTTGTTTTATTTATAAAAGCAGTGGAAAAACATTTGTCCTTACAATGCAAAATCTATTGAAAACTATGTGAAAGAAAAATTTCTAACAACTCTATCATAACTATCTAAGCTCAAAATCCAATCTTCAAGTCCATGCGATCAAGATCCATCTCTTGTGATTAGATTCATCTTGCTCTCTTATCAAGCTTCCTTTCTTTTCACCGATCCTTCGAAACATTCAAATGCAATCTTATCACATCATGTATTAAGAATCAATGAATAGGAACTTAATGAAGTTAGATAGTGGATTCTTACCTAAAGCGTAGTCATACTTTTGACTCTCCCATCTCTTAGATCTCTTAGGTAAATAGGGCAACTTCCTCTCCAATGCCCCTTCTCTATTGGCAATAAAAGCAAACTGACTCTTTTGGAACAACACATGGAACTACCTCAGACATCGCCTTTCTCTTATGATCAAACTTTTCGATCATTGCATGTCTTACATTGCCATTGTCTATATCCATAGAGGTCTTGAAGGCAGATTCACCAATCAACTTTGCTTTTCTATTGCGCCAAACCATTGTTGATTCAGCAGCAACAAGCATATAGGTGAGATCTATAAGGGTCACGTCGTAGCTCATCATATAGTACTCTCTTACGAACTTACTATATGAGTTGGGAAGTGACTGAAGAACCCAATCAACAGCCATCGCTTCACCGACAACGGATCCCATCATTCTTAATCTATCAATGTGTGACTTCATCCCTAAGACGTGTGCACACACCGACTTGCCCTCTTTATGTTTACTTCCCAAAAGGGCTTGAGTGATATCGAACCTTTCAATTTTACAATCTTGTGGGTTAGGGAGAATAATTGGAGGAGGAGGAGGAAGTGAAGCATGATTTCTTGTTCCTCGATCGAATCGTGGAATATCATCTTCATGTGGAATGCTTGTTCCACGGGATTTGAGAAGACCATAGTTGTCGAACTTTGACATCGGGAGAAAAACGAATTCAAGTTAGTTGATTGATTAAGTCCTTGGTAAATTACCCAAATGAAATTCCAAGGCTAGGACCCAACACAATATCCTACAACTTGGGAGAGGGATGCCGTAACCCAAATTGCAGAACATTTGAAGGTAAGTGAATGACGATTCACGAGTTTCCACCATGAAAAACGAAAAAGAAATTTAAGTTTTAAATCTATGAAAACTCCTAGATCCTTTGAGATTCATTGAACATTTCAATGGCATGTTTAAATCTCGATATGCCCCTCTAGTTTGTGACTGGGATGCCGAGGATCACAAAGCGGGTGTGAATAACCATGCAAACTACATGGTGCCCTCACAGGTTACAATCACCTATTCGATGTGCCGGTAAACCACACATGCTCCACCGAACTATGACAAACATTGAGTCACCCTTTGCTACCTTTGCTTAGAACCATTTAGTATGCCGGTAAACCACACACGCTCCACTAACGTCTTCGCAAGGGCACAAAGTGTAATTTCATGGAATTGCATCAATTCACTTTTGCCTAAGTAACTAAGATTGGGAATTTGAAAAACATTTAGTTACTTTGTATTTCATTATACTTATAATGGAAGGTTTCGTCCTATCCTACCCGTTCGGCTAACCACCCTCCACTAGTCAAGAGTGCGGTGGGTAAGAGTGGATACTCATTCAATCGCCATTTTATAGGCAATTTCCTTAAACACCCCTTATAGACCAGCTTCGTGAATGAGGCCTACTAACGGTAAGACTGACTTTTACTCATACATATATATAATGTTAGACTTTTAATGTTATATATAGTATAGGATGTATTTTATACTTTTAAAATACTATATGGTTAACTTTAACAATTACACTTTTAATTCAATTAAAAGGTTAACCTAAACCTTTATGGATTTATTAAATCTCTTTTAATTATACTCCTTAATTAATTAATAAAACCATAAGGGTGTGATTTGAACTTTTCAAAACATTACTAGGGTTTTAGAATTTAACATTTCTAATTAAACCTTTAATCAACTTTTAAATTCCAAAACTTGAGGGCAAGTTTTGAAATCTTTTTCAAAACATTAGGGTTTTAACTATTTAAATTTCAAAACTCCAAAACTTTTGGGTTCAAACTTAAACTATAAAACCTAAAGGGGAAAATATGAAACCTTTCATAACAACAAGGATCAAATAACAAATAATTTTAAATTAACATTTAATCACATAATTATCCATATTTGATTTATTTACTGATTTCTTGCAAAACAATTTATCAATTTACTCAAAATAATTAATCAATTATCTTATAAGGAAACAATTATTTGTTAATTGATAATTATCTTTAATTAGATCAAGAATATAGTCATATATATCATAAAATCGGATTTATATTGATCTAACATGATAAGGTAACTATCCTAATGCAAAAACAGCAAGAAATCCCGAGATAAGCATTATCTGACGAGTTGACTCGTCGAGTCAGGCATGGACTCGTCGAGTCTGCATGGACTCGGCGAGTTCAGCCATGGACTCGGTGAGTCCAACCTCCACAATACAAAAAATCGAATTTTCCAGTTATATAAAGCATCAATACAATTGAAACCAAGCTAGGCTCTGATACCACTGATGGGTTTTGGTCATAAGACATCCTATGTGCTCATACAAACCCTAAAGCTCGGATCTAGGTTTCTCTATTGTACATGCTTTAAATCCAAGACTATAAACCCTAATTCTAGCATTCAAATAATCATATTAACATGAGAATAGGTTTAAGATCATACCTTGATTGTTATGTAGCAATAACAATCCTAATTCCTCCCTGTATTGACTTTGAAAGGCTTAGAGTCACAAGTGTCACTCCTCTAATGGTTCACAAACACCATAAGCAAGAGGATGAAGAGGACAGAGGTTGGAGGCTGCCAAAAACGTGTAGAAACCCTAGAAAGATCATTAGCCACGTTTTTTAGCCTTAAGGGGTCTTTATATAGTTGGGCTATTAGGGTTATCTAACAAGGAAACCCTAATTTGGATGCTTAAGCCCTAAGCAACCCATAGACTCCTTTAATTAAGCCCATGGACGATTTCCTTATGGGTTTCCCATTAGAATTCGTCCATCCCTTAATACAAGGCAATCCATGGCCCAAATTGCAATTATCTTATAATTACAATTCCAGTCCCTTAAGTTTAATTAATCTCTTTTAGTCACAAAACTAATTACCAATTAATTATTGACTAATATTAATTAAACAATATGATTTTTCCTTTAATATATTACTCTCATAATACATTAATAAATCATATTTAATCCTTACTCTGCATAATTCATCCTATCAAGTTGCTTTGGTGAAGGCAACCCAAAAGGACCATGCACCATCGGGTCAAGTGCATACCAAAATAGTTATGGACTTAGACACTAATCCAACACCTCCACCAATCAAGGAAGCAGTGGGTGAGAGTGAACACGCATTCAACCGCCATTTTATAGTATAAGGGTTGTATTTTAACTTTTAGAAACACTAACGTTAAAACTAACTTATCTTATATATATATATATATATATATATATATATATATATATATATATATTAATCTTTTACTATTATAATAGTATAAGGGTTGTATTTTAACTTTTAGAAACACTAGGGTTTTAGAATTTAATATTTCAAAATTAAAACTTTTTAATAAAATTTTAAACTCCAAAACTTGAGAGCAAATTTTGAAACTTTTCAAAACTTCAAGATCAAATTTTAAATAATCAAAATAATCACATAATTTTGAATATTATCTTAAAATTTGATCATTATATTTCAGTTAGATAAGGATATTCATTACCATATCAGAAAATCCAAATTTAAACAATTTAAGGTAGTGATCCTTATCTAAATTTAGGTTGAAATCCGAAAAATCTGCCAACAGAAGAACCAACCCGTTGAGTCAGGGCTTGGACTTGTCGATTTGGTCCAACTCGTTGAGTCCATCTTAGGACTCGTTTAGTTCAGCAATCAGAGGGCCAAAAATCGATTTTGTTCCAGCTTTGGCAAAACACAATTGCATGAAATATAACAGAAAAAAACCCTAAGCTCTGATACCACTGATGGGTTTTTTAGCATTACAACATTCCTGTGGTGCACATGCAACCCTATTTTCTTTGGATCTAGGTTTTTCTCAAGTTACAAATACAATTTAATTTTCCAAAGAAAGAACCCTAATCTAGCATACAATTTTCGGATTCAATAATTAAACTATGGTTAGAAGAATACCTTTCTTATTAACTAGTAGTAACAAACAATCCTTTCCTTGGTCTTGACCTTCAAGAGCTTAGTTCCCCAAACGTTGCACCTATAATGGAGTCACAAATACCACAAGCAAAGAATGAGGAGAATGAGAGGCAGAAGTCGGCTAGGGTTTCTTCTGAGGAAGCAGTGGCCGATCTGGAGGCTGGGGGGGGGGGGGGGGGGTTCCTTTTATAGTTGAGGTTGCTAGGATTTTCAAATGGAAACCCTAATTCCCTTGCTTAGGCCCTAAGCAATTGATATACCCCCATATGATAGGCCTTGGACGAAAACTCTATGGATTTCCCATAGATTTTCGTCCACGTCTTATTAATAAGGTCCATTAGCCCAAAATACAACTATCACTGATTTACATAATTAGTCCCCGTTCTTTTAATTAGTCTCTTTTAATCACTAAATTAATTCCAAATTAATTTCTGATCAATAGTAATTAAATAATATGATTTCTCAATTAATATATTATTCTTATAATATATCAATAAATCATTTATCAACCTCTTTCTCCAAAACTCATTTTGTCCAGTTGTTATGCTGAAGGCATCCCAAAAGGACCATGCTACAATCGGGTCAAGTACATACCAATTATAGTTATGGGCTTAGACACCTAATCCAACACTAGCAAGATGTCTTGGGAAGACTTTTTGGTACAACTGAAGATGCAGTGCTGCTCTGAGTAGGATCTTCTAGAGATCAACAACGAGTTTCAGAATCTGAAAAAGGGAAGGATGAGCATCACCAAGTTTTAAGGAGAAAATGAAGCTTGATCTATATTTGGTTCCGACTGAACTCTCCAAGGTCTACTAGTTTGTTGATGGATTGCCAACAGACTTTGGTCCGATGGTTAAGCAAGCGACCATTTTGAAAGTCTTCGTCTGGCAGCCAAGAATGTTGAGACCCAGAGAAGGGAAAAGGGTCTAGAGAGAGCTGAAGTTGGCGAGAAGAGGAAGTTTGAAGCGTCTTCAAGATTCGGCAATAAAAATAGGTTCGCAAAGTATGACCCCAACAACAAGAGGTATGGGGATAACAACGAAGAAAATTGGTGTGACAAGTGTAGAAGGAAACACATTGGGAGATGCTCTAAAGATGTGACCTACTTCAAATGCGGGAAAACTGATCACTATGTCGGCGAATGCACGGCCAAGAGAGAAGCATGTTTTAAGTGTAGGGAAGAAGGACACTTCAAGCAAGATTGCTCAAATAGGGAAGGAGCGACAAAGCCAAAGATACCACCAAAGCCAAAGGCAAGAGCATTCCAGATGATCCTTAATGAGGCATGTGACAATTCTCAGGAGTGAGGATCTATATATTCGAAGATCGGGGTATGAAGTGGCCATATAGATAGTATCATGTGGTGTAGCCTAATATAAGAGGCATAATGTAGGGTGAACTTGAACATCTATGTAATCGTTTCAAGGAAATACTATAAACCTTTGTTTTGTAATCTAATGTGTTAGATGAATACATGAAATTCTTGTATGGTAACCTGAAGAACTGAGAGACAATACTTGGGACGAATATGAGTAGGCGTGAATGGTAGTAGAGGCCTATACTACTGGAAGCACGAGACTTGCACTTAGATAAGGGAAAGTTACAAGGTCACCAAGAAACTAGTAATTAATTGTGTTTTGTTCATGTATGGCGTTACCATTGTTTCGATAATAACTAAGAAGATGATTGTTATTCTGACCCTAGTGGTCATATCAAATCGAGTCTGACTAAGACGAGTATTTTACGTGCTTCAGAGAACCAAGTTCGACGTAATATCTAACATAATCCAGAAGATTGAAGTGAAAGATAATTGAAGCGATCAATAAAAGTATCACAATCATTGTTAAAGAAAAAAGCTTGTAGCTAGAAGTGCTACATGCTAGAAAGTGATTATATCACATTATAACATGAAGGAATGTATATTCCAATCTAGAATCTAAATCAAAAATATCTAAGTCTAAGAGTTGTATCATATGATGAGAGGTCATTAGAACAAGATTGAGCACCGCTTGCAGTCAAGAAGTCCAAGAGTTAGAACCTTATTCGAAGGAACATAAAAGTTACGGTTATTACCTAAGATGAAGAGATAATGTATGAAGTCATTATACAAGCCATGTTTCGTTGATGGTTTTGGGACATAATCATCCTAAGGGGGAGATAATTCTAACGCCCGCATATTCAGACTAGTCAATTTGGAGACAATAAGCGTCAAAAATGACTTTTTAATAGAATATTATTTAGAATAAATAATATTAACCAAGTTATATTATATGTTACAAGGGTTCCATACATATAAATAACACTAAAATCCGAGTTATAACGACGAAGTTATGACCCGTCGAAGCTTTACAGCAAAACCGACACGAAACTGGGAATTGTAAAAAGTGAGTTTGCGATAAATACCTTTAGCCTTAGTGATCTAAATGAAAGTTGTAGTATATGTTAAACCAAGAATGTGCATAAAAATAAAGTCTAAATCTGACTTGGTATGAGGAAGTTATGATTTTTCTAAGATTTACCATAACAGTGCACAACCGGGAATTCAAATTTTAGATCGATCGATTTTTAGCTGACACAATCTAAACGGTAATTGAATCTCATTAATAGGATCTCAACGATATAAAGAAAGATGAAAACGAACATCGGATGACAAATTTATGAATTTTTAACTGACTTTACTTGTCTAAGCCTGTTAAAATATAACTTGAAAAATAAAGTCAAAATTTGCCAATGAAGTCTAAACGAAAGTTTTAGATCACGTTGCCACCTACGCGTGGATATAAAGAACATAAAAAATAGAGCTCATATGAGAATGTTACAGATTTTAGAAGATAATTAGTTTTTGGAATAACCTGCGAGTGACACATGGTACAATCCTGACCATTGCTTCTTCCCCACGCCTTGCCACCAGATGGTGACACTTGGCACTTAACTCGATGAGTTGGAGGCTCAAAACTTGCCAAGTTGGGCCATTTCCCAGCCTATAGAGGCACAAATCTTCCATTTCATTCACACCTCTCCCATTCTTTCTCTCTCAAATATCTCTCTATACCCCTCGCCATCCCTAGTAACTTCAAAGTCCTAGAGGCAAGTCGTAGAGCACCAGAATCCATTGATAAGAAGAGCTTTCGACTCAGAATTTCTATCCCTGTAGAGCCCGGTTTCTAGCCAAACCTCCGAGTAAGTGAGTTATGCTTACCCTACTTTAAGTATAACTTATGTTTAAGTTTAATATCGATATTATTAACTTATAAACAAGATATATTATAAAATATAATATAAAAGTGTTATTGTAATATCTTTTAACTACTCGCAGTACAGGGAATCTGGTTTGAAGGGACGCATAGGGTTGTTGGATTTCAAAATTGCTATAATGCCAAAATGGTCATGTCTTCCGGTGTTTCATGTTTGACCCCTGTCTATACATAGGGGTTGAAAAGTATTGTTTAACACATATAAAACAATATCGCTCGTAAATAGTTGCTATAAATATTAGACTAAAATCTAACGGTAATGATACTAGGCGTTGTCGAAGGAGAATAGAATTGTTAGAAGCGAAGCCTGCCCGAGTTTGGAATCATCACTTTATAAGTGAGTGCATATCTAATTATATATGATGATTTAGGGTACATAACAAACCTAAATTAATTGAGATGGATATCAAGCAGTATCTACTTATAAGTGTGGGTGAGATATGCACGGAGAGTCAATCTTTAAGATTTGTCATTGATCCGAGAGCATTGATTAGACAGAGTCATTTGTCCTTAGTCCGAGAGTATGGAGAGGACATAATTATTTGTCATTAATCTGGGATCATGGATTAGACATAGTCAATTTTCCCTAGTCTGATAGTATGGAATGGGCATAGTTATTGATTCGAGAGCATGTATTAGACATACCTGATCCGGGAGTATGGATTAGGTAAAGAGGTTAATTTTAGATCTGAGAGTATAGATCGTGTCGTTGGGAGGATCGACGGGTGGGGTAAATTTGCTTATATGAGGTGAAATTGTATATATTATAAGTTCTAAAACATATATATATATATATATATATATATATATATATATATATATATATATATATATATATATATATATATATATATATAACACTGTGGTATTGAAATCCCTATATACTCACCAGGTTTCCCAACCTGACCCACTTAATTTATTTGTATCACATGTATCGATACGAAGCTAAATTACACTGAGAGATTAAAGGAGATGTAAATAAATAGTGTAAATGAATGTGAGGTATGTTTATACTTATGTTTCTGTATTGACGATGACATCCTAAAGTTTTAATATAAACATAATACATTTCTTCAGAAATGTTTTGATAATATTATTATCATGTTTTCTGGCAACAAATTCCGAAATATTATTCTCCAAAAAAAAGAATACATTGATTTTCAAATAAGCATAAACAATTTTTTTAAAATGATCGTGAATTTGGGGATGTCACACAACGTACGAAGGGACCTCATTCCCAAATATATTTTTAATCCAAGGACTAAAACGAAAAATACATGGATTCGAATGTTACATAAATACATACGCAACCGTGTCGCTAGCAAATAACACCAATTTCATGAATTTTGGTTTTTTTATTTATTATATTCTAGTAATAACTTTCTTTTTTATGTTGGCTTTCGTATTTATATTTAAGTAATACAATTTCTAACAATTTTATGTGTATTAGATTATGTTTTCTTTGGACTTAAATTAATTATTATCCAGATAATTTGGTAGTTAGGGTATGTTAGACATGGTTCGTGAAATACTTTTCGTGCAAGACAAAACCAAAATCATTAAAACAATTCACTAAGAAATTCTAGCCACTATGATTGTAGACGAGCACGATGATGCTTTATTAGAAACAACATATGTGCAATTCTCGATGGGGTTTTTCGGTCCGTATTGGTAAATAAGGCTTGCAAGAACCTCCAAAAAGTTATTTGAGAATATTTTCGTTGCTATGGTTACCAAGGCTGCTTTTAACGCATTGGCTATTATTAGTCATTCACTTTGTTAGGTCGTTGTTCTTGCGCTCATGTGGAGACCGTGTGTTTAAAGGAGTATTCGCAAAGCCAGGAACTGGGGTTGAAGCAGTAAAATCAATGGTGTATTTTTGGTTAAAATGCAGGGGTAATCAAGTAATGTGCACTTGGGAAGAATGGTCAACATATCCGTTTGGGTGATGTCTTTAATTTTCGTTTGTCATTCTGTTGTATTTACTTTAGTTTGAATAATGTTTCCGTCTGTTGGTTTGTTCCTTCGTTAGTTTCTTGCTAGTCGTTGGTTATTTTTATAAAAGTTGCCGTTCCCAAAAAAAAATGTGGAGTTTCTTGGTATTTATTGTCAACATGCTTATGATATAAAATAGAACCTCAAAACCCATGAAAAAGTAATCATTTTCTATAGTTAATGTTTCATAATGTACATCTAGTTCTAAGGTTAAATTCTTAAAGATAAGTATTTTGATGTCGACATTACTTACAATTTAGAGATTAAAGATGAGCGTAAATGATGTAGCAGCGCTTGTACTTCAGATGTTATATACATATGTTATGTGTAACACCAAATCGATGGGCTACCATCCTAGAATACGTGTAAGAATATTCAACTATTTATGAAAATATATATATATATATATATATATATATATATATATATATATATATATATATATATATATATATATATATATATATATATATATATATATATATATATATATATATATATTGGATAAGTTGTATGAAGTTAATCATAGGGTGTAACTTGATAACATTTTGAAAATAAATATGCCTCCTTCCTCGTGTACCGAATTTTTATAGAACTTGATTTTGATTTTTTTGCTACACAAATTCAAGAAAATAGGTTGAGTGGTATTACATTTGTTCTTCTGAATCTTGAAAACATGTTTACTGTTTTGTCATTAGGATGATACACTTTCTAATCAAAGGAAAATGGTTAGTAATTAGGCGTTGTCATCTTGTTAAAGCAAATAGGGTAAGTGAGTCGAATCGACGGGTGTTTATGGGACTACTAGAAAAAAGGAATCTAATGTTTGCACTACAGGTCATTAAAGAGTAAAGATGACACACAAATGTGTGTCATTAAAGCCCTAGTCATAAATGAAAGATGACAGACATTTGTTTGTCATAGATTTGCAACATACATTTACGACTGTCGTAATTTTTAACCATTTTAATACATGAAAGACATTCTATAACATACAGTTTACAATAGATAATTTGTATGTTATAATGTTAAATATTTATAAAAATATACAATTTTATCTACATTTACTAATATTCAAATTAAAAACATGCATTTAATGTCTCTATACAATCATATTGATTGGTGTTCTTCTAAGTTAACATCTTCCCAAATATGCAAGAGAGACTACATAGAGAGTCATAAATTCAATATTCAAGTGTTGCATTTTTGGCAGGTGTGTGTTACATCTATTGTTATTGAATCTTATATATATTTTTCAAGGCTCTTTTAAAGAATAAACCAATAATTTTTTTTGTGTGTTTCCAAAAAGATTAAAAGAGCTACAATATCGTTTCGACTAAAGCCTCGTATACATCCTTTCATAAAGCCTTATAATAACCTTATAATTTTCATAAAGCCTTATAATAACCTTATAATTTTTTTTGTTCTTGAATCGTACATAATTATTTTTGAAGTCAACACGTCAGCAATCACAATTGTTTTTTTATTGATGTTAGATAAGTTTTAGAAGGGTTGTGTAAATCTGGATTCCCAGTGGATCGTGTGAGAACGCTTTCTAAACGGATGTTTTCATCCTATGCCCGAGTTACAAGAAATTCAGTCTTGGATAATCCAAAAGGACAATTATGATTCTATTCATAGAAAACGTAATCAACATTTGCTAGAGAATACTGAGTTCATCAGAGAAAATTATAAGCTGAAAATCATTTTTCCTTCGGCATATTCTTTAATGAGAAAATTCTCATAAATAAAGATCAAACCCCCCCCCCCCCTATTATGTTATATTGGCTTATAACTCGATCTTATATATGCACGCACTCCATACACACCGAAACACATAACATAGAGTATAATTTATAAGCCCCTTAACTCACATATTAGTTTCATTTACATAAAATGTCTAATGACGCTAAAATCACCAACAATTGATTCATATGTAAGTCACGACAGTAAGCAACTTATTAGGAATACATGTAAGCTTCTTTCTTTAATTTTGTTTTTCAAAGCTTTAACATGCACTTTTATCCTTTTCTTTAAGGCCAAATTTCTTACCTATTTATTTTTACGTGTTAGTCCATATTAATATTTTTTTTCATCCTTTAAAATCAATTTGGCACATCTCATAAATTGATTTTTTTTTCCAACCAGTATAAATCGATTTTCCCTCGGTCTTTCTTTAGAATTTATTAAAAAAGATTTATTATGACTACGGTATATAACTTTCAACCTTTGTACCATGGCACTCGGTTTTCTCTTTATCATATGAAAATGACATATCTTATTAAGCTTATTATGATAATGTTCTGGATTATTTTGGAGAATAGAAATCTTTGTAATCATCCATAATCAACGGGACTTCATTATGGATTGAACTCTTGGTGTTTTAGGTTATTGTCAAGACTCTAAATAATGTAAGTTCATTATGGATTGAACTCTTGGTGTTTTAGGTTATTGTCAAGATTCTAAATAATGTAAGGCGTGACTTTGGCAGCAATGTCAAGCCTCAAGTTTTCATGAGCTTTGGCGAGCCAGGTCTTTTGTAAGGCATGACTTAAGGCGGCGATTTTATATATAATTAATATTTTATATGTATTTTCTACTATTATATATATATATATATATATATATATATATATATATATATATATATATAGGAAAAGGGAATATACATTACAGCCCCACCTAAGCTTAGGTACTAAACCTCTTGAAAAGACAATGTTTTACTATATAAAGATTACGGTTAATGGATTCACGATTAATACTTCAAGATGTAAATTCAAGATTGACACAATAGGGTTTAGGGTTTAGGATTTAGGATTTAGGTTTAGGTTTAGGGTTTAGGGTTTCAGGTGTAGATTTAGGATTTAGTGTTTAGGTTTAAGGTTTAGGGTTTAGGGTTTAGATTTAGGGTTTAGTTTTTAGGTTTAGGGTTTAGGGTTTAAATTTAGGGTTTAGGGTTTAGGTTTAGGGTTTAGTAATGTTCACTTGGGTGAAGTAATAAACGATAATTGAGGAAAGAAAATAGGGATGGTAAAACGATAATGAAAGAAAGAAATGTTGTAGAGGATGATATATTTACGAAGTGAAACCAAACCGGGTATATTTAGTATGTTAAAATGACATATTTTAGAAGTTTAGTACCTAAGTTTAGGTGGGGTTGTAATGTATATTCCCTATCCCCTATATATATATATATATATATATATATATATATATATATATATATATATATATATATATATATATATATATATATATATATATATATATATATATATAAACACACACACGAGGTTAAAATCCGTGGAAATCACGGGATAAAAAATATATTGATAATTAAAAATGATAATGAGTAACAACAATGTACTTTCAAATTATTCAACATCTCAAACCACTTCCTAGACTTTTGGGTTTCGTTGATTTCACCAAAAAAATGGCGGTTTGCCTTTAACCGTGGAGGGAATTAGGAGCGGGACATGAAAATTAGAATTTTCAATATGATACAACACACATAAATATACGTGCCACAAAAATATAATATAGTGACACAAAACAAAATATCTCACTAAAGCTTTGTGCCACTAAATGTAAATTTATTTGTAGTGTGTGTGTGTGTGTGTGTGTATATATATATATCAATCTTAATAAAAGACTCTTATCTGTCACGTGTCATATTCAACATCTATTTTTTGTTTAATGTGATTTACCCATATTACCCTTGTTTGTTTCAACTGCCACTCATCTCTGTAATCCGGCTATTCCATATATTCCTATTGATATGTTCTTGATGATCGAATTGATGATACCTAAAATCAAGGAGTAAATTAAGGAGTGAGGTTTTGAAATTCACAATCCGTATGTTCAGGATTTTGTGAAATTATAAAAATCAGATTATATCATTCACTTCCTCCTCTGTAAATCAATGAAACCTCCATCTCCACTCCATTCCCTCAAATAATTGATGAAGATTTACTCACCAATCAAGGAAACCAACAAAAACCTCCAACAAAGTAGTCACGTAAGGAGCACCAAATTTTCTATAACTTTGCTCAAATACTACCAACAGAGTTTCCAGGAATACTACTCGCACAGAAGGTCAAGTTCACCAACAAATACCCTAAAATTTTATACGATTTATCTAATACTATCAAATGTATACATAAGAGTAGTATGTAACTGTATTGATGATTCCACTTTGATTCATTTTCCTTGTCTGGATGTGGACTTAGAGATGAATCATTTATTCGACTGCCTTTTCAATCTTAACTATATACGAATCGTATACACGAAAGTGTATTAGATGAATCATGCATAATCCATTCAATAGTTTTCATAACTAATTTACCCAAGTCAATGGGTGGTTATGATACCATTTGGGATGATTGTCGATAGATTGACCAAATACACACACTTTCTATCAATAAAAGAAACCGACAAGATGGAGAAGCTAATAAGAACTACCTCAAAGAGATTTTTAGACTGCACGGTGTGCCAATATCTATTATCTCAGTCAGAGATAGTAGATTCACCCCTCGGTTCTGGCATTCATTACAAAAATCTCTGGGAACTAGGCTAGGACATAAGTACAGCTTACCATCCACAAACGGACGGACAAAGTGAGAGAACGAATCAGACCACGGAAGATATGCTAAGAGCTTATGTGATCGATTTTGGTAAAGCATGGGATATCCATTTACCACTAGTCGAGTTATCCTACAACAATAGCTATCACACTAGCATGAAGGTTGCTCCATTTAAAGCCCTCTATGGCCGCAAGTGCAGATCACCTCTATGATGGGCTGAAGTGGGTGACACACAACTAGCTAGGGGACAAATACCTAACAACACTCTCACAGGCCTGGAAATCATAAGAGAAAAAACTGAGAAGATTGTCAAAATCTGGGAACGACTAAAAGCTTCAAGAGACAAACAAAAGAGTTATGCGGAGACTCTCATTGATTTTGGGACGGAGTTCTTTTAACCAGTAGAAATCATGGATAGGAAAATTAAAAGAACTAAACAAAATCGCATGCCCATTGTGAAAGTCCGCTGGAATGCAAAGCGAGGGTCTAAATACATATAGGAGCGCGAAGATCAGATGAAACAAAGCTACCCACATCTTTTCCCAAGTTCATAAATACTTATCTTAGAATAAATTTTGGGACGGAATTCTCTCTAACGGGGGGATGATGTGACAACCCGATATTTCAAGTAAATGTAATGACCTAAAAGTTAAGGATTTGTAATCTACTTTGATATAATAAAAAAATGTCGTTAAAAATAAAATTTGCAAAGGTCTCAATTGGGTTGCATAAAGTAATAGATATCATAACAAGGTTTTTAGAAATGTAAAGAACACAAAAATCCGAGTTATAACGAAGAGGTTATGACCAATCAAAAATCCGCAACAAAACCGGTAAAACACTGATAAACGTGAAACGAGAAATCTCAATAAAACACTTTTTAGCCTTAGGTATCTAAATGAAAGTCGTAAAGATCATTAATCAGTAAACATAAATAAAAAGAACGTCCAAATCTGACTTTGTATAAGGAAGTTATGATTTTTCTTAGTTTTCAACTTAGTAGTAGACAATTAAAAACTCGAAATAGAGATCGAGCGGTTTTTAGCCAACACAACCTAAATGAGAATCGAAGATCTCGACAATAGTAGTACAATGGTAAAAAGATAGACGAAAACAGACATCGGATGAAGAAGTTATGGATTTTTAACGGACTTTTCCAATCCTGTCTTGTTAAGAATATAATATTAAAAATAAAGTCAAAATTAACTGACGAAGTCTAAACGAGAGCTGTAGTGTATTTTCTCACCTACGTGTGGATATAAAGAACATCGAAATCGGAGCCCGTACTCAAAAGTTACGGATTTTACAAGATCGGGGCACAAAATCTAAGGCTGGTCTAAGAGGGAACGCATCGTCCATCAGGTCTGAAATATGTAAGCAATGACCTCACAGGGGAATGCCATGCATTCCCTAAAGGAACATCATGTGTTCATGGTGCTTCCCAACACTATAAAAGGGGGGGCTAGGGTTCCAGGTTTGGTTGCTTTTCTCTCAACTCTTTCACCATCAAACACCCCTTTAGCCCCTCTAAGCTACCTCGAAGCCCCGGTATCACCTCCAACACACGATGTAAGTGTTGGATTAGTGTCTAAGTCCATAACTATTTTGGTGTGTACTTGACCAGATGGTGCATGGTCCTTTTGGGTTGCCTTCACCAAAGCAACTTGATAGGATGAATTATGGAGAGTAAGGATTAAATATGATTTATTAATGTATTATGAGAATAATATATTAAAGGAGAAATCATATTGTTTAATTAATATTAGTCAATAATTAATTGGTAATTAGTTTTGTGACTAAAAGAGATTAATTAAACTTAAGGGACTGGAATTGTAACTATAAGATAATTATGATTTGGGCCATGGATTTCCTTATATTAAGGGATGGACGAATTCTAATGGGAAACCCATAAGGAAATCGTCCATGGGCTTAATTAAAGGAGTCTATGGGTTGCTTAGGGCTTAAGCATTCATACTAGGGTTTCCTTGTTAGATAACCCTAATAGCCCAACTATATAAAGATCCCTTAAGGCTCAAAAACGTGGCTAAGCTTCTTGTTAGGGTTTCTACACGTTTTTGGTAGCCTCCAACCTTTCTCCTCTTCATCCTCTTGCTTATGGTGTTTGTGAACCATTAGAGGAGTGACACTTGTGACTCTAAGCCTTCCAAAGTCAATTCAAGGAGGAATTGGGATTGTTATTGCTACATAACAATCAAGGTATGATCTTAAACCTAATTACATATTAATATGATTACTTCTATGCTAGAATTAGGGTTTATAGTCTTGGATTCAAAGCATGTACAATAGAGAAACCTAGATCCAAGCAGTAGGGTTTGTATGAGCACATAGGATGTCTTATGACCAAAACCCATCAGTGGTATCAGAGCCTAGATTGGTTTCAATTGTATTGATGCATTGTATAACTAGAAAATTCGATTTTTTGGATTCTGGAGGCTGGACTCGCCGAGTCCATGGCTGAACTCGCCGAGTCCATGGCTGAACTCGCCGAGTCCATGCAGACTCGACGAGTCCATGCCTGACTCGACGAGTCAACTCGTCAGATAATGCTTATCTCGGGATTTCTTGCTGTTTTTGCATTAGGATAGTTACCTTATCATGTTAGATCAATATAAATCTGATTTTATGATATATATGACTATATTCTTGATCTAATTAAAGATAATTATCAATTAATAAGATAATTGTTTCCTTATAAGATAGTTGATTAATTATTTTGAGTAAATTGATAAATTGTTTTGCAAGAAATCATTAAATAAATCAAATATAGATAATTATGTGATTAAATGTTAATTTAGATTATTTGTTATTTGATCCTTGTTGTTATGAAAAGTTTCATATTTTACCCTTTAGGTTTTATAGTTTAAATTTGAACCCAAAAAGTTTTGAAGTTTTGAAATTTAAATAGTTAAAACCCTAATGTTTTGAAATGTTTCAAATTTGCCCTCAAGTTTTGGAATTTAAAAGTTGATTAAAAGTTTAATTAGGAATGTTAAATTCTAAAACCCTAGTAATGTTTTGAAAAGTTCAAATCACACCCTTATGGTTTTATTAATTAATTAAGGAGTATAATTAAAAGAGGTTTAATAAATCCATAAAAGTTTAGGTTAACCATTTAATTGAATTAAAAGTGTAATTGTTAAAGTTAACTATATAGTATTTTAAAAGTATAAAATACACCCTATACTATATATAACATTAAAAGTCTAACATTATATATATGTATGAGTAAAAGTCAGTCTTACCGTTAGTAGGCCTCATTCACGAAGCTGGTCTATAAGGGGTGTTTAAGGAAATTGCCTATAAAATGACGATTGAATGGGTATCCACTCTTACCCACCGCACTCTTAACTAGTGGAGGGTCGTTAGCCGAACGGGTAGGATAGGACGAAACATTCCATTATAAGTATAATGAAATACCAAGTAACTAAATGTTTTTCAAATTCCCAATCTTAGTTACTTAGGCAAAAGTGAATCGATGCAATTCCATGAAATTACACTTTGTGCCCTTGCGAAGACTTTAGTGGAGCGTGTGTGGTTTACCGGCACACTAAATGGTTCTAAGAAAAGGTAGCAAAGGGTGACTCAATGTTTGTCATAGTTCGGTGGAGCGTGTGTGGTTTACCGGCACATCGAATAGGTGATTGTAACATGTGAGGGCACCATGTAGTTTGCATGGTTATTCACACCCGCTTTGTGATCCTCGGCATCCCAGTCACAAACAAGAGGGGCATATCAAGATTTAAACATGCCATTGAAATATTCAATGAATCTCAAAGGATCTAGGAGTTTTCATAGATTTAAAACTTAAATTTCTTTTTCGTTTTTTCATGGTGGAAATTAGTGAATCGTCATTCACTTACCTTCAAATATTCTTCAATTTGGGTTACGGCATCCCTCTCCCGAGTTGTAGAATATTGTGTTGGGTCCTAGCCTTGGAATTTCATTTGGGTGATTTACCAAGGACTCAATCAATCAACTCACTTGAATTCGTTTTTCTCCCGATGTCAAAGTTCGACAACTATGGTCTTCTCAAATCCCGTGGAACAAGCGTTCCACATGAAGATGATATTCCACGATTCGATCGAGGAACAAGAAATCATGCTTCACTTCCTCCTCCTCCTCCAATTATTCTCCCTAACCCACAAGATTGTAAAATTGAAAGGTTCAATATCACTCAAGCCCTTTTGGCAAGTAAACATAAAGAGGGCAAGTCGGTGTGTGCACACGTCTTAGGGATGAAGTCACGCTGTTGGGATCCGTTGTCTGTGAGGAAATGGCTGTTGATTGGGTTCTTCAGTCACTTCCTAACTCATATAGTGAGTTCGTAAAAGAGTACTATATGGTGAACCGCAACGTGACCCTTATAGATCTCACCTATATGCTTATTGCTGCTGTATCAGCAATGGTTTGGCGCAATAGAAAAGCAAAGTTGATTGGTGAATCTACCTTCGAGACCTCTATGGATATAGACAATGGCAACGAAAGACATGCTATGATTGAAAAGATTAATCATAAGAGAAAGGCGATGTCTGAAGTAGTTCCATGTCCTGTTCCAAAAAGAGTCAATTTGCTTTTATTGCCAAGAGAAGGGGCATTGGAGACGAAGCTGCCCTATTTACCTAAGAGATCTAAGAGATGGGAGAGTCGAAACGTATGGCTCTAATTTAGGTAAAATCCATTGACTAACTCTTTTAAGCTTCATTCTAGATTCTGAATACATAATGTGATAAGATTACAATTGATGTTTAGAAGGATCAAAGAAAAGAAAAGAAGCTTAAGGGAAGAAGTGAGCAGAATCTAACCGTGAAGGAATGGATTTCGATCGCGTTTCTCGAAGATTAGATTCTTGAGCTACTACTTAGAGTTAGAATTAGATTGCTAAGAAAGATGTATTAGCATAAGTTTTTCAATGAGTTGCGTTGTAAGGACAAATTTTTCCGCAATAAAATAAATTTTGATTTTAAATTTTATTTATTTATCCTTACAATGGCGTGTATGAAAAATTGATGTTAAAATTATTAGCAATAATGGATTTGTTTCTTATTGTGTTATGGAAAGTCAAGAATTTACCAAATAGGGAGAGTTTCTCATCGCTCAAAGTTTCAATCGGACAGATACTTGGAATCATGCAACTTGGTTGCACGATGAATGAGAAATTTCATATTTTGGAAATTAGACTAATTCATTGACAAAGTGTCAAGTGAAGGACTAGGAGATCGAGTACACAAAGTTGTGTGTTGATCAAGTTCACCATAAGAGTAACAAAGATATTTGTCATGATTTACTAAAGGCTTAGTAAATATGATTACACTTACAAGATTAAGTGTAATTTTGAATTGATTAAAGGGTTTAGATCAATAGCAAAACGAATAAGAAGAATCAAGTAGGCAGAAAGATAAGAGTTTCTCCATTCTAAGAAGAAGGGAGAGTAGCTTTTATGCTTTATGATAGGTCTTAATGATTAAGAACCATATCTCAATTGATCCTCTAAGTGAGTCTTGGTACAATTGTATGTCCAAGAAGAGGAATCAAAGATTGAAGAAATGGTCAAATCACGAAGTCAATCATACTGCGTTCCAAAACAAGTCTTAAAGTCAAGATTGTGACATTGAGTGAATAGTATTAAGAAGGTTTATAACATTCATCAACTGTGGAAAGTTGTGATGTCTTGGATAAGACAAAGACCAACTAAGACCAAAATTATGAAGTGTTTTGTTTTGATAAAAGCTACACTAACTCTTGAATATTTGGTTGTCAACAAATGTTTATTGACAAGAGAATCTTATATGTCAAGGAGTCAGTGGGAGTCTTAATAGTCTTGAAAAGTTTCAAGAACAAATCAAATAAACCTTATCGATTATCACTAGCACACGAGTTGAGGTTTACAACCTATCGTGAAGACATTATTTTGTTTCTGTGCCAATCCAATCGAGTTAATTATGCATGTGAGTCCTATGAGTTCTCATTTGAATGCATAAAAGGCAAGGACCTTGATCAATGGAAAGTACATTGATAGGAAAAGGTGAGCTGCTTAACTACTTGGAAAACGTGGTGGGCAGCTGTGCTACCATAAGGCAAGAAATCAAGATTAAGAAAGTTCAATCCATATGAGTTTGAATTTGTCGTAAACTTTGGTTTTTAACAAATTCACATGGATAGGAACACATACACTGTTTAAATCTAAGTGTCATAAGATTTCCTCCTTCATGAAAATGATTGTGAGAAAATGCTTTCACTAAGAAAGATTTTAAAAGATAGTGATTGTAAAATTGCATTCTCAAATTCGATCATGGTTACGGCATCCCTTTCCATAATTTGAATTGTGAGGTTTGGCAATTAGTCTTAATTGTTAAGACACACATATGAACTATCTAAGGCAAAAGTGTATAAGTTCAAGAAGCCTTGATAAAAGATTATCAAAGCACTAAGTATTAGAAACATGAACTTAAGAAATTCAATAAGTATTGTTTTTCTGAAAGTTAAGATGTTTATTAATACATGTCGAAGCTAGTGGGAGCATAAGTGTTATGTTTTATAATAATCATCATGATAGTGGGAGCATAAATGTTATGATTGTATGATTATTAAGGCACGTATTGCATAGTTGGTAATATTAATTATAGAAAAACAAGAGTTATACCTTGCAAAGTCGTAAGGGTTGTATAGTTGTTTTGCTATAATTAAGGGAGAGAATATTATGCTTCATTTCAAATCTAAAGGATTAGGTTGTGGAATGTTAATAAATTTAGTCAAAGGTACATAGTGTGTTCTTAAAATTTCGATTATGATTACGGCATTCCTCTTCACAATTCGAATTTTAAGAACATAGAAAATAAAACATTGTGCGTCGTGTCCCATACGCTTCGGGTATAGGATGGATTGCAATTGCTTTAATGTTTGACCATTCTAAAATTTTCCAAATGTCTAGCGCATTCAGAGGGAAAAGGGACTAGAATCGGTTTTGACTAAAATAATTAAACAACTATCAAAGGACAATCCAAAGTTCGATGAGGATTGGTCGCTTGTGAGTAGTTGGAAGTATAGTATTGGAAATTATGGAAATGTTTCCATATTGGATGGACAATATCGACATCATTACGAATAGATAAGATTCTATTAAGAAATTAGTTTTCATATGGAAAATATGGAAGCGTGTCCATATTGGGAAGTAAATATTGAAAATCTATGACTAGATTAGAAACCTTTATGCAAAAGGATGTTCAAAGGAATGTACTTTGAGTGAGAGACATCATATCTAAGGAATTGTCTTGTAACAATCTACGTTAGAGGACTTTGTAATATCATTGGCAATAGTCTTTGAGACTTTGGTGCAGTGACATTACAAAAGGATCGTTGCATAAAGTGTTAGAATCTAGTATATTCTATAAGTAACAAGAATTTGATATTCTTACACTTAAGAAAATGGATTTGGAGTTGTAAAATGAGAATGATTGGAAATGTGTTCAATTTGTCTATTTCACAAAAGTAAGAACCATAGGTAAACATTTTGTGCATGCTAGGAGCATGGGACAAGTGTTGGAATTCAAGTAAGAAGTTGATTACCCGAAATGACAAATAATGAGTAATCGATATGGTGATAAATAAAACGTATTTTGTTTATACTCAAAGGTTTGAGGCCATATGGGATTAGTATTATTCTTGTGTTTCACCTTGCATGTTTTGACTTCCAGAATAATTGAGTTTATTAAGAATAATCGAATTATTCGAACGGGCCACAGTCGTTCATATGTTGGAAGTAGATATGAATGAAGATTGTCGTGAATTGGTGTGTGGATTGTCTAAAAGAGTATTAGACATAAGCAAATGTTTGCTGCAACGTTCATGAGTGCTTATGAATATGATTTGAGCATTGGATTAAACCCACGCTCACTTGGATCACTATCTCGAGTGATTAGTGAGACGATAACATCTTATATTCTTGAAACCTAGATGTGTGAGTTGTATCTTGCGAATCGGTTGCACATTGATAATATGTAAACGCACCAGTAACTTGGTGTTATAAAACATATTGTTGTGTGTAATTCGGTGAGTGAGTGTAAGCAAGCATTGTATCAAAGTTTATCCATTCCTTTTATTCAAAGAATAAAAGTGATATCTTTTGGGTCCCTCGATGGTTTAGTGATGACAAACGTAAATACTCGGCCGGGCTAGGGCTAATTTGATTTGTTCAATTAGCCTGTCGTCATAAATCAGAAATCGAGAAGTAGTACAAAGAGAATGATTAAAAATCATATCTCATACGATATCAAGAATGGAGGAATATATGATCCCTTATCTAAGGACACGCGTATCTGATGTGATCAGAGTTGACAGTGGCTTTGGAAAGCTACGATTGCAGATCAGGATCTGAAGTTATACGCAGAATAGTTGTTAGACTTATCCAAGTGGGAGACTGTTGGATTAGTGTCTAAGTCCATAACTATTTTGGTATGTACTTGACCCGATGGTGCATGGTCCTTTTGGGTTGCCTTCACCAAAGCAACTTGATAGGATAATTATGGAGAGTAAGGATTAAATATGATTTATTAATGTATTATGAGAATAATATATTAAAGGAGAAATCATATTGTTTAATTAATATTAGTCAATAATTAATTGGTAATTAGTTTTGTGACTAAAAGAGAATAATTAAACTTAAGGGACTGGAATTGTAATTATAAGATAATTATGATTTGGGCCATGGATTGCCTTATATTAAGGGATGGACGAATTCTAATGGGAAACCCATAAGGAAATCGTCCATGGGCTTAATTAAAGGAGTCTATGGGTTGCTTAGGGCTTAAGCATTCATACTAGGGTTTCCTTGTTAGATAACCCTAATAGCCCAACTATATAAAGATCCCTTAAGGCTCAAAAACGTGGCTAAGCTTCTTGTTAGGGTTTCTACACGTTTTTGGTAGCCTCCAACCTTTCTCCTCTTCATCCTCTTGCTTATGGTGTTTGTGAACCATTAGAGGAGTGACACTTGTGACTCTAAGCCTTCCAAAGTCAATTCAAGGAGGAATTGGGATTGTTATTGCTACATAACAATCAAGGTATGATCTTAAACCTAATTACATATTAATATGATTACTTCTATGCTAGAATTAGGGTTTATAGTCTTGGATTCAAAGCATGTACAATAGAGAAACCTAGATCCAAGCAGTAGGGTTTGTATGAGCACATAGGATGTCTTATGACCAAAACCCATCAGTAAGTCCCGACGCCTTGAAGTTCCCAAGAAAACCTTCTTTCCGGTCTAAGTACTGCCTGCACGAAGCCCGATTCTTCACTAGAAACTTGGGGATACGTCGAGAAAGATCATTCCTAGAAACAAAACGCTATCCAAATCACCAGTTATTAGGTGAGTTCATACCTTTATATTTTCATGTCTTTTCTATGTTTTAAGTGGGGGGGGGGGGGGGGGGAGAATACAAGTGAAATGCAATAAAAACTTATCTTAAAATACAAATCGTTACATATAAGCTCTAATATTTTACCTACATCTTATGTATAAATGTTAAATACGTAAAATAACGTTATAGACTACTCTACATGCAAAGTTGGTAATACACCAAGCTTTATCATTCAAATGAAACACACTTTTTGAAAAACTATAATAGGTATAGTTTACAAGATATTCATGATAGTTTTACAAATTATAAACAAAAGAGGAAATACTTATATTCATAATAAAAATGGACTTTTCATATGTAAACCTGTTGATACTAAATTTTGTGAGACATCTGACTTCATTGAACCTTTTAGTTCGCAGATTAAGTCTTATTTTATAAGTCATAATCTCTTGTAAGGAGAGCGTAATATTTGTGTATAGATCTATACAGGATTGACAATCCCGCACCTAAACTGTTAGCTACAGTTAGACCGGCAGGTCTAGGGTGACAAACGTCATATCATTCCAACACCTGAAGAACGTTGTTACAGGCAGTCTGGGTCAACATCATGGTTATAAAAACTCACATGGAGTATTAATACATCTTTGTTTACGGGACTGTTAAACGCCTTAATGATTATATATATATATATATATATATATATATATATATATATATATATATATATATATATATATATACTTATAATATTTTAGGTATGGAAAATACTTATGCATTCTGGTTTTTGGAACTTTTAAAGCCACCACTCAATTATGGAAAATATTGAATTTTCTAGAAACAAACTAAATTTCTTTATACTAAAAGACATGTTATTCCTATACAAAAATGCTTATGAACTCACCAACTTAATTGTTGAGACTTTTTCAAAACTACTTGTATTTCTCAGGGATTCGGTAATACAGGTAAACACCAGCTTTTGGGGAAGGGACGATAAGGCGTTAATTTCAAAACTTATTAAATCATCATATTGTAATTTATTTTGAAACATGTATTACATTCAACAACGTAACTTTTAAATAATATTTATGATGATTGTGTTTACTTTCTTTACAAATACTCAACTGTTATGATACCACATGAAGTATCCACCCCCGAATGTTTCCGCCATTCTATTTGGTGGTGTCACAAAATATGTGTTTATGACATGTTGGAGAAAATTTATTGGGTTTCTGTTATTCCCTCATGAAGAACACGAATCCTAATCAGGGATACATTCTTAAATTGTTTCACTCTCCTTCAACCACTCAACCCTTTCCTCTCTAGATTCTCATTAGCAGGGTCTTAAATGATTTATATTAGTGTGCTTACTAATTCCTTTTTCTTTTTATCTTTTCGGGTGATAACGTACAAAGTCATTACAGCATCCTCGGAGCAGTACTGTATGTGTGGCTATTGATTTTAAGGATATGGGTGAAGAAGGTCCATTAACTCTATTATGATAGAAATAAAGTGCACTCACGAGGTTAAAATTCTTTAAAGTCGTTAAACTGAAAAAAAAACACTTTTCCCTTACTTTGTTCTTCATTTGTAAAGAGAATAAGCTTCGACTTGGACTTTTATAGGTGCGCCTAAAATCCAATTTCCCATTAATTCTTTTTCTTAGAAATTGTAACTAATTTGGAAGGATGGCGATGGTATCGGGAATAGGTATGTGTTCTACATGATATGTATTTTTTTAGTAGGGGTTTCTTCTTTGCTTCTAATATGTTTTTTGAGGGATGATGGAACATGGCACACCAGGCGTTCGGCCTATTGTCCATGAGGTGCTTTTGGTGCATTAGACATCCAATTTCATTTTCTTTTCTTTCTATACAGGAGATTCAACCAAGTCTTTGATTGTTTAAGATTTTTAAGTTTATGTTCTTTTATATATTAAACTAAAGTATAGATACACATACCCCCCCCCCCCCTTATGGAAATATGTTGACCAACATCTTAGATTGGATGAACATATAATTTTACAAAGTGAATGTAGTTTTTCAGGATGTATGTATGCTACTGGTTGTAGTGTTGTGACCAATAGTTAATTCATAGATGCAATATGACGAAGATGACAATGAAAAAGATTCTGATCTAAGAGAGAAAGCGTGGGAGCTTGTTGATCCTAAAAGTACCCAAATAGCAGTCTCATAGTTTTTTGTAATAAGAACAACATCACTTTTATTTATAAATACAAAAATACTAACAAGAAAGTAGATGGGAAATGATTGAACTTATATTTTGTAAAGACATCATGCATAATTCTTAGAGCATTACTTGTTAGCTTATCACATGCCTGCAATAAAGTCCCTACATATTGGCTTCATAATCGATTTAATCTCTATATATTTTTTTTTATTCAATTAAATCCCAAATACTGGTAATCGTATTCAATTTAACCCTTTGACCTGGTCAACAGGTCATTCAACTTTCAAAAATTACATATTTGGCCTAGATTTCAAAATTTATTACAAATTTGGTCCAAAATTTACACTTTTGGCCCAAATTATAAATTTTTTTACAAATTTGGTCCAAACTTTACCCTATTTGCCCAAACTTTAGAATTTCATTATGAATTAATCCTAACTTTAGTTTTTTTTTTCAATTTTTTTCTCAAAGAATTGTTTCTAATATGTTTTTTCTTTTTAAAATCATATTTATACAAAAAAAAACATATTTTCACATAAAAATCTAATATTTTCAATATAAAAACTTTTTTTAAAAAGTTTTTTGTATATGAAATATCCCAAAAGTACCCAAATATCAATCTCTGGTTATAAAATAGGTATTTATTAAGTATAAAAAGTTTCAACCGCTTATGCCGAACCGGTTAAAACCGGATTAACCCGTTTTAAGAAGGTTTGGATAGTTTGATACAAGTAGTGAACGCCAAAACAACGAGCCGTTTGAGGTTTCTTCAATGTTTTTAAATATTTAAACTTTGTGGACATCAAATTATTGGTTTTATATGTTTGTGCATTATGCATGAAAGTAAAAATATATAAAAATAGAAAAAGATCGTAAACCGGGTTGACTCGGCAGTTCAACCATTTAAACCGGTTGACCCGTGAACCGGTTATTATACCGGGTCAACCAAAAACTCGTGTTTTAAAACATTGGTATTTAGGTTTTAATTGAATAAAAAAATATATATGGATTAAATTGATTATAAGGTCAATATGTAGGTACTTTATTGCAGTTTTCCCTATTAACTTTTCTAAAAATAATTTTTTAAAATTAAATAATTGATGTCCATGTATATAAAATGTTTTATAAATCTTTTTCTTACATTTTAATTGAATTAAATACTTGGGGTAGAGTATTTTTTCCTCCTCGTGTTTGAGTAAGTTGGCATGGTTTTAAATTGTTGATGTTCATCTAAATAAAATGTTTTATAGATTAAGAAACCTACTGTTGTGTGTTTTGATTTGACTGTAAAACCTCACTAAATTCGTCTAGACATTATATTATTACTAATATTCCAATCAAATTAAATAATGTTTCAATAGTCGTTGATTACTTTTATCCATTATTTTAATCATATATAAAACTTATAAATTGGATGGATTACATGGTCGATGAGATTAAATATACAAAGTTACAACTTTTCTTTTTATGTTTTATCATTTTTCAAATATTGAAGTGTTTTTTTGCTGATTTTGTATTCTTAATTTGAGTTGGCTTTTGTGATTTCGTACATGTTTATAGAGTTTTCCCTTTTAAACATGCTACACAAGAGGAAGGATACAGTGCAACTCACGAAGCGTAGGTATCTATCTACACATTATTGTTCACTTGAACTTGATTTTGTAATATCTCAAATTTGGTTATTAATGAAACTAAAGTCTTAGACTATTATTTCGATGACAAATATGAGGCAATGTTAACCATCCGAACTCTTTGCGTAGAATAAAAACTTAAGACGGACAATTATACAAAGTTCGAGGTCGATAGTTTGTTTCCCAACAAGTATTTAGTTTAATAGAATTATATTTTGAGTACTAGCACAACATGTATACTTCTTAGACATCTTTGAAGATATTTGTATTTTAAATATTAAGAATATTATTGTCAGATAAGTTTGAATTGAAGTAATTATATTTTCTGTTTATTACTTTAATTATCTTATTATTATTTTATATTCTTTTTAAAATATAAAAAAATCAAACCTAATTTAATAGTGTATTATATTTATTAAAAAAACATTAGAATAATATTTTTTAATAGTTAAATAGTGACATAAAGATAATGTCACTAAAACTTGAAAATGTTATAGTGATATAGTAGAAAAGTGTCACTAAAAGCTAATAAGGTTGCAGCGACACAACCAAGAAGTGGCAACGTTTTTAGTGGTACTTTTTCGGTTTTTTGTACCATTAAATATCATTTTATTTGTGGTGATATATATATATATATAAAGATTCTTTTTATTATTTGTAAGGTTTTTTTTTTAACTTAAAGAACTAAAATTTTAAAAAATATATTACTCCATAAAAGAAAAAATATTGTTAATTACCACATCAATCAAGTATTAATTGATTTGGTTTTACTTAGCCTATAGTGATTGGCGTGTAACAAAAGGTTTGCGCTAGCCAAGCTCTTAGGCCAACTCCAACCATAAATACTAAAAAAACACAAAAATATAACATTTTAACATAAAAATAGAGTTTTCATTCTAACAACATACTAAAAATTTACACTAAAATCTTATTTTAATAATATTATATTAAAAAACAATTTCATTATTATTATAATACTATATATGTGATAATCTTAAAGCACTTATATTTAATTTAATATTGTTAAATAATGAAAAAGCAAATTTGGTGTTGGAAAAGGGTCACCACTATATTTGGTGGCCAAATTCTATCACAACTAACAAATTAGGGTTAGGATTTCTATCTTTGTGTGATCTTGCAACCCTACTTTTGGTGTAAACCAAACTTCAATACTATATAAGTTTATACATCTCAAAATTGTGAATCAAGTCGAAACTTCCTCTTGTAAGCCCAAAATCTAACTCAATAAGATATGATCACTCAACCTTGGGTCTTAACCCTGACTTATCGGTTCAAACCTCTTAATGGACCAAGACTCTTCTATTGGGCCTTAATGGGCCAATAAACCCTCCACGTGATCCTTATGGGTCGGAAACTTGTATTTAACATTGTTTTGGGCCATAAGACTCTTATTGGGCCTTATTTGAGCCGTGAACATCTTCCATAGACCATAGTGGGCCAAATACCTATTAGGTATTATAGTGGGCCAAAAGCCCTCTAAGGGGTTTTGTAAGGCCGAAAAATCACTATTGGACCCTTTTTGGGCCAAAAGCCCTAGTTAACTTTTTATATGGGCTAGGAACCCATATTTTGATCATTATCAGCCCAACAATCATTATTTTGGGCTCATCAAACCGAAAATCAATGTTGGGCCTCCTAGTGGGCCGAAAACCTTTCCATTTAACCTCATTGGTCCAAAAACCCATATATGGGCCTTAATGGGTCAAAAAAATCTTATTGGGCACAAGATATTCTCGAATTACCTTCAAGCCCAAAAATCTTTTCATTTCTCCCTTCTCCAAAAATCCGATCGGTTTAATAATAATAAAAAAAGGGGAAAGATTACCATAGATTAACATGGTGACACCTCATAGTTATATTGCATATATCTATGGTAATTGTCTATCATGCATCTATTATCCAACATATTCCCATGAAATCCTTCCTCTCCCCTCCCCTTATCTCGGTCGAATTTATTACCCTCCTCACCCTATTTTTCATTTTCCACTTTCACTTCATCTCATTCCTTCTCAAGTCTCAAAAACTTCTCCATCATTTCTCTCTAAAATTTTCATGTGAAGTGTGTGTGTTTCAAGAAGTTCATATCAAGTCTTCAAAACTTGGTAAGTTTTGTTAAACTCTATTGTCCCATTCCAATATTACACTAAAAATCCCTCCTCATGTAACTCCATTTTTGTGATTATGATCTTAGAACACCAAAACTTCACAAATCTCTTCAAGGAAGAAAGCTAGGGCCGAAAACCTCCTCCCTCTTCCTCTTCAAAACCAAAAAAACCTCAAGGTGTTTGCCTTCTTTGGGGGGGGGGGGGGTGGGGGATACAAGTCAAAGTCTTGTGTAAATCTTTGTATATTTGTTTGCATGTGCAGGCGTTGTATAATATGTGTGTTAAATGTTGTGAAATCCATGATAAGAGTCTAAGAACTAGAGATTTTTGGTTCAATCTCAAGATGTTGGACTCGGTTAATATAATATGTTGTTAAAAATGAAAACTAGCTTCTAAATAAAATTTGTTTCACTTGATGCATAGTAAATATCACAAAGATTAGTCTAAGAATATGTTTTAAATAAACTTTTGGGTTGAAAACATGAAAAATGATAAAATATGGAAGTTTCACTAAAAATGGGCTATTTTCGGTCATAAAGGTAACAAATGGGCCATTTTGAACATTTTGATAAACTTGGGCCTTTATTGAACATTTTAGCATAAATGGGGCGAAAATGAGCTTTTTAATAAACATGGACCATTTTGACAATTTTAGCATGTAACATCCGGACTTTTATCAGGTATCGTGTAAATTGTATTTTGTTGATTTGTGAGGGGGACTCGGCGAGTTGGAGCTCAGACTCGCCGAGTAGAGACGCGGATTTGGGCGAAGGATCGCGCCTGGACTCGGCGAGTCCATGATATGGACTCGGCGAGTCTGCACTGAGTAATGAAACCCTAAATTCTCGGGTTTGAAACTTATTTAAAGGGCCTAATGGCCGTCATTTGTGCCCACCAGCCCCTTGAGTGAAACCCTAATCGTGTGTGAGCACGTGAAGCTAAGTAGGAGGCCATTATTGACCTTGGAGGTGCCATTTTTGCAAGGAAGAGAAGAGCTAGCCAAAGGGGAAGCAAGAAGGAGCCATTTCTGTGGGTTAGGAGTCCAGAGCATCATTTTGTGGTAATAAATCTGAATTACCTTCTTGTTTGTTGTTGTTTATTTAGATTTAGGGTTTGTTGAACCCTTTCATGGCTAGATTTGGTGCCCTTTTGGTCCCTTATGAGGATGGAACCATAGATCTGGACCCTTGGAGGTCCAGAGAGTCCCTTTACCCAAAGCTTTTTGGGATCAATGAAGGCTTTGGATTGGAATCCTCATGCCTTGGGTCAAAAATGACATTATTGAGTTATAGGGTGTGTTATGAGCACCAAGATAGGAGCTTTACGTGATGAATCAGTCAAGGGAGGCCAGATCTATAGTTTTTGGAAGCAGATCTGACCTTAGAAGCGAGTTGGAGTGGTTGCATGGCATGGACTCGCCGAGTCTGTTCATCCGACTCAGCGAGTAGCTTGAAGATTTCCTTGGGACTGCTCTGCGAGTGGTCCAAATCGAGTCATGGGTAGACTCAGTGAGTCAGGGTGAGTTGGAGGGGGTGACGAGTGGACTGAGTCAAACCTGGACTCGCCGAGTTGTCCTTGAGACTCGGCGAGTTGAGTCAGGGTGGCCCCGCGATTCATTCAGGTGAAACTCGTCGAGTAAAAGGGGGGATACTCGACGTGTAGTAAGAGGATTTCAGAGAGTGGTGAAAATGTCTAGACTCGCCGAGTCTCCTTGGTACTCGCCGAGTCCGGTCAGAGTTGACCGTTGACCGTTGACCAGAGTTGACCTGTGTTGACTCCTTATAAATAGTCAACCTTAGAGATACAAAGTGTTAATTAGAAGCATATAATGTTATAGGAGGATTAGAGCTCGGAGGATCGAACACGAGGGATTTCCAGGATTCGTGAGATACCGAGATACGCGAGGTGAGTCTTCTCACTATACTATATTACCTTGAGTAGGTAACCTGAGTTATGTGACAGAGTATTGTATGCTATGCATGTTATGTGTTGTACTGCATTATTTCTATGTGATTTATGTAGTGCATGTTTATCAGAGCTAGAACCTGAGGGTTCACAGAGTTTGGGTGCACAGACCCACAGAGTTATAGCCTCGAGTGGCTAATATGTGTTATATGTGGTATTTTGGGGAACTCACTAAGCCTTGTGCTTACAGTGGTTGATGTTATTGTTTCAGGTACTAGTGACGATCGCGGGAAGGCACCGGCTTGATCCGTACACACACACGCTCGGAGTTTTACATTGTGATCTTGGGATTTTGTATTGACCTATTTTGTATTGACCTACTTAGCTTCACGTGCTCACACACGATTAGGGTTTCACTCAAGGGGCTGGTGGGCACAAATGACAGCCATTAGGCCCTTTAAATAAGTCTCAAACCCGAGAATTTGGGGTTTCATTACTCAGCGCAGACTCGGCAAGTCCATATCATGGACTCGCCGAGTCCAGGCGCGATCCTTCGCCCAAATCTGCGTCTCTACTCGGCGAGTCTGAGCTCCAACTCGCCGAGTCCCCTTCACAAATCAACAAAATACAATTTACACGATACCTGATAAAAGTCCGGATGTTACATAGCATAAATAGGCCGAAATTAGGCTTTATAATAAACATGAACCATTTTTTGACAATTTTAGTATAAATGGGCCGATAATGGGCTTTTTAGTAACTATGGACTATTTTTGAACACTTTTTTAAAAATGGGCCTTAAATTAATATTTTTGTAAAAGTGGACTATTTTTGTCAGCTTTAGTAAAAATTGACCATTTTTGACAATTTCGGCATTATTACGCCATTTTCAACATTCTTGGTAATAATGGGTCATTATTGACATTTTATATAATATTGGGCCACTTTTGACATTTTAGTAGAATTTGGGCCTTTATTGACAATTTTTGTAATACTGGATTATTTTTTAGTGAAATGATAAAAAAAAAAAAAAGGTTATTTTTTACACTTATTGTAAAAATGAATATTTTTGTCACTTATAACTTATAGGTCGAAAATACATTCTAATAACATATTTTATAACGTTAAATAATGAAATTTAATGGTTGCGTAAATTCCGTTAAGGATCTTGTGAGACACTCCTGCACTCATACATACTTAGTGTACACCATAAGTCCTGTAGTTATAACAGAGTCTCTTGGAGGGAGAGCGGTAGTTTGTGTATAAATCTATACGGGGTTGACACCCCACACCTGAGCTGCTCGCTACAGCTAGACAAGTCAGTCTAGGGTGACAAATATCTTCTCAAAACCAACGCTTGAAGAACATCAAGACAGACACTCCCTCATATTAGTATGGTTATAACGACTCACATAGAGAATAACAATATTATTGTAAGATTTACGCTGAATATACACACCACTCATTTTTACAACGTACAAACATTGTGTCGACTATTTTGTAACTAGACACATCATTCCGGCCTTAGGATTTTAAGACCACACTATTTCATTTAACAGAAAATTTAGGATTTTCTGGAAACACTCTCTATGAAGTTTTCAAACAAAGTAAACCAAGTATACACATGCAAATACACACGAATTTTAACAAGACTCACAAACTATTTTTACATAAAATATTGGATTTTCTGAAGATTCCAAACTATTATAAAGTTTTCTTACAAACATACCCCAACATTTTATATGTTGACGCTTTTCAAACGACTTATATTCTCAGGAACATGGTGAGCCGGTTCTTTACAACTATGGATTTGAATGACTGTTATATTTTGATTTCATCATACATTTGTTATTTTGGGATGTAATTTTTATAAACAAACACAATGTTGTAAACCATATATATATATATATATATATATATATATATATATATATATATATATGTTATTTTGAATGTATGATGATAATGGTGACTATGTTTCATTTATATACACTTGTTATGATATTACAAAATCAAGTCACGTTTCCGTCGTCCCAATTCGGGGATGTGACAAAATCCTCCCCATAATAATACCTGCAAATTTAGTGGACAATTGGAACAATATTTGCCGGCATTCCACTCTTTTAGTGGCCAGTTGGAGAAACTCTTAACATATGTTGAATATCGCCCCATAGCATGTGGGGGGGGGGGGGGTGTGTTAACAATAACTCACCAAATGCTTAGCTTGATAAAAAGTAGGCCAGTTGGAGAAACTCTTAACATATGTTGAATATCGCCCCATAGCATGTTGGGGGGGGGGGGGGTGTGTTAACAATAACTCACCAAATGCTTAGCATGATAAAAAGTAGAGAGGGTGTGTAGGATTTTTGTGATTGGTTGCTTTTATTTTATTTTTTTTTTTTAAGACATGGTAACACTACCACTTCTTAATAACATGTACACTTCCTCTAGTCTTACAAATAATCTTCATTTTTAATAAAACCCTCTCCTAGAAGCAATGTATCAATCTTTTAGATCACTTTTATGCCACATGTCCTCTTCATGTTAACCCATTTTTTATTTTCCTGCTTAAGGTTTTTTTTTTTCTTTTTAATCGTTTTCTATTCTTCTTGATCCATACGGATCCCATAAAATCAAGAATTTCTTTCAAGTAGTTTCTTGTTCTTCTTTATTGGTATGGATCCCATGAAATAAGGAATAATCTTTGCCCATTACTCCATATAGTGCATCTTCCTTCTTTTTTCACATCTCTACTTCATCTTCTACACTTCATTCTTTTCACCAGACAACCCTTAGACGGGCAACATCCAATGATTGTTCTTCATCAAAAGGTAGTCATCATGTTTCCTTCAACGATTTTATGTAAGTTTTCTTATCTCGATTCTACCTGGTTACGAACTCCTGTTTTCTTGGTCTCTAATTAGACAAGACACCCTGCTTCTTTCACTTAATTATCGATCTATCTCCTAGGGTTCAAGTATAAGATGTTTAGAAATACATATTGATTAGGTCAACTTGTCAGATATCCTTTAACTTTAGGTATCAGATGATTAGACTACTCTTGATCAACAAACTTTTAAAAGTATATCTCAATATTCAGAATCATCAATTTTATTGGAATGTTATTGCATCTTATCACTTTTAGATATTGTAATTTTTCTTAGATGATTCAAGCCAAAATGATTTATTATGAAGAAATCTTGATGCTCATTGTTGCTAAATCTAATTAAGGTCTTGATGATGTTTATTCAGTCGTCGATATCTCAACAAGTAAATATTACAATTATGGTTATCATATATTATGCAATTTATAGTAGAGAATATTCTTTGTTTGTACAAGAACTTAAATATTTTGATAAATATATATTGTTTAAGAGTATCCTATCATTAAGACATCCTTAAAAAACTTATTATAGAAGGCGGGTATTTAGAAGAGATTAAGTCTAACTATCTTTGAATATTAGTATCTACGACAAGAGTATTTTTATTACAAAGGATTTAACTGTCATTTTAACTTTTTAATATATAAGTTATTTTTAAGTTGACTTGGATATCTAACTCAATTGTTGTTTGTAGCTTGAAGTTTGTTCCAAATCAATCAAGTGTTGGTGTTTATTTCAAATTTAATTTGATTGGTATTTAGCTTTTCTCATTATGTTATAAAAAATAAGATATTATAAATGTATCATCTCCTTTGAATTGATATGCTTTAGTATAGATCTTTTGTCATTATTCATGTTTATATATATATATATATATATATATATATATATATATATATATATATATATATATATATATATATATATATATATATATATATATATATATATATATATATATATATATATATTTGTGAAATTAATTAGTGATGACATGTACAGAAGTTTTTATCATGTTGATAGAGAAGTTACACCAAAACAAAAGCCGAGACCTAATTACCTCATTTATGTTTTATTTGAAAAATAATATTATAGTTATTTATTTTTTTCCTTATAAATAAATCTTTATACTTCATGAAATATGTTTATTTCAAAAATACAAATGGATAATATTTACATTTAATTCAATTCTATACAGTAAAATAATATGTTGTTATTTCCTTCGATTTAGTGTGTATGTGTTTTCTATGTGCATGTGTTATATGTATGTACTATTTATATGATCTTTCGTTATTTACAATATGCACATAGTTTGTTTGTATAAATTCTGTAGTGAGCATAAGAGATTTTTTGTAACACGTAAAAAGAAGCTAATAATTTTGGCTTTAGTTCTCTACTTGAAGTTTTGTTTGACGGTATCTTTAGATTTTCCTTTATTTTTGTGGAATGATTAGAACCAAATAACTTGAATTGAATTTTATTATTCTGTTATATTACTTGATAAAAATGAATTTTGTTGTAGAGCTTATTGTGGGACTATAAAACATTGTTAAGAATGGATGATAAACACGGTACGATATATAATTTAGCTACCCTCACTATATTATAGTTTTTTCACTTGGTTGTGTGGGTTGTTTTTGTTATTCTTTTGTTTGAGAGTTATTAATTATCTTTGACTGTTGATTTTAAGGTGGATTTTTTTCTTCCACATTACCAAGACAAAGGGGACAATTCTTTATTTAATGGAACTTTTACAGGTGCACCTCTAACCTTATTTGATGAAAATTCTCTTAGCCTTCGTTAATGTAACTACAAATTCATCTAAACGATGTAAGTTTATTAGCCGTTATAATTGTAACTGCGTCACTTATCCTTCATAACCTAAAGTGTTACAATTCCTTTTATTCTTTTTGGAAGCTATCAATATTTCATAAATAATTTGTATGTCTATTCCTTTCTTATTGTTGGATATGTCATAGATATAATCTCAACTTACATTTGAAGGAAATTGTGAAATCATATTTCTCGATATTTGGTGGAATAGAAAATTATACTATGATAACCATAACATATTAATTGTTACAAGAATTGTGATCCAAGGGTTTTATGAATTTGATATTTAGTTTATTTCATGTTTATTAATAAGCAGTTTTTATTATTGGGGAGTTTATATCATGTTTATTAATAAGCAGTGTTTATTATTGGGAACGGGTGAAAAGACTTCCTTTATATATCTCCTAACCATATAGTTAGTTATGGTTAACATATTAATTTTGTAGAAGACTTAATGATTGCAAATCTATTAAAAATGATTACTAATTTTTATAATTTTTATGTTATTTTACTTTACCAGCCGTGGTTTTCACCGGTTATAACCTAATAATATAATACATATAAGTATTAGTACAATATCTAATGAAAATTCCAACCCTCCCCATATATTAATCTAAAATAGCCTTGAACTCCAAAGAAAATTCAACACATAAACAGTCACCGACCAATGTGAATCACCACAAACAATAGGAATCACCATAAAAACTAGACAAAAACCATTCTAAGCCATAAATAATATAGACTCTATTACTTGAGTACTCATGCAAAAGAGTCTACATTATGCTATATATAGATCATCAGTTATATAATAATAAAGACTAAACCCATATACCTTTGATCCCATTGTCCCATATTCACCAATTCTATAGTTTCAATTCCCAATAAGTATAGCCATATTAGAAAATCTTCAAATCCATTTTACTCTATCACAATCTCAGACAAGCCTCCCTTTCTATTGAACCCACCTCCAAACTGTTGAATCCCACAGCACTTGTATGTAAAACTCTTGCAACACCCACTTATGTGCCTCTTTTTCAACCCATTGCTCTGGCTACTACAACAGCTTTTCACTATTTTCCCCAACTCCTCACTCGTAATGTACTCTTTCTTCACGTGCTTATGTTTATGCTCATGATGATGATGATGATGATGGTCATGCTTCTTCAAATGAACATGACCATGGTCCTTCGAATGATCATGATCATGATCATGACTATGACCATGACCATGACCCATCAAATGATCATGTACATGATCATGATCATGACCATGATCATGTGTATGACCATGACCATGATCATGGTGATTGGAATGAGTATGTGTCTTCTCATCATTATGACTACATTCTCCTTGCTTTTTAACCTCACAACTCTGTGATTCCAAATCTTTGGTACTACAGCATTTTGTTTCTTGTATCGTTTTCTTTGCATTATGTGGTTGTACAACATGCTTTACCTCTTGTATTCCATCATCATCATGACCATCATGATCATGAACCTCATCAACATCATGAGCACAACAGTCATCATTCTTCTCTTGTCCACAATGATTCACCTCATGAGCACAACAATCATCATCTTCGGGTGTTATAACATGATCATCATCATGACCACAACAACTATCTTGTACCACGTGCTTCACCTCTTGTACATTCTCATCATGACCACAACATTTATCCTGAACCGCAGATCCAGACGAGCATTGTGCGTGTGCGTGTGCGTGTGCGTGATTATGCGAATGACTTGTACCCGTATGTGAATGATTATTCATGCTTCTCACACTTGTACCTTGAAGCAAAAGCATACTATTAAAAATCACCACCAAGCAAGTCCCGACGTCGGCGAGAACCGCCGCCCAAACCAGCGGGTGGCCGGCGATAGCTAACGCGATTATAGCGGCCTTGGTGATGATAGCGATGAAGATATTCTCGAATATTTTTCTCCGGGTTTTTCTCGCGAGTTTCACGGCAACCGGGATTTTTCTAATATCGTTCGACATTAAAATGACGTGTCCGGTTTCGTTCGCCAGCGCCGATCCGGAAACCCCCATGGAGATTCCGATGTCGGCGGTTGCTAAAGCGGGGGCGTCGTTAAGGCCGTCGCCGACCATGGCGGTTGGTGACTCCGTTTGGAATTGTTTGATGATTTTGGCTTTGTCTTGTGGGAGAAGTTCTGCGTGAACCATGTCTAATGCTCCTCCTAACTGTGAATTCAGAAATTGAGTCGAAAGAAATGGAAAAAAAGGGGGAAATTTGATTTTGATTTTGAATTACCTGGTTTTGTGCGTGATTGGCGGCGGATTGAGAGTCTCCGGTGAGCATGGCGGTTTTGATTCCCATTGATTTGAGTTGTTGGAGCGCTTCACGTACTCCGATTCGACATGAATCTGAGAGACTAAAGATTCCGGCAGGTGAAGATCCAATAAAAATGTACCCTGTTGATTTTCCTTCGTTGCTTTCGCTTTGAACTAATGGTTGAAAAATCAAGTTATAAAACATAATAATAATAATTATATATGTGAATCTCATGTTAGATGAAGTTTCTTCACCTTGTGAACAGCCTGCTCTAATGGCGATCCTTTTGTTTCCGATATAAACATCTTTCCCATCAATCTTCCCGTAAATTCCTTCTCCTGGAAAATCTTTGAATTCCTCCACATTGTCTGGTTGTGGTTCGACAGAATGAGACTGCGCATAATCCACAAGTGCTGCAGCCATTGGATGACTAGACTTGCTCTCTATGCTCGAAACCCTAAAATATATCAATCACATGATCAGATGCTTCAAACGAATAGGCAATTACAATTGACAAGAATGAAGTTGTGAATGATTTACCAGTAGAGCAATTTGTGATTGTCAATGAGTGGGTGAAAGCTCGAGACAGAGAATTCTCCTTTAGTGATGGTTCCAGTTTTGTCAAAGCAAATAACTTTGACTGTAGAAAGTATTTCGAGGTATTCAGCGCCTTTGACTAAAAGTCCGGATGTAGCTGCTTTTGACAATGCACAAAATGCAGCAACAGGTGTTGATAAGATAAGTGCACATGGACATGCACTTACCAAAACCACCAAAGCCAAGTGATACCATTTCTCCAAGTCGTGAACTCTCATAGCAGCTGGTATTCCAGCTAAACAGGCAGCAACTACACAAACAGCTGTAAAAACCACAAAAAACAAAACTTCAATCACTAAGATTCTGCATTTGCGCATGTTTTTCATATACAAGAGGGAGAGAGTGTTTTACCAGGTGTGTAATACTTGGCACATTCATCTACGTATCGTTGAGTTTTAGATTTGTTATTTTGAGCCTCTTCAACGAGTTTTGCCATTTTTGCCACTACACAAGCTTCAGCTAAAGCAGTAGTCTTAACACTGATATAACCTGAAAGAATTAAAAATAAATAAATAAATAAGATTCTGTCTCAAATTAATATTTTAAAAAGTATAGATATGTAGAATGATTGCATACCGTTTAAATTGAGTGTCCCTGCATAAACAATGGAGTCTACTTGTTTACCCACAGGAAATGATTCACCAGTTAGGGCTTTTTCATCGACTTCACATTCCCCCTCCACAACTATTCCATCAATGGGGATCATGGTCCCAGCTTTGACCGCAAGTCTTGTGTTGACTTTGACTTCGCTAGCGTTGACTTCTTCACCCGTGTCAGCTAATACTGCCTTTTGAGGAGCTATGCTCATCAATGATGACATCACAGCAGTTGCCTACATATAAAATTTTGCATCATCCTTTTTGTAACAGTAGTAATTCTTAAATATAATATCATATCTGATGTAAATCAGGTATACAGTGGTCTGCTAGAAAGCTGACACAAGATAGTGTTTGTGTGATTTTGGAAGAGAGAGAGAGAGAGGAAGTGGAAATAAACCTTGTGACTTGCCCTTGACTCGAGCCATTCGGAAATAATCAATAAAAACACAATTGTGCCTGCTTCCCAGTAATCCTTTAGGAAAATTGATCCTCCAACTACAAATATATTAACCGATTAACATGGAGAATAAATGCACTGATATTTTGATATGTGAGGAATTTTCTTTAGGGCTAAATGTGAGAAACAATGTACGTTCATCTATTTGTTCATTATAGCTATAGCATCTTGCTTTTGTTCCTTTCTGTTACAACATTGTAGCTTCAAATTGTGTTTTTCTTTTTAAGACATTGTATTTTGAAAAATGTACTTGGTTATGGCATCATACTTTGAAAAATCTCACTTAGGTTGGTTATGAGTATATATTTTTTATGTCGTATGTATTTTTATTTATTTAACAAAATTAGTATATTATTTATTAATAATGATAATATAGATGTATACCAGAAGGAAATAATGTATCATATTCAATAATAGCCTCGGTCTTAACGAGATTCTTATAAAGATATTTTTCTATGAGATATTCTTTACGTTTATTTATTGATAGATGTTGAGCATTTGATATCAGATACTCAGAATATGATAAAGAGAAGTCATTTCTATAAATATTCCATTCGAAATTGTACAAATTATCTAAAAATCATCATTATGATCCAATTTAGCATAGCAAACCATTTATTAGTTTTGTGTTTGCTAAACTTTGGAACTAAATTACAAAACTGGTAAAAGAAAGTGGTAGATATAACAAAATATGTTCATTTTTTTTCTTTTGAATGTCAAATACGTATCATCTAAAAAGTTGATAAAAGTTCGTTAAATTATACAAAAAGTGGTAATGACATCATTTTACTTACTCTTGAGAGAGTTGAACCTCACGAATTTCATTCCAAGCGGATAGGCTTCGCATCTTAATTGATAGATGGATAAATACTATCTCAAAATCAAAGGCTTTTAAATATTCCTCTTTGGAATTTTTGCCCTTCATGTGGGTTAGAATATTCTATCAGTTTTCTTATTTATTCCATTTTATTATTATTATAATAATATTGTTTTGAAACGACACTATTCAAAGATCTTAATATGAAACATGTGATCCCAACTTTGGATAACTTCTTTTTAAAATACCTTAATCCTAATATTATTTTACTATTTTTATTATATTTACTCCAAGTATTTTGATTTACCAAAATACGATTTGCATATCATCAAGAAAATCACGAAAATTCCATCACTATAAAACGAAATATAAATTTGACCTGGTAATATGGTTTTTTCGGTCTTTGTAAATGTGATATTTTTGCTTATATCAATTCTGATTGCGACCCTTTAAACTTTTTAATGGGTAGTTGAGGACCAACCAATAACAATAATAATAATAAGTAATAATAATATTTACAATTATCATCATGTTGATAAAACTGACAACTAAATATAAATATTATTAAAATATTTTCAATAATTAATATATAATATAATAATAAGAGTAAATTACATGAATGCTCCTTTAACTTTACAGTTTTTCCCTGAAATGGTTTTTACGAAACTTTTTTCTCTGAAATGGTCCCTACGAAGCAAACCTTGCACACAAATAGTCTTTTCCGTTAACTTGAAATAAATTTGGATAAAAACTGTTTCTGTCATTTTTTGAAACTTGCTTACAGACTATTTATGAAATTTTATACAAGGATCATTTGAAATATTATAATTTTAATATCTTACTTTTTCTTTTTTATATTTTTGGCCCTCTTTTTTCACAACTTTGTTATTATATATTTTTTAAATATATAAATAATTTTTGTTGTCGAGATTTTATCTAAAATATTTAAATTACAATACATAATTAAATATTTTCATTTTCTATTTTTTATCTAAAATATTTGAAGCATAAAAGCATCATTTTATTACTTTTTAATTTTTATATGATATAATTTTTAAGATTTATCTTTATTTATCTTATAAAAATATATTTATTTTTATTAAAAAAAAACATGATGTGTTTTAAAATAAAATAGCAACACACTATTTATCTTATAAAAATATATTTATTTTTATGAAATCAAAACCGAAATATATTTTTATCTTTAACTCAAAACCACATACTTATATATTTAAAATAAAATAGCAACACACTATTATTTATATAATAACGTATTTTTTTTTATAATAACACGTCATGCTAGTTTCATAAAAATATACATTTGTAGAAGATAAATCTTAAAAACTACATCATATAATAACGAAAAAGCAACAAAATGATGTTTTTAAACTTTAAATATTTTTAGATAAAAAATAGAAAATAAAAATATTTAATTATGTATTTTAATTTAATTATTTTAGATAAAAATCTAGACAATCAAAATTATTTATATATTTAAAAAATATATAACAACAAAGCTGTGGAAAAAATGATCGAAAATGTAAAAAGAAAAAAAGTAATGACTAAAATTGTAATATTTCAAGCGATCCATTTGTAAAATTTCACAAATGATCCTTAAGTAAGTTTCATAAAATAGCAGAAATGTTTTTTATCCAAAATTCTTTCAACTTAACGGATTAATCTAACGGACATTAACAGTAATGACTATTTGTGTGCAAGCCGGCAAGGTTTCCGTAGGGACTATCCAGGGAAAAAGGTTTCATAAATATTATGTTAGGGAAAAACTATAAAATTAAAGGATCATTCGTGTAATTTACCATAATAATAATAATAATAATAATAATAATAATAATAAATGGTATGGGATGAACGATATTGGGCCAGGGTTGAGAGTGAAACCACCACATCCCTCCCCATGTAAATCGTGACTGTTGACTTTGTTTTTAAAATATTTGATTGTGACATCTTCCAATTTGAAATGTTTGTTTTTTGTTTATTTATTTGATTCTTACTAATTAAAGCAATCTCATATTTGACAAAATTGCAAAAATGGTCCCCATTGTATCTTATTTTATGTGGTTATGGTCCAAATGTTTGAAAAGTTGCAGATTTGGTCCTTTTCAACAAGTTTTATTGTGGTTTTAGTCCCTCATCCGTTAAGTTTAACTGGTTGGCTGTTAACTTTTTTAAAATGATAATTTTACCCCCAGGGACCATTTTCGCAATTTTGTCATATACCATACCATAAGGACCATTTTTGCATACATTCTTTTTTATTTTATTGAAGTATTATATTTTAATAAATATTATTTTTAATATATAATATTATATACTAACAAACATTGTTTTATTGGATTATTAATTTATTATAGTTGATTTTTTTTTTTGATTTTTTTTGTTAGAGTAATTCTTTTTATTGAGTTATTATATATCAATACATATAGTTTTTAATATATAATATTTATATCATAATAATAAATATTATATTATTGGATTATTAATTTCTTTTAGTTAATATTTTTAATTCTTTTTTTTTATTGGATTATTTCTTTTATTTCTTTTAATTTATTATTTTCTTCATATACTAAATATTGTTTTATTGGATTATTAATTTATTTTAACTAATTCTTTTTTTAGAAAAAAATTGTCGATGTAATTATTTTTTATTGAATTATTATATATCAATATATATAGTTTTTAATATATAATATTTATATCATAATAAATATTATATTATTGGATTATTATTATCTTTTAGTTATTTTTTGTAATTTCTTTTTTTTTTAAAATATTTTTTTGTTGGATTATTACTTTTAATTTATTATTTTCTTCATATACTAAATATTATTTTATCAGATTATAATAGTAGTTCTTGTTAATTTTATTGGTTCCACCACAAAGTCATGGGATACGCAAAATCGTGGTCTCTCATCATCGAAATCGTTAGGATCGTTGCCAAACACTTTCATTTCATCTAGCTTATAATGAGAAACCATTGGGAAAATACCACCACCATCACCCGGTCACCACCACCACTTATAAATGTTATCGGGGTTTGTTGCGTATTATGTGGGATATGAAGGATCCCAGTGGATTATGAAGAAGTTGTCGCAGGTGGCTACGAACAACGCTGGGTGGAATAAGGTATAGTATCTATTGAACCTCCGATGAAGGTGTTTGGAGGTGATCCAGCTAATTTTTGATGATGATAATCGACACTTTTACATATTTCGACGATTTTGTGGTGGAACTAATAAAATTAAAAACAATTAATAGTATACATTCAAAATAAAACAATAATCCAATAAGATAGTATTTATTATATTAAAATTATAATAAATAAAAAGTAATATTTCAATAAATTAATAATTCAAAAAAAATTACAAAAATTAATAATCCAATAATGTATTATTTATTATGATGCAAATATTATATATTAAAAATAATATTTGTTGATATATAATAATCTAATAAAAAAATTGCTCAAACAAAAAGAAATGATAAAAAAAATCAACTAAAACAAATTAATAATCCAATAAAATAATGTTTCATAAAATGTAATAATCTCATAACATAATATTTATTATGATATAAATATTATATATAAAAAACTATATGTACTGATATATAATAATTCAATAAAAAGAATTACTTCGATAAAAAAATTAAAAAAAATAATTAGCTAAAATAAATTAATAATCCAATAAAACAACATTTAGTATATGAAGAAAATAATAAATTGAACGTAATAATAAAATAAAAAATAATTAAAATTACAAAAATTAACTAAAAAAATTAATAATCCAAATATTTATTATGATATAAATATTATATATTAAAAACTATATGTATTGATATATAATAATTTAATAAAAAAATTACTCCAACAATTTTTTTTTTTAAATCAACTAAAATAAATTAATAATCCAATAAAAAATATTTATTAATATATAATGTTATATATTAAAAATAATATCTATTAATATATAATACTTTATTAAAATAAAATAGAATATATGCAAAAATGGTCCTTATAGTATAGTAATAGACAAAACTGTGAAAATGGTCCCGGGGGGTAAAATTGTCATCTTAAGGAACTTAACGGATGAGGGACCAAAACCACAACAAAACTTATTGAAAAGGACCAAATCTGCAACTTTTCAAACGTTTGGACCATAACCACAAAAAATAAGAAACCACAGGGACCATTTTTGCAGTTTTGTCCTCATATTTTATATAAGAAGTTAAAATTACTTAATTGATCATATATTTCTTAATCTTATCCACAAAATTTAATATCTATTAATACAAATGTAATATGAGAAATTGAGAATGAAGGTATCATACCTGCAATGAGCATGAGAACATTGATGTCAAATCTGAAAATTCGTAGAGATGCAAAGGCTTTTAAAGTTAAGGGTATAATTCCCACAGCGACAGCTCCAAGTGCTAACCATTTAAATGGAGAATAAAAATATTTCAAAAATGAAAGCAAAAGGAGGACACCACAAACGACGGCGTATGGGCTTGGGTACTTGTTTCCGTAGCTTTGAACTCCTTTCATCCTTACGTTTGCTTCTAATCTTGCTTGGTTTAGCGCCTTAACTAAATTAAACAAGGGTAAAAAAAAAAGCAATAAATAAATAAGATATGAATTTTCAAAATTAAACCTCAATTTTTATTTTTAATTTTTCTAAATAGGACGTATTTTTCTATTTTTGAAAAGTTTACAGGTGATCTTTCTATTGTAAACAATTATTTATGAAAAAAAAAGCTTTTCCTAAAAAAAATGTTCAATTGTGAAGATTTTTTCAGGAAAAAAAATATATGAATGTTTTCTCCGAAAAAAAAAGTTTAGGTTTTTCCTGAAAAAATTGTTTAAAACCAGATAAATTTGTTAAAGGGTCAAATAAAAAAAATACAATAAATAACCAAATGTGATTGAGTTCAAGTTTTTTCTGGCCAATATAAGTTTAATATTCAGGTATTGACACATGTTTTAATAAGGGTATGTTTAGTTATTAGTTAAATACCTAGAATCATCTTTCAATAAAAGAAAAAAGAGATCCTCTCGATTAGATTATTTCTAGTATTTGGCAATTAATAATTTATTATCACTCAAATAAAAAAAATAAAAACACTGAGTTGATATCCTAAATATAAAATAAAAATCAAATGTGAATACTGTAAAGGCTCAGGACAGTTGGGGATGAGGATATGGACAATAAATATTCTTTCTTTTTAAAATATAATAATATATATATATCTATGAAATTTGAAATGTAATGTACTACTTTTTAAACTTCTTCGAAATTGGGACCATGTTCCACTTTTATTAAAGCGACAAACGTGACGTTTCTTCCATGAATTTCATTTCTTTTAATAGGTGGGATTGCACTAATTTTGGTTTTTTATGATTAAAAAAACTCAAAGTGCTAAAAACCAGCATTATTAATACTCGTATTTAATAAAGATGAATGCACCCGAAAATAACGAAACATAATTTAAGGTTAACTTAATTACATAACAATGGTACGATTTAAGGGAAAAAAAAAAAAAAAAAAAAAAACACCAAATCAAGATTTCAAAAAAAAATAAAAAATTCTATATAAACAACAATTTATGTTATACAATACAATATTTTAAAATTATGTATTAAAAAATTAAAACTTATTCAGGTAAAGAGAATCTTCATTTTGTCTTGTTAAAACACTATTTTAAATATTTGCTTTGTAAGAAACTGAATTAAACAAATGTTAAGTTAACATTCCATTCTTTTAAGGGATAAATATTTTATATAAGAAGTTAGATTTTTTTTTTTTTGGTATTAGTATCGCTTTCTTATTATAATATTATTCATATTGAATCCTCATCCTTATTAAGGTCCAAAAAGGAATATGTGTTTTCATTAAAAAAACAATCAAATGAATCTCGATAGAAATATTTTTTTGTTAATGGGTCTTTACGAATCTTTAGATAACAATATTAGGATTTTTTTTTTTTGGCATAAACAGTTATCAAACAACAGTGATTGACAAAACTCAATAAATGTAAACAATAAATAACATAATTATAGAACGTTACCTAACCAATTACGTGGGTTTCACTTTCACTATCTTATTTAAAATTCAGACATTTAATTACTAAATACACATATGTTTTTATTTGAGAAATAACAAATTTACGTATCAAATTTATCATTACATTTAATTAGATTTATATTGAATATAAGTTAGAAACTTTAATAGACAGATAAGCAAACAGAATTTTAGATGTCTCCATACTTTTAAGTTGCTTGTAGAACTTGACTTCGTTATTATGTTTATGTCGACCCAAAAGTTTTCACTTTTAACGAATCTAAAACATATCAATTTATCACTGCATACTGTAACTTGATTATCAACATAATCGATCGAGTTATTAATTATTTACTATAATCTTAGTATATAAAATTAATATAATATGTTCTTTAACGCATGGAAATGGAAAAAGCATGAACTATTGATGAAACATGTGTATTGTTTTGAAATTGGACTCGATTGTAAAATTGGTAGTATTTTTCCCGGTGAAAAAGTGCCAAAAAAGTTGAGAAATGCCGTATGTTAAGCAACAATGAATCAAAGTAATCGGATCCTTTTAATCATGAAAACAAAATTCAAATCAGTTTCTATCTCTAGCTTTTGAAATGATTGGTCTACAGTTGAATGAACAAAATGTAAATCTAATCCTCAAACAGATGCATAGCTATATGATATTTACAGAGAGAGATGGAGAGAGAGAGAGAGAGAGATTACCGATTTGAAACTGAGAAATGAGGGCGGCGTCGTGAAGCACGATAACAGTTCGAGAAGGAACGATGACGGAGACATGGTGAACGCCTTCAAGAGGATTAAGAATCTTCTCGATCAGTGGCACCTCCGATGAACAGCATAGACCCAACACATCGAAATAGCTTTTCTCCAAATCTTTTGTCGAATCTTCCTTCATCTCTTTGTATATCACAAATCACGAAGCGAATACTCCAATTCGAGGAGGAATGGAAGATTTTTGGGGCAAATATCCAAGAGTAGGTGCGAAGAAGTGAGGGACGAAGTAAATGGTAAGCGGTGAGAGGAAAGGGTGGTTATTTGTAGTGTCGATGGGAAGGTGGGTGGGCTTCGGAAGCACGAGTTTGTCTTTGATTTTACAAATATTAGAAGAAATTACACAAATAGTCCCTTGGTTTACAAAAGAGACCATTTACACCGACGGCTAAGTTTAGAAAACCTTACACTATAATAAGTTAATAACCTCTTTGATGGTAACTTTTTAAAGTTTATTCGTTATTTTATAGAAAATTAAAATCTTTTTAAGAGGATATTCTAAATATTTATTATTTTTAAATATTTTAATCTTTTTGAATGAATTATAAATTTGGTTACTATGGTTTGCAAAAAACTATAAATGAAGTTCAAAATCTTTTCAATAGTCCAAAATTTAAATTTTTTTGTGATTATGGTTGAACTAAATAATATATTCATCAATTTCACTATCACACCTTATAACCTCTCCCCCCCCCCCCCCCCCCCCCCCCCCCCCCTCTCTCTTTAGAAACATCCTATTATCTATCCTAACCAATCTTTTACTCTTAAGAGAGATGTAGCCCTTATACATCATGAAAACCCCACGTTACTAACATTTCCCCCAAAAGTGAACCTCTAAATCCCGCAAATTAATTGCCTATTGATTTGAGTGTTTTTTATTTGGAACTAAATTCCTCTTACCATACACCCCATGTAATAAGGTAATTTGTTTCAAGCCATCTTGACTATACAAATGTCCAATTACTAGAATTCAAATCATGAACACGAACCGATAAAGAAGACAACATTGTTTTCAATTTGATGATGCTTGAGGTACATAAATCACATATGTAGGAGCAAAGTACATTGGACGTGAAGGGGATGGAGTGTAGGATTGAAAAGTCCCAAAAATACAACCCAAAAATTTTGTTTTTGAATCATTATTAAAACCATAATATCATCGTAATAGTATAAAATCATAACCATGTGTCTCAAAATAACACAATATCTATCACATATCAAAATCTCATATCAGAATAAAACTCCCAGGCTAACGATTGTGGTGTGTGTCATGCAATCATCCCGAGCCTTTCCCTTTGCTAGTGGAAGTACCTGAAACCAAAACAGAAAACCGTAAGCACGAAGCTTACTGAGCTCCCCCAAACTACCACATACCATATACATATAACATGCAACTAAGAGATACGGGCCCCGCCCACACTCCGGTAACTAGGAGATACGAGCCCCTACCACACCCCGCTGACTCTGAGATACGGACCCTGCCCACACTCAGTTACTTCGAGATACGGGCCCCGCCCATACTCAGCTACTTCGAGATACGGGCCCCGCCCACACTCAACTACTAAACACACATACAAGTATCACACAGATAACAAGTATAATGTGACATCCCCAAAATCTCGGCCAGAAAAGACCGATTTCATTTATGCTTTTAAAATAATTTCAGAGTAAATGCTTTTGATTTGAAAGAGTTGCGGAATTTGTTCCCAAAAACAAAGTATGATAAAATAATATTTACCAAAGCATTTCATAAAGAAATGTATTTTCATTATATAATCAAAACTCGGGATGTCATGTTCCGATACAGACCATAAAGCATAAACGATAACATTACAAGTCATTCAACGAATATATACATATACAGACTTGTAAACAAAACAATTTGATGATTCATCCATCTTATGCCCTTGCGCCACTTCCTGTAATACAATTAAAACTAAGTGGGTCAGGCTTGGGAGCCTGGTGAGCATATAGGGCTTTCAACCCACAATAAATAATTAAATTTAATTTCACCAACCAACAATAACCCGATTACCCATTCCTGTTATCCTCACTTTACGTCCCTAAAACAACATCTATCTCAAGGGACCTAATCTAGGATTTTCATTGGGACGAATATTACTGCTAAGGGGTTTCCTCAACAATAGATGTCCTAAAGGCAACTAGGAGGGGGATAGAGTACACCGGTAAACACATCGTTCACAACACTTACAGGTTATGAACCTGCTAGCGTTCCACTGGATTGTCTAGAAAGAGTCTGTGATCGTCATCCATACTCCGCTAGATGACTAGGTCAACAACAACATCGAGACCTCTCATCTGTTTATAACACGTCAACTATCTACCCATGTTCTACCCAACATATTAGTAGATAAAAATATATATTTTTATACATTGTTTAAAACATGTATAGCATTCTCATTCAATACATTTTCCAAACAACAGATGAGACAAATACACATAACACGTATTTCATAGAGAACAAATCATATCTATGAGATAGAAGAAAGTGAATATACATTCACACATATAAAAACAAAATATAAACATAACACGTATTTTATATAAAATACTTCAAAATTATGATGCGTTAGAAGAAAGTAACTACACACTCACTTGATCAGAAGATGATCGGACATCACTACGACTTTTAGAATTCTTCGGTAGATCTGGAAGATCTTCACAAAAACCGGGCTTCTCACGGGCAGAGCTTCGGCTCGGGAATTGCACTTCTCAGGATCTTCGGGGCTTCGGGACTTGCTTCGAGGCTCGGGAATGATACCGGGGTTTTGGGATATTTCTTGCACGTAAAACGAGGAGAAAATGCGAGAGGAAGGAAGAATGGAGAAAAAAATCTTGGCTGCCCTCGCATGCCTTTTATAGGGGCTAAGTCCTCGCATTACGCTAGGCGTAATGCTCCAGTACGCGGGGCGTACTCCGGATTGGACCTCCAGGTGGCGACGTTTCGGTGGTGCTACACGTCTCTTCTTCGGACCGCACAAAACCAAAGTACGCTGGGTGTACTTAAAGGTTACGTGGGGTGTACCCTTCGGATTAGATCGGTGACTCCTCGGCCTTAGATAATATCGGGATTAATAATTAAATGTAATACTTAAATTAATTAATAAACTTCAAAAATTCATATCTTCTTCATACGAACTCCGTTTTCGACGTTCTTCATATCCACACATAGGTGAGACTAAGCTCTACAACTTTTATTTAGACTCCGTCGGCCAATTTGGACTTTATTTTTATTATTTATTTTTCGTAGGTCGGGACAAGAAAACTCCGTTATAAATTCATAACTTTTTCATCTGACGTCCGTTTTCGTCTGTCCTTTTACCGTTGCATTACCATTGACGAGATCTTCGATTCTTGTTTAGATTGTGTCGGCTAAAAACCGCTCTAATGTAAATTTCACTTTTTACGTCATTCAGCGTTGCTGGTTCTGTTGCGAAACTTCGACAGATCATAACTTCTTCGTTATAACTCGGATTTCGGCATTATTTATATATCCAGAATCCTCGTTTCAACTACTACAACATTACCCATAGATATCAGATTTGTCTAACATTTTATTTTGACACTTATTTTCATTCTTAATTTAATTAAGTCACACAATTAAGCACAAAACACATAATACTCAAATAATACATCTTTATTATTTCAAGATAGGTTACAAAGGTTAACCTAGACTATTATATCAATATTAATGACAAGCCCAGAAACACAGGCATTACAATTCTCTCCACCTTAGAATGATTCCGTCCCCGGAATCACACATCAAAAAAAAAATGCGGGTAGCGACTCATCATGTCACTCTCCGTATCCCAGGTGAGATTTGACCCATTCGTGTGTTTCCATCGGACAAGCACTAACTCGACCATCTTGCATCGCAACTTCTTAGTCTTTCGGTCAACGATTGCCTTTGGTTCTTCAATCAACCTTTTGTTCTCATCGATTCTCAACTCCGAAAGTGGAATCATGTCGGGAACTTCTCTCGTGAACTTCCTCAAGTAACACACATGAAAAGTGTTACAAATTCCATTCAGTTCTTCAGGTAATCCGAGCTTGTAAGCTTGGTTCCCAATCCTTTGAAGAACTTTAAACGGTCCAATAAACCTCGAACTTAATTTTCCTATTTTACCAAATCTTATAAGTCCCTTCCACGGTGAGACTTTAAGCAAAACCAAATCTCCAACTTCAAAAGTCATCGGTATTCTTTTCTAGTCAGCATAGTTCTTTTGACGATTCTGAGCTACTAACATTCTTTCCTTGATTATTTTTAGCTTTTTAGCAGTCTGGTGGACCATTTCCGGTCCCATAAACTGCTTTTCCCCAGCCTCAAGCCAACAAGACGGCGTACGACACTTCTGTCCATACAAAGCTTGATAAGGTGCCATCTTTACGCTCAAGTGGAAACTATTATTGTAGGAAAATTCTACCAAAGGTAAATGTTCATCCCAATTACCTTGGAATTCCAGAGTACATGCTCTCAGCATATCTTCAAGTGTTTGTATCGTTCGTTCACTCTGACCATTAGTCTATGGATGGTAAGCTGTACTCAAACACAACTTGGTACCCAATTCCTCTTGTAGACTTTTCCAAAATCGCGAGGTGAAATGGCTGTCACGATCTGATACAATCGTTAACGGAACACCGTGAAGCCTCACAATTTCCTTCACATAAGAATTCGCAAGCTTTTCCATAGACCATTTCTCAGTGGCTGCTATGAAATGCGCACTCTTAGTGAATCGATCAACGACCACCCAAATCATCTGTCACACCCCCAAACCAAGGATGGCGGAAACGTCCGGGGGTGGAGGACTTCATGTATAGCATCATAACCACAATTTCAATAGTAATTCAAGCAAACACAACCAACATATATATAATTGAAAAGTTACATCACTTGCATGAATTACATGTTTCAAAATCAATTACAATATGTTGTCAAAATATGAAAAGTTTGACGCCTCAACGTCCCATCCTCAAAAGCACTTGGTAACACGATTAATGCTTTCCTGTGAATACAAGTTGTTTGAAAAGTGTCAACACAAGGGTTGGTGAGTTCATAAGCTTTTATTAATAATCTTATTAGAAGTCTTTCACATGTAAATGTCGCGTTGTTTCAGAAAAATCCGATATTTTCCTTGAAATCCGAAAAATGTAGCCTTACAACCAAAGACTAGAATGTATGAAAAGTCATCGTTTCTTAGTAGGAATGTTGTGAGTTTAAAATGAATTGGAAAGTAAATTTATTTTATCAACCTAAAACCTACTTTGGTTTTTATGCAACCCCGTAAACTTTATGAATTGTTGTCTCCCTAAGTGAGTCGCTATAATCATACTGTGACTATGTGAACCTGCCACAACGTTTCTCAGGCGTCGCGAAAATGAAATGACATTTGTCACCCGTAGACCTGCAGGTCCCACTGTAGCTAGCAGCAAGGTGTGGGGTGTCAAACCCAATATAGATCTATATACAAGTATCACGTTCTCCCTCAAGGAGATTCTGATTATAACTACCAGGAATTATATCCCGCACTCGGACGTACGGGGAGAGAGAGAGAGAGTCTCACAACATAGGTTAACAAGTTTACTTGAAATGTGTGTGAATATAAATCTTTCTTGTATGAATGTACCCTTTTTTGTACGAGTGCGTTGAGTGATGTATCATAAACTATACCTATTATAGTTTATCTAAAATGTATGTAATATGTATGAATTCTTTTATGGAAATGTATTAGTATTGTGAATTTATCAAACTATACATTTTATAGTCTAATAATACGTGTTCCAAAATGAATGAATAATATTTAATATTTAATATGAATGTCTTAATTCCAGTTCATAATGATAAACTAACACGGAAACACATTAAAATATTAGAACTTATGATTATACACTTTGCTCAACATAATACAAAGTGTTACGATATTTACATGCTGTTGGCTAACTTTAGCCATTCTGCCCTGTATTTGGAAAAATCATAGAAAAATCATACGAAGTCGAAAACTAGATCCGTAAATTCTGAGAGTTCACAAAATGTGTCTAGTTTGCTCATAAATTTTATCTCAATTTATAATGACCTCTAACTTGGGTGAAAAAGTCCAAAATCACAGACTGGTCCGGATTGTTGTTTGAAATGATAGGCAGTTTTGTAAAAATCGCCATAAATTGTAGAAAAATCGTATGGAGATGTGCAAGTAGCCATTTTAAAGCTAAAAAACTTGAACTATTTGCACCTTGTACAGTTTTGAAAACAAAAATGTGTAAGATGCCCAAAACAGTCCGTGAATGGAGTTGAACTTTTCTGATGAAGGCTGTTAGAAAACTTTTGATAGGTTCTTAGTGTTTTAACTTGTATTCACCCCCTGAAAACTTGAGAAATCATGAAAATGTAGGGGTATGAACTCACCTTGAGTGATTTCAGTAGATGATTGTTGAAGAATGGAAGTGTTTAATTCAAGAACACTTGGAGATGCCTTGAAGGTTTTCGAGAATCTAACATCATAGTTAGGGAGTTTGTGTAAGCAACCAAAGATTTGAGTAGAATGAAGTGAAATAATAATAGGGAGGATGAATTTTTACTTACTAAGTGTGGAAGAACACTTGAATCCAGCTTTGGATCTCGAAAATTTGTGTAGAAGAGTTTGAGAGAAAAAGTGATGTTTGTTACTTAGTGGAATGAGAGAAATGAGAGAAAATGAGGAGTGTGGTTGATTGTTCCAGCTCAAAAACGTGGGAGTGAGTGAAATTTGAGTGTAAGGGAACACTGAAGTGACATAGGTAAGGTGGGGAGGTATGGCTGGTCATAGAGTGGGTGTGGGGTGGTTGCTTGTGACTTTGATTTTTTTTTTTTTTTTTTTTAACTTGCAAGGCACAATGGAATATATTACTCCTATAAAGGAAATTGACTCAATCAAGGACGATTTCACAATTAAAGTTCGGATCATACGTCTTTGGACTCAAAAGTCAAGAACAATGTCTTATAATTGTCTATATCCCATTTTTAGTTTAATTTTCTAAATATATGTGTGGTTGTCTATGTGTGTGTATCTCTTTAAAAATTCTGCAATTTCATCATTTTATGACCCCCATTTGCGAAGTTGAGTATTTATTTCCAAAAATGCGAAACTCCAGGGATAATATTTGAAATCTTCTGTTTTCTTCCCCAATTCGCATTCTACTGTGAAATACTTCGCATCTTCATTCTTACACCCTTCGCATCCCTTCGCATTAATCACCTTCGCATTTTAACCTAATTAATCAAATGCGATTCACAAAATTTTTCATTCCAGATGCGAACACAGTTTAGTTCTTGAACTCTAAACTTGCGAAATCAAAATTTTCATATGTTGAACCCATATGCGAATATTAACCCAATTGACTTCAAATTGATTCATAGATGCGAACACTCGATTGTTTTACTTTCGCAAAATGAGCATCAACAACTCCACAATCGAGTTTTTAAATTCTTGCAAACAACAATTTCATAGTCCTTGACTTCGCGTTTTTCTTCACGCATCATCCCTCAATCATCAATCCAATTGCGAATCAAAAACTCATATGTTCTTGCTTTATCGATTCATCGACTACACTCATACAAATGCGAACAATACTCAATTTCAAAATCGATTGAAACTTATAGCAAAGCTAAATCCAACTTCGCATTCAAAGCAGTGTTATTGATTGCATTCATGAAATACTAACAAGATAATATATTATAATACAAATATACATATTTTAGGTGGTGAAATCGTAACAGCCTAACAATTTGGTATGCAACTTTATTAAATCAATAAAAAAAGTTATGCAAATTGGAAAAATAAATAAAAATATATCTTTTGTTGTTTTAATTAAGGAAATAAATATTTTATATGAATACTCACCAGGAAAAACGCATATTATACATTCCCGATGAGTATGCAACATGGTTTTCATCAGTTTAATTCATTGATTAGTACGAAGGCTTAGGAAATTTTTAACACAAACTTTTCTCCTGTGATGTTTTCCCATTAACATAGCAAGTTATACAATACGAACATAACACTAACCCTAATACACAAGGTTTAATAGAGTTGACCGGCTTGACTTGATGACTTGACTTGACTCAAGATTGACGATTGTCACATCATGTCGTGACCACTTTTCGCTCTGGGCAGTTCAGTGACAAAATCCATAGCAATGTCTTCCCACTTACCCATAGGCATAGACAAAGGTTCTAAAATCGCGTACAGTTTCTGATGTTGTGTCTTTACTCTCGCACAAGTCACACACTCGACCACATACTTTGCAACATCAAGCTTCATCATCGTCCACCAGTATAGGGTTTCAGGTCCCTATACATTTTAGTGCTACCGGGATGAATTGAGTACATGGTCAATCTGTCCACAACCACCCATATGGTATCCATCCCACCTGATGTCTTAGGCAGTTTGGTTACGAAGTCCATGGTTATTCGCTCCCACTTCCACTCGGGTATATCTGGTTGCTGAAGTAGTCCTGATGGCTTCTGATATTCCACCTTGACCTTGGCGCAAGTGAGGCACTTGCTCACATAAGTAGCAACTTCAGCCTTCATGTTTGGCCACCAGTATAACCTTTTGAGGTCTAGATACATCTTATCTGACCCCGGATGAATGGAGTATCGAGTCTTGTGGGCCTCATCCATTACAACGTCTCGGTATCCACCGAACTTCGGTGTCCAGATTCGATTCATGAGATAACGAGCTCCATCCCCTCTGACTTCCAAGTTCTTATCCATCCCCCTTAGTGCTTCGCTTGCCACGTTTTCTGGTTTCAGGGCTTCAAATTGGGCGTCCTTGATCTGAGTGGCCAGTTGGGAGTGGATGGTCATGGCTAGGGATTTTACTCGGCGACCCGAGTATTCTTTCCTGCTTAAGGCATCGGCTACTACATTAGCCTTGCCTGGGTGGTAGCGAATTTCACATTCGTAGTCATTCAGTAATTCCACCCATCTTCTTTGGCGCATGTTTAGTTCTTTCTGATTGAGAATGTGTTGAAGACTTTTGTGATCAGTGAAGATGGTGCACTTGGTGCCGTAGAGGTAGTGCCTCCAAATCTTCAGGGCGAACACCACAGCTCCCAATTCAAGGTCGTGGGTTGTGTAATTAACTTCATGTGTCTTCAGTTGTCTTGATGCATAAGCGATGACTTTTCCCCTTTGCATGAGCACACAGCCGAGGCCTTGATTTGAAGCATCGCAATACACCACAAAATCGTCAGTTCCTTCTGGAAGAGACAAGACTGGTGCGCTGCATAGGGCTTGCTTTAGTGTCTGGAAGGCGGCTTCTTGTTTATCTTCCCATTCGAACACCACCCCTTTCTGAGTCAAGGTGGTGAGAGGCTTAGCGATTTTGGAGAAGTTTTGTATGAATCTTCGATAGTAGCCTGCGAGTCCTAAAAACTGTCGGATTTCTGTCGGCGTTGTAGGTGTTGACCAATCTTCGATTGCTTTGATCTTCGAGGGGTCCACATGTATTCCTTCTTTGCTTATTACGTGGCCAAGTAATCCTACTTCTCGGAGCCAAAATTCACACTTTGAGAATTTAGCGTAAAGCTTTTCGGTCCTTAAAACCTCCAGAACTAGTCGTAGGTGATGTTTGTGCTCTTCTTCGCTCCTCGAATAGACCAGGATATCGTCGATGAATACGATGACGAATTTATCCAAGAAGGGTCGACACACTCGATTCATCAAATCCATGAACACCGCGGGCGCGTTAGTTAACCCGAATGGCATCACTACAAACTCATAGTGCCCATAGCGAGTTTTGAATGCTGTCTTGGGGATATCCTCTTCTTGAACTCGCAGTTGATGATAGCCCGACCTCAGGTCGATTTTTGAAAAGTAGCTGGCTCCTTGGAGCTGGTCGAAGAGGTCATCGATTCGGGGTAGGGGATAACGGTTCTTGATAGTGAGTTTGTTTAGTTCTCGATAGTCTATGCACATACGAAAAGAACCATCCTTCTTCTTTACAAATAAGACTGGTGCTCCCCAAGGTGAGAAGCTTGGCCTGATGAACCCTTTGCTCAATAGTTCATTCAATTGGCTGGATAGTTCTTGCATTTCTGCCGGTGCTAAGCGATAGGGAGCCCTGGCGACGGGGGTAGCTCCTGGGATTAAGTCGATCCGAAATTCGACTTGTCTTGCGAGTGGTACACCAGGCAGATCGTCTGGGAAAACATCAGGGAAGTTGCATACTTCTGGAATTTCTTTGATGTCCTTCACCTCCTGTTTCTTATCTACGATGTGGGCTAAGAAAACATGGTATTGCTTTCGGAGGTACTTTTGGGTTTTAACACAAGAGATGATTTGTAGGTTCGCACTAGGTTTATTGCCATAAACGGTGAGAACGTTGCCATTCGGCAGATTGAGGCGGACGGCCCTTTCGTAACATAGAATGTCGGCACGATGAAGGCTTAGCCAATCCATACCAATGATTATATCGAAGCTTTTTATGGTGACCGGCATAAGGTCGATTTTGAACAAATGGTTGTCTAGAGTGAGAGTACACCCTATGTAAATATCATTAGCGCGCTCAACTTTTCCATTTGCCATTTCTACGATGTAAGAATCTTCTAGTGGTTGAGAATTTTGCTTAAGTATATGTTTGAATTGGTGACTTATGAAACTTCTTTCTGCCCCACTATCGAAAAGTACGCATGCATAAGAGTTATTGAGGAGGAACGTACCAGTAACCACAGAGGGATCCTTGACTGCTTCTCCCTGCCCTAAAGTTAGGACCCTCCCTACACCCCCAGCATTAGGGGCTCGTGCCTTGGGGCAGTTCCTCCTGAAGTGTCCCGTTTCACCACACCCATAGCAGGCTTGGCTTGCTCCAGTGTTGGCGGTCGTAGCGACTTGTGTGGCGGGTTGGGTAGTCGTTCTACAGAATCGTGCAGTGTGCCCCTTTTTGTTACAGTTATTGCAGTGTAACTCACGACAAGCACCGTTATGGTGGTAGTTACACTTGTTGCACTTGGGAAGAGTTCCTGTATACTGTTTCGGTGGCGCTGGAGCGGCAGCAGTAGTGGCGGCGCGAACAGCAACAATCGGTTGCTTTTTGGCGGGGTCCTGAATTGGTTGTTTCCTTTTATTTCCCCAGAACTTCCTCTTGTTGTTCCCTCCTTTTGTTCGGTCGGTGGTGGTTATCACGGTACCACGGCTAGCCCTGTGATCTATGAGTTGTTGTGCCAATTCCTTGGCACTCTCAAAGGTAGTGGGTTTCGAGGCCAAGACACTATCTTGAATCTGGGATGATAGGCCCCAGAGATATCGTTCCACCTTTTTCTCTTCTGGAGTGACCATTGTTGGACAGAGGAGTGCTAGGTCGTTGAAACGGGCAGTATAAGTTTCAAGATCAGTGCCTGTCATCCTGAGGTTCCAAAGTTCTTCTTCAAGTTTTTGTATTTCGCCCCTCGGGCAGTATTCCTTCAACATTAGAGCTTTCAAATCCTCCCAGCTGATCGCGTTAGCTACTGCAGGAGTAAGTGACTTAACTCGGCCATTCCACCAAGTGAGTGCTTTTCCAGTGAAAGTGAATGCCGCATACTTGACCTTGCTCGCTTCGGGACAAGCGCCGATTTCAAAAACTGCCTCGGTCCTTTCGAACCATTGCACCAGTGTGATGACGCCCCCGCTTCCATTGAAAGGATCGGGTTTGCCATTCGTGAAGTCTTTGTAAGTGCACTCCCTCGTACGCCCCGTGCTGTCCCCATGAATGGAATTGGTAGCTCCGGATCCAGAACCGCCGGAACCATGGGTTCCCATTTGCGACATTGCTGCCGCCACGGCTGCCGTCACTGCAGCCTGGAACATTGCAGGATCAAACTGCGGAGGTGGTGGTGGAGGCGGCACTGGGTTGTTGGAAGGCCTTGGTCTTTTCCTTGGTGGCATGGTTCTGTCATAAAAAAAAATGACTAGTCGGTAAGACTTCAATAGTGATAATGAGTCGAGTGTTACTGGTTTCATCCCTCTTGTATTTTATCATAACTTTATTATTCGTAATTGTTTGTGTGATCAGGTTATGATGTATAGTGTCCAACATTCAATAAATAAAATACATGCCAAATTTCATTGATAACTTTTAGTACATAACGCTTAGAGAGAAAAGTTTGACCTCATAGGGGTCTACATTACATCGTTACAAAAGGTAGTTTTTTTTTTTTTTTTTTTTTTTTTTGGCATTACAAAACCCCTTTGAATAGTGTAATCACATAATCGCAGGGTCGACCTACATACGAGGAGTAGCACCAACGCGTACTCATAAAATTCTACTACCTAGACGGGAGAATAGCAACGAGCTCTAATCACTGCGACCCTTCTTTGACGGAGGCTGCGATGATGTCGATGCGCCCTGTAGTTCCGCCAATTTGCGTTCGGCTGCAACCATTCTCTCTTCGAGTGCCATGTATCTTTCCCGATACTCTCTCGTTTCTGCTTGAGCCGCGAGAAGGTCTCTAATGAGTTGGTCTCGGTGGTGGGAGTCTCGTTCCAGGTTTCTGGTGCGATCCGTAGCAGACTGTACAATGGCACTTAACTCCCGGACCTGATCTGTCGTTGTCCTACCACGATCATCCATTCTTGCCATTCGTTGTATCGTGACGGGGAGAGCCCTATCAGCCGGTCCACCATGAGTGAGATCATAGTAACCTCGTTGGTAGCCATATGGTGACCGTTGGCGTTGTTGTCGGCTCCATCTTTCGATCGTTGTTACCCAAGGGGGTTCAGGTCCATTGTAACCAAAACGGTGCGCGGGTACCCTCGCGATGTAGGGAGGGTTGAATACTTCTGGTGGTTCCTCCGCTTCGTTCCCAACCATGACTACCTCATCACCTTCCTCTTCTTCCTCTTCTTCCTCTTCTTCCTCTTCTTCTTGGTTGTCTTCCTCTTCTTCCTCTTCTTCCTCTTGTTCGTCTTCCTCCTCGGGCTCCTCCTCGGGATCCTCCTCGGGATCCTCTTCGGGATCTTCCTCGGGTTCCTCTTCGGGATTCTCCTCGGGCTCGTCTTCAATCCTTCCCGCGTTTCCCTGATTGGGAAAGTAGGGGTCCCTGGGTATGTGAAATCCTGCCATGTCGTCTGCACGAGAAACGGGGTTAAGAAGTATGTATCGGAAAATAATAATTTGGCGCTATAGAAACGTACAAATACTCCTATAGTATTTTTTTTAATGTTTATATTTGGTTCTTAGCGTGTTCTTTATGGAGTGTTATTAGGTTTTCAGATTTGTCGCTCATTACGACTATTCCTTAGTGTGCGTAAGTTACTTCTTGGACGGATATAGTTGATCAGGCTATATCCTTCCCAGAACTGATTACACATGCTAAGGCGTATTAATAATGTTCGACTCCTCCTCTTTCAATTTACGTTCTCCTAAGTTATGACACCATGCTAGTATAGAATGCATGCAAGTATACTTTAAAACAAGAAATTATTTGTTTTCTAAAAGTACAACTCTTTAAATCACTTTAAGAATCAGAGACTTTTAGTCCCAAATGTGTTTATAGTTTGTATATCTTATGTGGTTGATATACTGAATTCACTATAAACCGTGCTCTGATACCAATCTGTCACACCCCCAAACCAAGGATGGCGGAAACGTCCGGGGGTGGAGGACTTCATGTATAGCATCATAACCACAATTTCAATAGTAATTCAAGCAAACACAACCAACATATATATAATTGAAAAGTTACATCACTTGCATGAATTACATGTTTCAAAATCAATTACAATATGTTGTCAAAATATGAAAAGTTTGACGCCTCAACGTCCCATCCTCAAAAGCACTTGGTAACACGATTAATGCTTTCCTGTGAATACAAGTTGTTTGAAAAGTGTCAACACAAGGGTTGGTGAGTTCATAAGCTTTTATTAATAATCTTATTAGAAGTCTTTCACATGTAAATGTCGCGTTGTTTCAGAAAAATCCGATATTTTCCTTGAAATCCGAAAAATGTAGCCTTACAACCAAAGACTAGAATGTATGAAAAGTCATCGTTTCTTAGTAGGAATGTTGTGAGTTTAAAATGAATTGGAAAGTAAATTTATTTTATCAACCTAAAACCTACTTTGGTTTTTATGCAACCCCGTAAACTTTATGAATTGTTGTCTCCCTAAGTGAGTCGCTATAATCATACTGTGACTATGTGAACCTGCCACAACGTTTCTCAGGCGTCGCGAAAATGAAATGACATTTGTCACCCGTAGACCTGCAGGTCCCACTGTAGCTAGCAGCAAGGTGTGGGGTATCAAACCCAATATAGATCTATATACAAGTATCACGTTCTCCCTCAAGGAGATTCTGATTATAACTACCAGGAATTATATCCCGCACTCGGACGTACGGGGAGAGAGAGAGAGAGTCTCACAACATAGGTTAACAAGTTTACTTGAAATGTGTGTGAATATAAATCTTTCTTGTATGAATGTACCCTTTTTTGTACGAGTGCGTTGAGTGATGTATCATAAACTATACCTATTATAGTTTATCTAAAATGTATGTAATATGTATGAATTCTTTTATGGAAATGTATTAGTATTGTGAATTTATCAAACTATACATTTTATAGTCTAATAATACGTGTTCCAAAATGAATGAATAATATTTAATATTTAATATGAATGTCTTAATTCCAGTTCATAATGATAAACTAACACGGAAACACATTCAAATATTAGAACTTATGATTATACACTTTGCTCAACATAATACAAAGTGTTACGATATTTACATGCTGTTGGCTAACTTTAGCCATTCTGCCCTGTATTTGGAAAAATCATAGAAAAATCATACGAAGTCGAAAACTAGATCCGTAAATTCTGAGAGTTCAAAAAATGTGTCTAGTTTGCTCATAAATTTTATCTCAATTTATAATGACCTCTAACTTGGGTGAAAAAGTCCAAAATCACAGACTGGTCCGGATTGTTGTTTGAAATGATAGGCAGTTTTGTAAAAATCGCCATAAATTGTAGAAAAATCGTATGGAGATGTGCAAGTAGCCATTTTAAAGCTAAAAAACTTGAGCTATTTGCACCTTGTACAGTTTTGAAAACAAAAATGTGTAAGATGCCCAAAACAGTCCGTGAATGGAGTTGAACTTTTCTGATGAAGGCTGTTAGAAAACTTTTGATAGGTTCTTAGTGTTTTAACTTGTATTCACCCCCTGAAAACTTGAGAAATCATGAAAATGTAGGGGTATGAACTCACCTTGAGTGATTTCAGTAGATGATTGTTGAAGAATGGAAGTGTTTAATTCAAGAACACTTGGAGATGCCTTGAAGGTTTTCGAGAATCTAACATCATAGTTAGGGAGTTTGTGTAAGCAGCCAAAGATTTGAGTAGAATGAAGTGAAATAATAATAGGGAGGATGAATTTTTACTTACTAAGTGTGGAAGAACACTTGAATCCAGCTTTGGATCTCGAAAATTTGTGTAGAAGAGTTTGAGAGAAAAAGTGATGTTTGTTACTTAGTGGAATGAGAGAAATGAGAGAAAATGAGGAGTGTGGTTGATTGTTCCAGCTCAAAAACGTGGGAGTGAGTGAAATTTGAGTGTAAGGGAACACTGAAGTGACATAGGTAAGGTGGGGAGGTATGGCTGGTCATAGAGTGGGTGTGGGGTGGTTGCTTGTGACTTTGATTTTTTTTTTTTTTTTTTAACTTGCAAGGCACAATGGAATATATTACTCCTATAAAGGAAATTGACTCAATCAAGGACGATTTCACAATTAAAGTTCGGATCATACGTCTTTGGACTCAAAAGTCAAGAACAATGTCTTATAATTGTCTATATCCCATTTTTAGTTTAATTTTCTAAATATATGTGTGGTTGTCTATGTGTGTGTATCTCTTTAAAAATTCTGCAATTTCATCATTTTATGACCCCCATTTGCGAAGTTGAGTATTTATTTCCAAAAATGCGAAACTCCAGGGACAATATTTGAAATCTTCTGTTTTCTTCCCCAATTCGCATTCTACTGTGAAATACTTCGCATCTTCATTCTTACACCCTTCGCATCCCTTCGCATTAATCACCTTCGCATTTTAACCTAATTAATCAAATGCGATTCACAAAATTTTTCATTCCAGATGCGAACACAGTTTAGTTCTTGAACTCTAAACTTGCGAAATCAAAATTTTCATATGTTGAACCCATATGCGAATATTAACCCAATTGACTTCAAATTGATTCATAGATGCGAACACTCGATTGTTTTACTTTCGCAAAATGAGCATCAACAACTCCACAATCGAGTTTTTAAATTCTTGCAAACAACAATTTCATAGTCCTTGACTTCGCGTTTTTCTTCACGCATCATCCCTCAATCATCAATCCAATTGCGAATCAAAAACTCATATGTTCTTGCTTTATCGATTCATCGACTACACTCATACAAATGCGAACAATACTCAATTTCAAAATCGATTGAAACTTATAGCAAAGCTAAATCCAACTTCGCATTCAAAGCAGTGTTATTGATTGCATTCATGAAATACTAACAAGATAATATATTATAATACAAATATACATATTTTAGGTGGTGAAATCGTAACAGCCTAACAATTTGGTATGCAACTTTATTAAATCAATAAAAAAAGTTATGCAAATTGGAAAAATAAATAAAAATATATCTTTTGTTGTTTTAATTAAGGAAATAAATATTTTATATGAATACTCACCAGGAAAAACGCATATTATACATTCCCGATGAGTATGCAACATGGTTTTCATCAGTTTAATTCATTGATTAGTACGAAGGCTTAGGAAATTTTTAACACAAACTTTTCTCCTGTGATGTTTTCCCATTAACATAGCAAGTTATACAATACGAACATAACACTAACCCTAATACACAAGGTTTAATAGAGTTGACCGGCTTGACTTGATGACTTGACTTGACTCAAGATTGACGATTGTCACATCATGTCGTGACCACTTTTCGCTCTGGGCAGTTTAGTGACAAAATCCATAGCAATGTCTTCCCACTTACCCATAGGCATAGACAAAGGTTCTAAAATCGCGTACAGTTTCTGATGTTGTGTCTTTACTCTCGCACAAGTCACACACTCGACCACATACTTTGCAACATCAAGCTTCATCGTCGTCCACCAGTATAGGGTTTCAGGTCCCTATACATTTTAGTGCTACCGGGATGAATTGAGTACATGGTCTTATGAGCTTCTTCCATCAGAAGATCTTTGACTCCTCCTATCTTAGGTATCCAAATCCGATCTTGGAACACCTTCAGTCCATGACTGTTTATACCGAACACCAACGTTTTGCCCAAATGTTCTTCCTTTCGGTCATTCTTTTCAGAAGCTTCCTCTTGAGCTTTCTTTATACTTTCCACTATTGTCGAGACAACTTCAAATCTCAATGCTCTTGGCCTCTTTGTTTAAAGATTGACTTTCCGACTGAGAGCATCAGCAACAACATTTTCTTTACCAGGGTGGTAAAGTATCTCACAGTCGTAGTCCTTAAGTAACTCTAGCCAGCGTCATTTCCTCATATTCAATTCCTTCTAATTAAAGTATATTAGAGACTCTTATGATCAGTGAAAAGTTTGCACTTCGTGCCATAGAGGTAATGCCTCCATATCTTTAGAGCGAAAATTACCGCTGCCAACTCCAAATCATGAGTCGGGTAGTTCTTTTCATGCTCTTTCAATTGTCGAGACGCATATGCGATCACCTTATCTCTTTGGGTCAAAAAACAACCCAATCTAACCCCAAACGCATCGCTATAAACAGCAAAGTCCTCAACTCCATCGGGTAGAGAAAGAATCGGTGCGTCACATAGCTGCTTCTTTAGCTTCTCGAAAGCTTCTTTATGCTTATCATTCCAAGCATAAGTAGCTCCTTTGTGGGTCAAAGCTGTTAATGGAGTAGCGATCAAAGAAATGCCTTGGATAAACCTTCGGTAATATCCGGCTAATCCTAAAAAGCTTTGGATCTCCGGAGGACTTTTCGGTTGTTCCCACTTCATCACAGCTTCAATCTTTGTTGGATCAACCATTATCCCTTCTTGGTTGACCACATGAACCAAAATTGGACTTCTCGAATCCAAAAATCACATTTGGAGAACTTAGCATACAACTTCTCCTTCTTCAAGACTTCTAACACTTCTCGCAAGTGTCTGCCATGCTCCTCTTGGCTTTTCGACTAAATCAGAATGTCATCTATAAACACTATCACGAATTTATCTAGGAACAGATTACAAACCCGATTCATTAAATCCATGAATGTTGTTGGAGCATTGGTTAGTCCAAAAGACATAACTAAAAACTCGTAGTGTCCATATCGTGTTCTAAATGCAGTCTTCTTGATATCCTGCTCTTTCACATTCAGCTGATGATATCCTAACTTTAGGTCGATCTTTAAAAAATAAATTGAACCTTGTAGTTGATCGAACAGGTCATTAATCCTTGGCAACAAATATCTGTTCTTTATTGTTGCCTTGTTCAGCTCTCTGTAATCGATGCACATTCTCATGATTCCATCTTTCTTCTTCACGAATAACACCGGAGCTCCCCAAGGTGATAAACTAGGTCTAATGAAACCTTTGTCCAATAACTCATGAAGTTGCATCATCAGTTCCTTCATCTCCATCGGTGCTAATCGGTAAGGTGCTTTTGCTATTGGCGTCATCCCTGGTAACAAGACTATTCTAAACTCCACTTGTCTATCAGGCGGTAATCCAGGAAGATCTTCAGGAAATAATTCCGGATAATCACATACGACAGGAATGCTCTGCATCTCCTTTTTCTCCTTCTTAGCATCGATCACGAATGCTAGATACGATGTACATCCTTTGGCCAAACACTTTCTGTCTTTCATTAGATAAATGATTCCAGAATTTACTCTGCATTTGTCCCCATACCACCATAAATGACTCTTTCCCTGGCGGATTTACTTTGACTATCTTCTTCTTGCACAATATATCAGCGTCATTAGCGCTAAGCCAATCCATTCCAAGCACGATATCGAAACCGTTAAGTTCGATAGGCAATAATTCCTCGTGAAACTTATTCTCATTTAAGTCAATTAATATGTTTTTCATATGATGGCTAATAGGTACAAACTTGTCACTAGCAACTTCGACTAATAAGACATTATCTAGTCTATTGATATGGATATATTTAGTTATAAAATTCATGCATGATCTTAATACTTTATGTTGATTTTATCTCATTTAATGAACAAAAGGTGCTTAATTAGTTTAGAATTTTATTTTCCAGCAATAATGACATCCTCGGATGGAAAAGGAAGCGGAACTAGTGATTGGAAGCTTGGATCTTGGATTTTGAAGAAAGAAGGATGTTGCTGGACAGCTTGACCCCTCATCAGTGTTTTGGCCATATCTCATGAACCGTAACTCCAATTGACGAGATTCAAAATGTTCTGAAAAGTAGACACAATTTCGGACGACTTTTGTGTTTTGAGAAAATGCTGATTCGAAACATACTCTGCGAGTAGGTTCGATTACTCGGCGAGTTGTATCGAACTTTCGCGATTCTGGACGCGCTGACTTGCCGTACACGGGTTTTAAGTGACGTACTCGCCAAGTAGGTCACTGGACTCTCCGAGTAGCCTCTGTTTTGTGAAAATCTATATAAAGGGACTTTCAGATCGATATCATAGCATGGAGAGAAACCCTAGGAGGCTGAGAAACGATTGGAAGTGCTGCTAGGTCGTGAGGAACTGAAGAATCAACCCTACATTCAATTGTGTAACACCGAAAATTTTCAAAACAAATTTTTCGATTTTTATAAAACATAATTCCATTGATATTCATAAAACAACCATTTTAATTATCCAAACAAGACAATACAAAGTCCCAAGATCATGATATCAAGCTCCGAATGTGTGTGTGTACGGATCAAGCCGGCGCCTTCCCGCGGTCGTCACTAGTACCTGAAACAATAACATCAACACTGTAAGCACAAGGCTTAGTGAGTTCCCCAAAATACCACATATAACACATATTAGCCACTCGAGGCTATAACTCTGTGGGTCCGTGCACCCAAACTCTGTGAACCCTCAGGTTCTAACTCTGTGAACCTTCCGGTTCTAACTCTGTAAACATGCACAGCATCAATCACATAGAAGTAATGCAGTACAACACATAACATACATAGCATACAAATACTCTATCACATAACTCTGATTACCTACTCAAGGTAAAGTATAGTGAGAAGACTCACCTCGCGTGTCTCGGTAAATCGTAAACCTGAAATCGCTAATCACTCGACCTGTCGAGCTGTCGTCCCCCTATAGCACAATACACCTCTAATTAACACTTTCCCAACTAGGGTTGACCACACTGTAACAAGTCAATCTAGGTCAACGCTGGTCAACGGTCAACGGTCAACTTTGACCGGACTCGGCGAGTACCCAGGCGACTCGGCGAGTCTGGGCGTATACACCAATTTCCCTGGAATCCTCCCTTGACACGTCGAGCATTCCCTCAACTCGACGAGTTCCACCTGGCACGAGTTGTGGGGCCACCACGACTCAACTCGCCGAGTCTCAAGAACAACTCGGCGAGTCCAGTTAGACTCAGTCCACCTGTCCATTCTGACTCCCCCTTGACTCACTGAGTTCACCTTTCCCAACTCGGCGAGGCCACTCACAGAGTGGTCAGGCAACATTCATGCTACTCGCCGAGTCTGTTCTTCAGACTCGGCGAGTCCATGCCATGCACTGACTCAATCTTGCTCTAAAGGTAAGATCCAGTTCATTAATCCATAGATCCAGTCCCTCCAAGCTCATTTAGCACGTAAAGTTACAATCTTGATGCACATACAACCTCTATATGACCATATATGATGTTTATGACTCAAATACTACAACACAAGGTCAAAGACTCTATTGTCACCCATAAAGCTTGATGAGTGAGGCTCTCTGGACCTCTATGGATCCAGATCCATGGCCTCAACTCAAAGAGGGAACCAATGGGCATCAAATCATCCCATAAATGACCATCACAAGCCCTAAATTGCATCATGCTTCATTAAACAGAAAATGGTCCGAGATAATACCTCTAGAGTGATGATCTAAGCTCCAAATCCACGAAATAGCAACCTCCTTTGCTTCCTCTTGCCTAGGGTCTCCTTCTTCTTGCTAAATAACATACACAAGATCAAGAATGGCTCCTTTCTCTTCACAAATAGCTCAAGAACACAAGGGTCACTCACTGAGGGTTGGGTGAGCACAAATGACGGCCATAAGGCCCTTTAAATAGGCCTCAAACCCGGAGATTTAGGGTTTCATTACACAGCGCAGACTCGCCGAGTCCATATCCTGGACTCGCCGAGTCCAGGCGCGCACCATTGTTCAAGTCCGCGTCTCTACTCGGCGAGTCTGAGCTCCAACTCGCCGAGTCCCTCTCTCAATATGACAAAATTAGATTTACAAGATACCTAGTAAAATCCGGATGTTACAACTCTCCCCCACTAGAACTAGACTTCGCCCTCGAAGTCTCGCGCTGAAATAGCTCCAGATGCTGCTCCCGCATCATACCCTCCGGCTCCCAGGTCATTTCTGATCCCTTCCGATGTTGCCACTGTACCAATACCAGAGGTACCTCCTTGTTCCTCAAAATCTTGATCTTCCGATCCCTAATAGCCACTGGTCTCTCAGCATAATTCAGGCTTGCATCTACCTGAATATCCTCTAATGGAACCACTGCCGACTCGTCGGCTATACATTTCCTCAACTGCGATACATGAAAAGTGTTGTGAATCTGTCCCAACTCTGCTGGTAACTCCAGCCGATAGGCTACCCGGCCCACCCTTTCGATCACACGAAACAGACCTATAAACTGGGGCCCCAATTTGCCCCTCTTCCTGAACCGGATCACTCCTTTCGAAGGAGAAACCTTCAGGAGAACAAAGTCGCCGACCTGAAATTCCAGCTCGGACCGGCGTCTATCCGCGTAACTCTTTTGTCGGCTCTGAGCGGTCAATAACCTCTGTCTGACCAGCTGTATCTGCTCTGTCGTCTGATTCACGATCTCTGTACTGCCCATTACCCTTTGCCCAACCTCTCCCCAACATATGGGAGTTCGACACCTCCTACCATACAACAGCTCAAAGGGCGGCATACCGATGCTCGAATGATGGCTGTTATTGTAGGAAAACTCCTCCAAAGGCAAATACGTATCCCAACTACCCCCAAAGTCCAATACACATGCCCGAAGCATGTCCTCAAGTGTCTGAATCGTCCGCTCACTCTGGCCGTCGGTCTGGGGGTGGTATGCGGTACTAAAATGCAGCTTAGTACCCAACTCCTCATGAAATTTCTTCCAGAAGCGGGAAGTGAAACGCACATCGTGGTCTGAAACGATCGAGATCGGCACCCCATGCCGAGATACAACCTCCCTCACATAAATCTCCGCCAACTTCTCCGCCGAAGAACTCTCACTGATGGCAAGAAAGTGAGCGCTCTTCGTCAACCTATCCACAATCACCCAAATTGCATCGACTCCTCTGGCAGTCCTCGGCAATTTGGTGATGAAATCCATAGTGATCTGTTCCCACTTCCATTCGGGAACCTCCAATGGCTGCAACTTGCCATGCGGTCTCTGGTGTTCGGCCTTCACCCTTCGACAGGTCAAACACCTCTCGACAAACCATGCGACATCCCTCTTCATACAAGGCCACCAATACTCCTTCCTTAGGTCCAAATACATCTTTGTAGCCCCGGGATGGATCGAAAATTTCGATCTATGAGCCTCCTCCATCAATGTAGTACGTGTACCGCCTACAAACGGTACCCAGATCCGGCCCTGATAAGTCATAAGGCCTCGACTATCCGATACGAACTCCGAAACCAACCCAACGACCCGCTCTCTCTTCTGCATCTCCAGACGCACAGCCTCGGCCTGTGCCCCACGAATGGCGTCCAGAACTGGAGCTATCACAGTCAGTCGCAAACATACATTTCGCAGTGGAGCACTCTCCGCCCTGCGACTCAATGCGTCGGCTACCACATTAGCCTTGCCCGGGTGGTACAAAATCTCGCAATCATAATCCTTGACCACATCTAACCACCTTCTTTGCCGCATGTTTAGGTTAGGCTGATCCATCAGGTACTTCAAGCTCTTATGGTCCGTGTAAATCGTACAACGAACCCCATACAAGTAGTGCCACCAAATCTTGAGGGCGAACACCACTGCCCCCAACTCCAGATCATGTGTGGGGCACCTTGTCTCGTGAGGCTTCAACTGCCTCGATGCATATGCTATCACATGACCCTTTTGCATCAGTACCGCTCCCAGTCCTAAAATCGATGCATCACAGAATACCACAAAACCCTCCATCCCTTCCGGAAGAGCTAATACCGGAGCTTCACACAACCTTTGGCGAAGCGTCTCAAAGGAGGTTTGCTGCTCGGGACCCCATAGGAATGTAACACCCTTCCGGGTCAATCTGGTGAGTGGAACCGCAATCTTGGAGAAATCCTTAATAAACCTCCGATAATACCCTGCCAACCCAAGGAAACTCCGGATCTCAGAAGGTGACCTTGGCACCTCCCACCTCATCACTGCATCAACCTTGGCCGGATCGACCAATATCCCCTTCTGGTTAACGAGATGTCCCAGAAACTGGACCTCCCGTAACCAAAAATCACACTTGGAAAACTTTGCATAAAGTTTCTCCGATCTCAAAACTCCAAGAACCTCCCTCAAATGCTCCTCATGCTGCTCTCTAGATCTCGAATATACCAGAATATCATCAATGAACACAATCACCGACCGATCCAACATCGGCCGACATACCCTGTTCATGAGGTCCATGAACACAGATGAGGCATTGGTGAGCCCAAAAGGCATCACCACAAACTCATAATGCCCATAACGCGTCCTGAATGCTGTCTTCTGAACGTCCTCGTCCCGTACTCTCACCTGATGATAGCCCGACCTCAAATCAATCTTGGAGAACCAAGATGCTCCCTGTAACTGATCGAATAAATCGTCGATCATCGGCAACGGGTAACGGTTCTTGACCGTCAACTTATTCAGTTCCCGATAATCAATACACATGCGATGCGAGCCATCTTTCTTCTTCACAAACAGGATGGGTGCTCCCCACGGCGAGCTACTCGGCCGAATAAACCCCTTCCCCAGCAACTCCTGAAGTTGCGAGGATAACTCTTGCATTTCTGGAGGCGCAAGACGATACGGCACCTTAGCGATAGGCGCGGCTCCCGGAACCAAATCGATACCAAACTCCACTTGCCTCACGGGAGGCACACCTGGTAACTCTTCGGGAAAGACATCTGGAAATTCCCGCACCATCGGAACTTCATTCACCGAACTCGGTCTCTCGGAGATCACTCACGTATCCATCACATACGCCACAAAACCCTTACAGCCCTGCTGTAAACACTGCCTCGCCCTAGCAGCCGAACAAAAGGCTGATCCAGAACGTGTACCCTCGCCGTAAACCGAAAGAACTCCCCCACTAGGATCTCGTATAGTCACCAGCTGACGCTCGCAATCGATAACCGCGCTAAATCGGCTCAACCAGTCCATGCCCACTATAACACAGACATCACCCATCGCAATAGGAATCAGGTCGATCGGGAACTCAACCCCAAAAATCTCCAGTACACATCCCGGAGGACCTTCGTGGCACAAATCACTCTGTCGGCGGCTATGGAAACCCGCAGGGGTCGACTCAGTTCCCCACGACTAACACTGATATGCTGACTAAATGTCAAAGATACAAAGATCGACTCGCACCCGAGTCAAATAACACTAAAGCAGGTACATAATTCACAAGGAAGGTACCTATGCATAGCGTAATATAAGCATAATATCTTGACACCATAAATAAATAATAAAAAGAAAGCGTACTAGCCACAACGTCGGGTGCAGCGCGGACCTCTTCCGCAGTCAGCTGAAAGGCTCTCCCCCGAGCCCTCGGTGCCTCGGCCTTCACGGGCCGAATCTCTGTAGCAGTAGCTCTGATGGCGGCGGGAGCAGACCCCTGAGATGCTCCGAGCAGCAGCGGACACTCTGCCTTCCGGTGTTCGGTCTGGTTATAGTGGAAGCACATTGTAAACCCCTTGGGGCAGTCCCTGGCCATATGCCCCTCCTTGCCATATTTGTAGCAAGACCCCGCTCGACAGACTCCATCGTGACCCTTGCCGCACTTCCCACAAGTGCGGCCCTTCTGGCTCCCGGGTCGGGGATCAGCGGGCTTGGCCCGCTTGGTTGCCGGCTGGGACTGTGCCGGCCGCCGATCCCTCCCCATAGACTCCGCCTCCTCCTTGGCCTGAGTCTCAAGCTCAATCTCCCTCTTCCGAGCATTTGCCTGAAGTTCGGTAAATGTCCGATACGAGGAGTTCGCAGCGAAATCCCGAATATCCCGTCTCAGAATGCTCAGGTAACAGCTCATACGTGCCTGCTCGGTGGACACGTGCTCAGGGCAGAACATCGCCCTCTCATGAAACATCCTCGTAATAGCTGTGACTGACTTGGTACCCTGCTTGAGGGTCAGAAACTCCTGTGTCAGACGTTCCCTCTCCACCTGAGGAACGTACTCATCTCGGAACATGGTAGTGAACCTCTCCCAGGTCACTGCCGAAAGCTCAGTCGGTGTGAAGTGTGCCGTCACAAACTTCCACCAGTCCTTCGCTCCCAAGCGAAGCTGGTTCAGCGCGGACCGAACCTTCAAATGCTCAGGGGACGAGCAAGTGAAGAAGCATCCCTCCATATCAGATATCCACCTCATAGCTGCCACCGGATCCTGCGTACCATCAAACTCTGGTGGCTTGGTGTTGCTGAACTCCCTAAACAATGTCGCATCACCTCCCTGGGGTCTTGCCGCAGCAATCGCTGCGGTAGCCGCTGCAACCGCAGCCTCAGAAAGAGCGGCATAGCGCTCGTCAAATGTCTCAATCAACGCGGTCTTAATGGACCCGAACATCTCTGGTAACTCAGCTCTGATGACCGCAGCCACCTCCTCATGAATGATCTGTCGAATCTCCTCATCGCTAGTTCTGGCATCCTCCGGCATGTGACGTGTCCTCACCATGATCAACCTCTGAAATACAACATGCGATAATTAGAATTTACTCGAACACTCTTACATTCGACAATCCACCCCTCCTTGATTCTTGGAATCCCAAGATTCTTATTTGGACTGTGTACCGCACCGGTGCTTTCAGTAGTACGGGCCCAATACTACTGTCCGCACCGTCTCAGTACACACCCCAAATCTTCCTCTTCGGATCCCAATCCCCAAGTACTCTATTATACTTAAATCGCTCTGTAACAGGTCTCACACGAAGTCCTAGCTGCTACCTAATTACTCTCAGCATCTCATAGCAGCTCACCCCTCCCTAGGCTAAGGCATCACAAAACAGGCCACTCTAGTCCTATTAGCAATACCTAGCCTACTCTAGCATGCAAATACATCACATTAATAATAATTATCACATAATATAAAGGGATTTTGGTAATTCACCGTTCGGGTGCTGGCTGATCGTACACACGTTTCTTCCTGGAAAATCTTTTACTCTTAGAAAACATTGGTTTTATTTTGAAATATCTCTTCAATTCCTCTGTTTGAGTTCAAATACCCCCGAAGGTGTACCCGAATCCCTCAAACCAAGGCTCTGATACCAATTTGTAACACCGAAAATTTTCAAAACAAATTTTTCGATTTTTATAAAACATAATTCCATTGATATTCATAAAACAACCATTTTAATTATCAAAACAAGACAATACAAAGTCCCAAGATCATGATATCAAGCTTCGAATGTGTGTGTGTACGGATCAAGCCGGCGCCTTCCCGCGGTCGTCACTAGTACCTGAAACAATAACATCAACACTGTAAGCACAAGGCTTAGTGAGTTCCCCAAAATACCACATATAACACATATTAGCCACTCGAGGCTATAACTCTGTGGGTCCGTGCACCCAAACTCTGTGAACCCTCAGGTTCTAACTCTGTGAACCTTCCGGTTCTAACTCTGTAAACATGCACAACATCAATCACATAGAAGTAATGCAGTACAACACATAACATACATAGCATACAAATACTCTATCACATAACTCTGATTACCTACTCAAGGTAAAGTGTAGTGAGAAGACTCACCTCGCGTGTCTCGGTAAATCGTAAACCTGAAATCGCTAATCACTCAACCTGTCAAGCTGTCGTCCCCCTATAGCACAATACACCTCTAATTAACACTTTCCCAACTAGGGTTGACCACACTGTAACAAGTCAATCTAGGTCAACGCTGGTCAACGGTCAATGGTCAACTTTGACCGGACTCGGCGAGTACCCAGGCGACTCGGCGCGTCTGGGCGTATACACCAATTTCCCTGGAATCCTCCCTTGACACGTCGAGCATTCCCTCAACTCGACGAGTTCCACCTGGCACGAGTTGTGGGGCCACCACGACTCAACTCGCCGAGTCTCAAGAACAACTCGGCGAGTCCAGTTAGACTCAGTCCACCTATCCATTCTGACTCCCCCTTGACTCACTGAGTTCACCTTTCCCAACTCGGCGAGGCCACTCACAGAGTGGTCGGGCAACATTCATGCTACTCGCCGAGTCTGTTCTTCAGACTCGGCGAGTCCATGCCATGCACTGACTCAATCTTGCTCTAAAGGTCAGATCCAGTTCATTAATCCATAGATCCAGTCCCTCCAAGCTCATTTAGCACGTAAAGTTACAATCTTGATGCACATACAACCTCTATATGACCATATATGATGTTTATGACTCAAATACTACAACACAAGGTCAAAGACTCTATTGTCACCCATAAAGCTTGATGAATGAGGCTCTATGGACCTCTATGGATCCATATCCATGGCCTCAACTCAAAGAGGGAACCAATGGGCATCAAATCATCCCATAAATGACCATCACAAGCCCTAAATTGCATCATGCTTCATTAAACAGAAAATGGTCCGAGATAATACCTCTAGAGTGATGATCTAAGCTCCAAATCCATGAAATGGCAACCTCCTTTGCTTCCTCTTGCCTAGGGTCTCCTTCTTCTTGCTAAATAACATACACAAGATCAAGAATGGCTCCTTTCTCTTCACAAATAGCTCAAGAACACAAGGGTCACTCACTGAGGGTTGGGTGAGCACAAATGACGGCCATAAGGCCCTTTAAATAGGCCTCAAACCCGGAGATTTAGGGTTTCATTACACAGCGCAGACTCGCCGAGTCCATATCCTGGACTTGCCGAGTCCAGGCGCGCACCATTGTTCAATTCCGCGTCTCTACTCGGCGAGTCTGAGCTCCAACTCGCTGAGTCCCTCTCTCAATATGACAAAATTAGATTTACAAGATACCTGGTAAAATCCGGATGTTACAAATTGTGAAGAGAATCAAGACAATTTTGGTTTATTCTTAGTAAATTTTTTATTTGAATCATGTTTACATACTTTGATTTCGTTTTTGAGTTCATGTTTACTGCAATCATGAGCTAAAAAATTATTCTTTTGTTAGGGTAGATAATTTTGTGAACATGGATTGATTATTTGAGTAGGATTAATTTTGATTGGTAATTATGTTTTGTTAAGCTTGTTAAAGAACCTTATGTGTTGACAATAACTATTCTTCTATTAATAAATCAGTAATTAAGTTGTATGAACATCTCTTAGTTATTAATTTCATATGATTGATTGTGACCACATAGTTGTATGTCTAGGAATAACGAACGTGAAACTAGAATTAACTAGAAGATGGGTAAGTTAATGTGTAAGCTTGTTGGATGAACATTGACAAGAGGTTAATTGAAGGGCCAATTTAGTTAACCACTACAAGTCTTACTTAACCCGAATCAATAATCTAGGAAACCCGTTAATTTAGACAACTGGCCATTGCTTGAGTTAATTTGTTTTCTAAGAATTAGGAATAGCGAACATGAACCTAATTATCTTAATCGGTAGCCAATGAAGAATTAATCCGATACATTAAAATCATCCATGGGAACAAATGAGTCGTACCTAAACAGAAGTCCTCTTTACTATTGAATTTAGTTGGTTATTCTAATTAAGTTTCTAGTCTTGTAAAATTAGAGAAAACCCCCTTTTTGTTATTTATTTTATTTAGATAATATTAGCATTTATTTTAATTGTTTACCATTCCCTATGTTCGATACCCTACTTGCTTGAACTATATTACTAATCGATAGGTACACTGCCTTTCGTGTGTTTATTTTGTGTCTAAGTTAGTAGGATTAAAACTAGTTGGTTTTACACACATCATATATCAACAAGCAAAGCTAGTTTTCTACCAAATTCATGAGATATAAAAGAGTAGTTGGGTCCAAAATCAAATAAATTTTGGGCAGGCAATTTGTTTACAAGAAAGGTACCTGAAGCGACATCAGCTTCATATTTAGCAGCTTCCGCTGTCATCTGGTGTCACACCCCAAAACCGGAACAACGGAAACGTTCTGGGGTGGATGACGTCATGTCAAGTATCACAACATATGCAGTATAGTAATCAAAGTACAACAACCATTGCATTAATAGTAATAATTTTACATAGGTTACATTTCATAGCAACATCAAAGTAAAACAGAGAATAATAAAGATGCAGCTTGGTACTAGGCTGACTTCACAAAAGCTCCCGAGATGTACCTGTCTATCGATGACCTGAGAATACAAGTTATTTTGAAAGCGAGTATCAGCATTTTTATAATGCTGGTGAGTTCATAAGTATTTAATGACGTTAGTATAAATACACATTGATATTCAAAATAACCTCATGAAAATGGTAGTTTAGAATCTATAGAGTATTAGAATTTTTTCCAAAAAATCCTATATTTTCTAAATAAAAGCAGTCTTCTACCAAGACCCGATAGATTTATGTTTTAAGGAGTAATTTTCCCCAAAATACTATCATTACCAAAATACAGTTTTGAATTTGAAGGAAACTATGAGGAAATCACAAGTAAAAATACTAGGGAAAAATAACCTATACCTCAACAGTAGTACTGTTGACTAAATCAAAAGAAAACATAAACTCCAGGAGAGTATCGAATGAATGATACGCCTGACTTAGTCTAACACAAGGAAGCACAGACTCCAGACAGTACCGAATGAATGATACAACTAGCAAAGTCTGAAACAAGGAAATACAGACTCCAGACAGTATCGAATGAAAGATAATGCTAGCAAAGTCTAAAACAAGGAAATACAGACTCCAGACAGTATCGAATGAACGATACAGCTAGCAAAGTCTAAAACAAAGAAATACAGACTCCAGACAGTATCGAATGAACGATACAGCTAGCAAAGTCTAAAACAAGGAAATACAGACTCCAGATAGTATCGAATGAATGATACAGCTAGCAAAGTCTAAATTATCCGGTAATCCTAAGTGGGTTGATTTAAAGGTTTATAACGTGACCTAGTATATAACTAGGAAAGTAGGTTAAGATGGTTTCAAAAATACAGTGATAATTCTTGTTTCCTTAAAGCCATGAATTACAAGGTAAACATGAAGATACTCGTAACCATACTGATTGACAATCGAATACTTGACGACCTGTTGGCGTCGGAATAAATGTGACATTTGTCACCCTTTGGCTTGGTCGGCCAGGACTGTAGCTAGCAGTCAGGGTGTGGGAGTGTCTGTCCCATATAGATCTATACACACAATGCCCGCTCTCCCCCTAGGAGACTCTGGTTACCAACTTGACAACGGTGGAATCCGTGTCTTGAGGATGTATCTCGTATTTCGAATTCTATTATAAGTAATGGAATAATGATATAGACTCACGAATGAACCGACTCCTTTGAAATTCTCCGTACCGGAAAGAGTAAATAGAATCTCCTAACTATTTCTATAATAGTTACTAATGTTTCAGGTATATGAATGATGAATGGAAGGATGCCTTTACTACCTAAAGGCGATGAACTGGCTGGGAGCTTTAATGTCCATATTTGTATACATGATATATAACTAATATTAAAATGACCTTCGGATAGATAACTGATACCCCGAAGCCACATCCAAATAAGGAAAATGAATCAAAGCGAGTTATCCTTCCTAAGTCCTTTAAACATTACTTATATAACTATACATATACGGGCATGCATTTAACAAAATAAAAGCATAACAGGAACTTGGGTAAAACTTTTGGAAAACTTTATAAGAAAGAATTTATGACTCTATATCAGTTTATAAAACAAGCTTTCGGAAATGATTTGATAAAATAGTTTAAGTGAAGAAAACCTTTGGAAAACCTTTAACAAGAAATTATGACTTGATGTATATTTAGTAAACAAGCTTTGAAAAACTTTGGATAACCTTCCAATAATCTAAAAAGGGATATTCATACTTTAACAAGATTCGAAAACATGATTTGGAAATCTTAAGCTGGATAAAGCAGTTTAATATGCAAAAATCTATTTTGCTATACAGTTATTAATCACATGTGATTTATCTAATAACTGTACAGTTCAACTTGTATTCCCCCTATAAAAGCAGTTAAAATCATTTAAAAGGTTGTTTTAGGGGTATGAACTCACCTTACGTGGGTGACTCGGATGGACGGACGATATAGGATGCTATGTGTCAGTTGAGGTCTTGAACACACACCTGGATCCTATTTAGCAAGTAATAATACATTTAAGTATCCCAATAGTCATTTAATAACTAATTAATCAAGTAAAGACCCTCTAATGCATAAAAACATCTTGATTCAAGTGCTAGGAGTGTTAAGGGTTGCTTCTAAGGAGAGTATAGTCTCACTTTGGAGTTTACTCCTCAAATGGTAGTGTCTAGGGGTGTTTACGGTTTTGGAACCATATCCCCCCTGATTTTATGGCCGTAAACTCATGGGAATGGTGCATTTTTGTGCTTTAAGGCTTCATGCTTCACAAATAAAGGTTCTAGAGTTGATTCAAGGGCTATGGAAGTGATTAAGGCTAAAAAATGGACACTTTAGGGAGTTTACAGTTTCTAAACCACTCCTTGGGGAGTTTACGGCTGTAAACACATGATTTTACGGTCGTAAACTCATGTTTGTCCATTCTTTTTGTGTTTTGGTGGTTGTAGGTTAAGTATGCAAAGTTCTAGACCCAAATAAAAGCCATACAAGGTGTTAAAGGCACTTAAATATCCCTTTGGAGGTGTTTAGGGTTTTGGGAGATCCCTAAACCGTAAAATCATGTTTATCCTCTTAAATTCATGTTTTGGGGTTCTTAGATCATTAATACAAGCCCCTAGGCCATTAGCTAAGCATTGGAAAGGTTTTGGGAGGGTTTTTGGGCATCAAAACCCTCTTTCAAGGTGTTTACGATTTTGGGAGGTTCCCAAACCGTAAAATCTTGTTCTTGGGTTTTTTTGGATGATTAAGCCACGAATTTGCAAGTGTGATGAGCTAAACAACAAGATAGGAAGGTTAACTTACCGTTTTGAAGCTCGAAGGGGGGATTTTTGACCAAAACCCGATTTGTAGAGAGAGGAGGCTCATAAGTGTGAAAAGGTTGGAATGAAACCCACTCAACCCTTATATAGGGTTGAGTTTACAGCCTCGGTGGGGATCCACCCAACACCAACCGCAAACAGGGTTTTTCACGACTTCCGTTAAACACGACAAATTTTAAATTATACCTCCTTATTTTGGGTCCGCTTGACGAATATTATTTAAAATATTCCAACGGGCTTAAATCCGGCCAAAAATATTTTAGGATAAACTTGGCTATTTTTTTTTAATTGCTTAATTACAGAGTTAAACCAAACGGAAATTTTGGGTTGTCACATCATCCCCCCGTTAGAGGGAATTTCGTCCCAAAATTAGAGTTTAGGCAAGGAAGTAGGCATGAACAATTGAGTGAAGAGATAAGAGTACTTCCTATTCGGTTGGTCCTCGTGCTCCCAAGTGATTTCCGGTCTTCCCTTGGCGTTTCAGCGAACCTTCACTTATGGGATGCGGATTTCGTTTCGTTCGCTTGATTGCTCTGTTTGCGATTCCTACGGGTTCCTCTGTGAAGTTAGGGTTCCCAATGATTTCTATCAAGACAAGTGGAATTTAAAGAGTTATGTCGGGCTAGCACTTTTTCAAGGGTTGGACCAATTCTTATAAAGAATCTCGGATGGTCCTAAGCTCTCTGAAAGATAGAGATTTTCAGTACTTAGAACATAATGTACTTCTATGGTGAGATCATCACTGACGTGATCGCCATTTTGAAGTTCCAAACGTTCTCTTATACCGGGGGTGTAGTTCTTCGAGTTGGTTCTTAGAAGGCTCGGGTTATCCTCGGATTCGTGTTTCCTGCTGATTGGCTTTCAGATTTTTTCTGGATCATCAGATGAATTGGATATCTACTGGTATCTATTTGCTGTAGAGCGTCTATCTCAACCTAGTGCAAAATGAACCTACACTTCTGATTCTTGAGATGTTTCTAACGGAACTCTCAAGGTTCGTGAGATAGGGTTTTTACCAGATGATTGTTTAGAAAGTTTAAATTTTTCATCGTCGTCTAATTGATGCTTTCACAATATGATTCTTAACGGGAAAGAATCATGCTCTTGCTCACTTTGCTGATTCATGAATAACAGTCTCTGTTCAGGTTAAATTATCCCTTAGAGATTTTCTGGAGTGTTGGACTATCTCGGGAGGTGTTTCTACTATTTCTGTGTGAGATAGTATCCTTGGAACACCTAGTAGTCCAATGAATCTCTAAGACATGCCCTATTCTATAAGGCGTCGGTTCATTCCAGTTGCAGAAAGCGCGTGTTCTTGTATAACCTATCGACTAACACCTAGACTGGTGTCGAGTCTATAATCTCTTCGGGATCTGGGTTATATTGCTTAACGCAACCTACTTTCGTACTTTATTCAAGTATTCTTGGTTGTGGAGGTTACCCTGTGGTTCTTGGCATTCTAATATTCACTTCGGAGAATGCAGTCTATCGTCTACAGGGCGACATTGACTTCTTCCATGTGAGGAGGCGGAGTGTCCTAGGCACTACTCGTCAGTAACGTGGTGGACGAAGTGCCTGAGTAGTGCGTGTATCCCTTGTAACTACTCTTCCGGTGTTTTCTGAGTTTCCTCGATTTAAATCAAATCTAGAGAGTATAGGGTTCTGTCACTCGGAACTTTTAATTCCTCATCAACTCTTCTGAGTTTTAACGCATCGTAGTGTATTCAATAACACTCATCTTTCCCTTCTTGAAATTCTGAAAATCATTATTGATTTCCGAAGGTCCTGCTCTGAGCAGTATTATAATTTCAGCTGTTCCACAAAGTCTTCCCAAGACATCTTGCTAGCTTCTCCCTTGGGCATCGAGTCAGCTAGTAACTTCCACAAGCTTAGTACCCCAGATTTTAACAGAGGGATTGCAAGAGCGTTCTTCTGTCGGTTGCTGCACTTGTAACTTTCAAACATAGTCTCCATTTTCGAGATCCAATTAATCACTTCCACTGGCATCGGGCTTCCAGATAGACATGGTGGTTTGGATGCCATGAAACCCTGATACTTGTACCCATGCACGTCATTTCCTCTATCCTGGTTATTCTGCCTAACAATCGGTGGGTCGTTTTGACCAATGATCCCACTAAAGTTCCCTCCTTCAGACTGCCCTCCATTTACTTCGGGCTCTTCGACGTGAATTGATACTTCTTCGCGATTCTGGCTAAGCAGACGTCTACTTTCCTCCATTTGACGATCCATCATCGTCTGAATCATCATTTGCACTTTGGCCATTGTTATTGGCTTAGGTGCTGCTGCTGCAATAGCTACTTGCTGTATTATAGGTATTTGATTCCTTTTTTCGTCCACATTTCCAACTCCACTCCTTGTTCTCACCATTTTTTATCTACACACCGAATAAGGTGAAATTAGATCCTTATTCACGATAGATATTCAAATCATCCTTATCACCCCGATACGTTTACATGCTAGTTCTAATATAGTAGACATATGCTTAGAATCCTAAACACATAAGGTCTCCAGATCCGGTTGGCAACAAATCGTAGATCCGAACAAATAATATCACATATGGAAACATATAACATTTAGCACATAAAAGCATTTTAGGCATCTTCCTAAAATAAACTAGTGCTCGTGTCTATAATATAACAGACACACATCTCATAATCTCCACTTAGAATTCTAAGTTTATGTCTAGAAATCCTACAAATTCCTAGTTCGCTTAAACTAATGCTCTGATACCAACTGTGACATCCCTAAAATCTCGGCCAGAAAAGACCAATTTCATTTATGCTTTTAAAATAATTTTAGAGTAAATCCTTTTGATTTGAAAGAGTTGCGGAATTTGTTCCCCAAAAAAAAGTATAATAAAATAATATTTACCAAAGCAATTCATAAAGAAATGTATTTTCATTATATAATCAAAACTCGGGATGTCATGTTCCGATACAGACCATAAACCATAAACGATAACATTACAAGTCATTCAACGAATATATACATATACAGACTTGTAAACAAAACAACTTGATGATTCATCCATCTTATGCCCTTGTGCCACTTCCTGTAATACAATTAAAACTGAGTGGGTCAGGTTTGGGAGCCTGGTGAGCATATAGGGTTTTCAACCCACAATAAATAATTAAATTTAATTTCACCGACCAACAATAACCCGATTACCCATTCCCGTTATCCTCACTTCACGTCCCTAAAACAACATCTATCTCAAGGGACCTAATCTAGGATTTTCATCGGGACAGACATTACTGCTAAGGGGTTTCCTCAACAATAGATGTCCTAAAGGCAACCATGAGGGGGATAGAGTACACCGGTGAACACATCGTTCACAACACCTACAGGTTATGAACCTGCTAGCGTTCCACTGGACTGTCTAGAAAGAGTCTGTGGTCGTGATCCATACTTCGCTAGATGACTAGGTCAACAACAACATCGAGGCCGCTCATCTATTTATCACACATCAACTATCTACCCATGTTCTACCTAACATATTAGTAGATAAAAATATATATTTTTATACATAGTTTAAAACATGTATAGCATTCTCATTCAATACAATTTCCAAACAATAGATGAGACACATACACATAACACGTATTTCATAGAGAACAAATCATATCTATGAGATAGAAGAAAGTGAATATACATTCACACATATAAAAACAAAATATAAACATAACACGTATTTTATATAAAATATTTCATAATTATGCGTTAGAAGAAAGTAACTACACACTCACTTGATCAGAAGATGATCGGACAACACTACGACTTTTAGAATTCTTCGGTAGATCTGGAAGATCTTAACAAAAACCGGGCTTCTAGCAGGCAGAGCCTCGGCTCAGGAATTGCACTTCTCGGGATCTTCGGGGCTTCGGGGCTCGGGAATGATACCGGGGTTTTGGGATATTTCTTGCATATAAAACGGGGTGAAAATGCGAAAGGAAGGAAGAATGGAGCAAAAAATATCGGCTGCCCTTGAATGCCTTTTATAGGGGTTGAGTCCTAGCATTATGTTGGGAGTAATGCTTCGGTACGCGGGGTGTAATCCGGATCGAACCTCCAGGTGGAGACGTTTCGGTGGTGCTACACGTCTCTTTTTTGGACTGCACAAAACCGAAGTACGCTGGGCGTACTTGAAGGTTACGCGGGGGGTACCCTTCGGATCAGATCGATGACTCCTCGGTCTCTGATAATATCGGGATTAATAATTAAATTTAATAATTTAATTAATTAATAAACTTCAAAAATTCATATCCTCCTCATACGAACTCCGTATTCGACTTTCTTTATATCCACGCGTAGGTGAGACTAAGCTCTATAACTTTCGTTTAGACTCTGTCAGCTAATTTTGAATTTATTTTTATTATTTATTTTTAGTTGGCCGTGACAGGAAAACTCCGTTATAAATTCATAACTTCTTCATCTGACGTCCGTTTTCGTCTGTCTTTTTACCGTTGCATTACCATTGATGAGATCTTCGATTCTCGTTTAGATTATGTCGGCTAAAAACCGCTCTAACGTAAATTTCACTTTTTATGTCATTCAGCGTTGTCGGTTTTGTTGCAAAACTTCGACAGGTCATAACTTCTTTGTTATAACTCGGATTGCGGCATTCTTTATATATTCGGAAACTTCGTTTCAACTACTACAACATTACCCATAGATATCAGCTTTATCTAACATTTTATTTCGACGCTTATTTTCATTCTTAATTTAATTAAGTCACACAACTAAGCACAAAACACATAATACTCAAATAATACATCTTTATTATTTCAAGATGGGTTACAAAGGTTAACCTAGACTATTATATCAACATTAATGATAAGCCCAGAAACACATGCATTACATATAACTAAATATATCAATCAGGAATATGACCATAGTCAAACTAAACTGTGAGATATGGGCCCCATCCACACTCGACTTCTATGAGATACGTGACCTGCCCACACTCAACTACTTACATATCAGACCACGGGCCGACCTTGGTGATGGGTTTTGAGCATTCTAACACTTCCTAAGTGTACATGCAACCCTAATAAACGTTGGATCTATGTTTGTCTAAGATTCATGCAAAATTGATTTCCAAGGTTCATGACCCTGGCTGCGTCATGAACGGTGGGCGCTACCTCTGGTGCCTGCTCCATCTATCTAGATCATAAGCCCATAGAGGTGTAGGGCTATTTTAGCACCATTGGTGCGCTAGTGCACCGACCATGTAGCGAGGGTCAATGACTTCAGACTCCACGTCCAAATCCTCCTCCTCCTCCTCCTCCTCCTCCTCGCCGATCTCCTGATCGACCTCCTCCTGCTCGATCTCTTCCGGATCCTCCTCTGGATCCACCTCTATACATCCCCCATTTCCATGGTTTGGGGGGAAAAGGATCTCCTGGGTGGTGGAAGTCCGCCATGGTGTCAGTACGTGAATATATAAGTTCAAGAAAATAGATAGAATACCAAAATACCCCTATAGTATTTTATTTCTTTTCGTTTTCTTCTTATACCCTTTCGATTTAAAGTTGGTAAGTTTTAGATTTTGTTTCCACCTCAACCACTCCTAAACAAATGTTGGTCATATCTCGAATAAATATACTTGATCTGGCTATAGTTACAATAGATATGACTACATAATTGTGTAAGTTTAGACGCAATGTCCAACTCTTCTAAAGACTTTTTATTTGTTTCTATATTAGGACTCTACTATTAATGTACTCACATACATGTATACTTTTATAAAATACTTATATTTTTAAAGCATACTTTTTGTCAGAGTGTTTTAGTCCCACTGTATTTATAGTTGTATATCTTGTATGGTTAGATATACTAGTTCACTATAAACAATGCTCTGATACCAAGCTGTCACACCCTCGAACCAGGACAACATAAACGTCTGGGGGCGTATGAAGTCATTGTACTGTATCATCACAATTGAATATAAATGGACATAGCAACCAAATAAGATACAATAAGATTACAATCTTTATAAGTTTACAATTTGTAATTGTTCAAATGTTACACAAAAGTGATAGAATTGTAAATTTCATAATGCAACAAAATATCCAAAATCCATGGCTGAAGTATCTGCTTACTGGTTACCTGAGATTTCAAGTTGTTTTGAAAAGTGTCAACATAGAATGTTGGTGAGTTTATAAGCATTTTTGTATGAAAATAGTTTGTATCCGTTTTACCTGACAAAAATGTTGTATGCTTTCAGAAAATCCTATACTTTCCATAAAAATGAATTCTATGATTGTTTCCAAAACCATGAATATATGTATGTGCTTTGCTTTGAATCATGTGAATGTATGTTCCCAGAAAATCCCATATTTTCTGATTGTATGAAACTATAGTCTTAGACGCTAAGACTGGAATAGTGACAACCGAGTACTAAAAATAGTATGCAGTTTTATACCTTATAAAACCAGTGAAGTATAACTTTTCCCGTAAATCAAGATGGAATTTTTAATCCTTATTTGATTCATTATAACCATGCTTGATGTGACTGTTATGCATCATTACGTTCTTTAGGCGTCGGATACGATAAGATATTTGTCACCCTAGATTGGCCCCGTCAAGCTGTAGCGAACAGCTCAGGCGTGGGGGAGTCAATCTCCATGTAGATCTATACACAACTACCTCACTCTCCCTACAGGTGACTCTGGTTATAATTAAAGGACTTAGGATGTACGCTAGGTAGGTATATTGAAGATAGTGTCTCACTAGAGCATTAACAGTTTTATGCAAAGTTCCACTCTCTTTATTGAGTATTGAAATAACATCACTAGTGTAAATTCGTGACAGATATTTTATGATGCGCATTTTACAGAATTTGTTAATATTCAATTTTATGACACGCGTTTCTCAGATTTCATGACATGCAGCTTAATACTTATGCAATATGAGTTTTATGACAGATAGTTTATGACACCCACGTTTTTCTGTCATAAAACTGTTTTGTATGTGATTTAGGTTAAACTATTTACAACATTTTTCTATAAATAGACTTTAGTGAATATGTCTACTTGAAACATATGTTGCAGAAAATAACATATTAGCTTGGGTTATAAACCATCGAAAAATGATGACGACAAGTTTACAACTATTTTACTAATAATATTAGGTTTAGTAAACTATCAAACTTAGTGTTTATGTTTAACATCCTTTTTACTGGTTTTTGCAAGTCTATAACACCAAATATGTTGTTTAAGTTTAACTCAAATATGTCATGACTTTTGTAACACCATAAATGATAAACTCTATATTTTAACCAAATATTAGTGTAGGTTTTAAAAAAAGGGGAGTATGTATCTATCCAAAAGTAAACATGCATGGATATATACATATTATGATTTCGAAAATTTTGAGTTACCAACCCATGTCCACAACTTTTGATATAACAGATATTTTAATGAACATGTTCATCACGATTTTTATGTAGCTACAAAATAAAGTAACATTTTTACACAAGTATTTGTTCCATATTAAACACATAACCATGATGCATGCAATTGTCCAAAGGATAAACTTAATCTAGCAAACATGAGTCTTGTGAATCTCGAGTTTATGGTGTATCAACATGAGATATTCAACATTATAAGCTCACATTGTTACATAAACATTTATGTGCATGCAAAAATCCAATGGTTAAACGAAACTTGACTTGTATTCCACCCTCCCCCCCCCCCCCCCCCCCAAAAAAAAATAGATGAAAACATGAAAAAACATAGGATCTGAAGCTCACCTTGATTTCATGTGATAGGAAGAAGAAAGAAGTTGTTGAGCCTAGCTTTGTGTAACTTGAAGGTCACTCGAAAATGGGGGATGTTCTAAGAATCATACACACGAAAATGGGTGTGTAAATGGAATGATCTTAACACTAACATGTATATAAGCACTAGAGTTTTACAAGGAACTTACCTAGTTCTTGTGAGTTACTTGAAGATAAAATCCTTGGGGATGGCACACACATGAATTTTTGAGAGAGAAATGATAGAAACGTGTGATTGAGTTGAGAGAAAACTATTTGGTGTGTGGGTGGGTGTGGGATCGGCCGCAAGTACAAGAAGGAGGAGGGAACTGAGTGCTTTGATGGATGGTGGTACATAAGGTATAGTGCATGGATGCATGGTGGATAGTTACATGCATGGCTTGCAATTGGTTGCCTTATGGTTAAGAGAAGGTAAAGCATTGAGGTGGCAAGCTTTTTGATTTTGTTTTTTTTACTCATGCCCTAACCAAAACCCTATAGGGTTTCGACCATAGTGGGCTAAATTCATGGGTTTCTGGTTTTGGCTTGGCCCATTAAGAGGTTTTCATTCCATTAAAGCCCAAAGGTAGAACAGTTTCATTTTGGAGTATGTATGGGATTTTTGGGTTTAATTGGGTCCAATAAAATGATTTTCGTTCCAATAAGGCCCAAAGAAAAGTTTTCGGTCCAATAGGGTGTTGTGCTGAGAACTTTAGAGCCAAGGCCCAACATTGATTTTTTTAGATATTGGACCTATCTTGGGATTATGAGAGGCTATTTCTACTTGATTCCTAAATGTATGCACATATGATTTCATTTAACATTGTAGTTTGAATTTCAGTAATTAGATGCAACAAGGTTACATAGAGGAAATTGTTGTGTATAAGCTTCACAATCTAAGCCCTAAATTGCTAGTTGTGATACGAGCCATGGCTACTAAACAGAACCCTTATCCAAACCTGGTGCCCTCTCTATAGATAACCAACTCTCCCCCACTACTGGCCCACACAATCAACCATGACACCAAACCTGCTCAACCAGTCCATACCTACTTTCATGCATACCTTCCCCCATAGGAATAGGGATCAGATCAATCGGATAAAGCACCTTGAAGATCTCCAATACACAACCCTAATAGACTACAGATGCATAAATCCCATGTGATTCATTATAACCATGCTTGATGTGACTATTATGCCTTTCATGACGTTCTTTAGGTGTCGGATGCGATAAGATATTTGTCACCCTAGACCTGCCCCGTCTAGCTGTAGCGAACAACTCACCTGTGGGGGTGTCAATCCCCGTATAGATCTATACACAATTACCTTTCTCTCCCTCCAGGAGACCCTGGTTATAATTACAGGCTTAGGATGTTCATTAGGTAGGTACGGTGAAGATAGTGTCTCACTAGAGCATTAACGGTTTTATGCAAAGTTCCACCCTCTTTATTGAATATTGAAATAAGATCACTAGTGTAAATTCGTGAAAGATGTTTGATGACACGAATTTTATAGAATTTGGTAATATGTTGTTTTATGAAAGAAACCCACAAGAGACACTCTAACTCCCTAATAAACATATCAAACTCCTTACCAAATAATCGAGATACAAAGCACCGACTCGTGCCCGAGTCAATTAACATAAAGCATGCAAAAAGTTCACTAAACGTACCTATTAGAAGCATATACATGAGCATATCATGGAAAAAATCAACAAAATAATAAATAGAAACATACCAGTCACGATGTCTGGTGCCGACCTGACCTCCTTTGTCTTGAGTTAGATCTCGAGCCCTCGGGGACTCCCTACCCTGACTCCACCATAGGAACATATCTAGAGCAAAACTGATGGGTTTCAAGCATAACACCAACCTATGTGTTCATGCAACCCTAATTGCTTTGGATCTATGATTTCCACTAATTGAACATGAAAATTGAATACCAAATAAAAAACCATAAGATCTAGTATATAAATCGAAATTCATATGTTTTAGAAGTTTACCTTACTTGTTATGTAGTGATAACAAGAACACCTGGTAGATCTTGAATCATGAAAGCTTAGTGCCTCAAATGTGACACCTCTAATGGCTTACAAATACCCTTTGTAATAGGATGAGAGGACAGAGGAGCAAATGCACTTAGAAATCGGATTCACTAGGGTTAGAGGCAAGTGTGTAGGCCGAAACTCCAAGAGACGGAGTCTTTATATAGCTGAGGCTGCTAGGGTATTCTGGTGGAAACCCTAATTTCCTGCTTAAGGCTTAAGTAGCCCATGGAGTCCTCATCAAGTGGCCTTGGACGAAAACTTACAGTGCCTCCCTATAATTTTCATCCACTCCTATCTAAGGAGCCCAGTAGCCAAGTTTCACAATTATCAGTGATTTGCAAAACAGCCCCTGTTCCTTTAATCAGTTCCTTTAATCCCAAAATTAATTCCAAATTAATTTTTGATGAAATACCAATTAAATAACATGATTTCTAATTAATATATTATTCTCATAATACATTAATTAATCATTTATCAACCTCTCTCTCTAAAAGTCATCCTGTCAAGTTGCAAGAGTAAAGGAAACACACACCAATTATAGTTATGGGCATAGACACCTAATCTAATAGTCTCCCACTTGGATAAGTCTAATAACTATGAATGCAAGTATGACCTCAAAATTTGAAAAGCAATCGTAGCTCTCAAAAGTCGATGTCTAACACTTACCTAGTCAGTTACAAGTCCTAAGATAAGGGATAATATATTCCTAAACTCTGCAAGATATCATGTGAACAAGTTACATGGAATAGAATCATTCTCATTGTCCAACAGTTTGTTTCCTAATTTCTAATTTGTATGACAAGGATATTAATTGAACACATCAGTTCAGTCCTGATCGGGCCTAACACAAGAATCATCAGAAAATCATTGAAGGGGCCAAGATACTACTTTTATCCCCTTGGGATAAAAGGAAAAGATAAACTTAACTTATATGCTTGTAATATTTACTCATCAAATCATACACAACAATACATTTTATAACATAAAGTTACTGATGTATTTACGCATTATCAATGCATAACAAACTTGTAAACAACAACTCATATATATATATATATATATATATATATATATATATATATATATATATATCATAATTACATGTGATAAAATCCATGAAGTAATTTAATGATCGTGGGTTTAATTTGATACTCTAATCCCTATTTCAAAAGTGCTCATGAACGTTACACCAAACCATTGCTATTTCTATACACTTAGAAAATCAATTAGCCAATTTATGACAGTCTTAATTCATTACTTACTTCCAAAGTATGATCGACTGTAGATAATTTGAATAATGCAATTATTCGGGAAGTAAAAGATGCTAAGGTGAAACACAATGATAAACAATTGACAAAAGATAGTAAACAATACTTATAAATAAATCTCCATTATATAATCATCACATGTCAATTACATTTATATTGTTACAAGTTTCTAAATGTCTATCTATTCACTAAAAATAATATCGTCCTTCAGACCAATGCTCCTCGCATGCTGAACATGCTTAATCATACTTAGATCCTTTGCGAGGGGATCCGCAGGATTCTCTTATGACGATACCCTCTTGATGACTATGAGTCCTTCTTCTACCCGATGTCTAATGAAATGATATTTTCTGTCAATATGTCTGGATCTTCCATGATTCCTTGGTTCCTTGGTCAAGTTAATCGCTCCTTCATTATCGCAGAAAATCTCCATGGGCTCCCTTATGGCTGGTACAAATCCAAGGTCACTAATGAAGTTCTTCAACCATATATCCTCCTTTGACGCTTTGCTCGCGACTATATATTCTAACTCACATGTTGACTCAGCCATGGTCTCTTGCTTGGAACTTTTCCAAGCCACAGCTCCTCCATTGAGGGTAAACACCCAGCTTGACTGAGAACAGAAGTTGTCTCTGTCAGTCTAAAAGTTAGCATCATTGTACCCTGTAACTATTAATTCTTCACTACTCCCAAGCACAAGGATCCAATCTGTAGTCCTTTGTAGATAATTAAGAATGTTCTTTACCGCTATCCAATGAGCTTTACCCAGGTTCCCTTGATATCGACTAATCATGCTCAAATCAAAAGCCACATTAGGGCGGGTGCATGTCATAGCATACACGATCAAGCCAACGACGGAAGCATATGGAAAACAACTCATTTCTGCTATCTTGGCAGCGGTACTCGAACTGTGAGTCTTACTCAGCTTGGGTTGCTATGGATTGGTAATTCTCTTTTCTTGGAATTCTCCATGCTGAAATGCTTTAGCAATTTATCTAAGTAAGTACTTTAACTAAGTCCAATTAGTCTTCTACTCCTATTTCTCAAAATCCTTATTCCCAAAATATAAGCAACCTTTCCTAGATCCTTCATAGTGAAACACTTTCCAAGCCATAACTTAAATTCTTGCAAGGTTGGAACGTCGTTTCCTATGAGCAGTATGTCATCAACATACAATACCAGAAAGCTAACTATACTCCCACTATATTTGACATATATACATGACTCATCCTCACTCCTAGAGAAGCCAAAATCTTTGACCTTCACATCAAAGGAAATATTCCATTTGCGAGAAGCTTTCTTTAATCCACATATTGATTTTTCAAGCTTACACACTCTATTGGGGGTACTTATCATCTACAAAACCCTATGATGACTCATGTAAACATCTTCAGCCAAATTTCCATTAAGGAAAGTGGTTTTGACATCCATCTGCCATATTTCATAATCATGAAACGCAGCTATGGCTAGCATAACCCTAATATATTTGATCATACCCACTGGTGATTAGGTCTCGTCATAGTCAACCCCTAGGGTTGAAGTAAAGCCCTTCGTAACCAGCCATGCCTTGAATAAGTGTACCTTTCCATCCATTTCTATCATCTTCTTGAATATCTGTTTGCATACAACTGTCTTACGACCTAGTACATTGTCAACCAAGTTCCAAACTTGATTGTCATACATGGACTGCATCTCGCTGTCCATTGCCTCTTTTCACTTGACAGATTTAGGGCCCGTTATAGCTTCCTTGTAGTTAGAAGGCTCATCCAAAATTTATCATTGCACTATCATTGAAATATAACACCATCCGTAGTAATATGAAATCCATAAAACTCTGTTGTCATTGTAACTCGAGTGGAATGCCTAAGAGGTAACGACACGTCAATTGATTTATCAATAATTTCTTCCTCGGGTTGAGCGTTAGTGTTTGAGGTGCCTTCACCGCTTGACTCTTGAATTTCTTCAAGATCAATTATACTCCCATTATCCTCTTTGCATATGAGTTCCCTCTCACGGAAGACTCCCCTTTGTGCTACAAAGACCACGTTCTCACTGGGTCTATAGAATAAGTATCCAAAGGACTTATGTGGGTAGCCGATGAGTCTCTCGTCTAACGAAAGCTTCACAACCCCAAACCTTGATATTTGCCAATGAGGGAGCCTTCCATGTCCAGATCTCATGAGGTGTTGGCAAGCTTCTTTGTTGGGACTAGATTAAGGATATGGGCGAAATTATCTAAAGCATGCCCCAAGAACGATATTGTTAGCGAAGCTCGACTCATCATGGAACGAACAATATCCAATAAGGTTCGATTACGCCTATCAGTCACGACATTAAGTTGTGGTGTCCTAGGAGGTGTTAATTGTGAAACAATTCCACATTCCTTGAGGTAGTCATGGAACTCGATACTAAGATACTGATCACTCTATCGTATCTGAGCATCTTGATCTTCTTGCCCAACTGATTTTTGACTTCATGTTTAAACTCTTTGAAATTTTCAAAGGTTTCTGACTTATGCTTGATTAAGTAGATATATCCATATCTACTATAATCATCTGTAAAAGTCACATAAAATCGACTTGCATCCCTTGTGGCGGATCTGAAGGGCCCACACACATCGGAGTGTATGAGATCCAATAATCCGTCACCTTTTTCACACGAAACTGTGAAAGGTAATTTAATTATCTTTCGAAGCAAACATTATTCACATGTATCATCCGACCTTAGGTCAAATGATTCCAACACTCCATCCTTTTGGAGTTTGGCAATGCACTTATTGTTGACATGTACAAGACTACAATGCCACAAGCATGCTTTGATTAAACCATTAGACGAATCAATATGCAGCACAATATTTCCTAAATTGTCTACAACCATCAAAATTTCATGTACACCATCACAAGGCAATGCTTCAAAATAAAATACACCATTATAATAAGCATTAATATATCCATTCTCATTATTAAAAAAATATCGGAAACCTTGTATATACAAACCATGAAAAGACATAATATTCCTCATAATTTCTAACAAGTAGCAACAATTATTCAAGTCTAAACACAATCCAGTACTAAGCATTAAAGAATAAACGCCGATATTTGTAACATGTGAAGATCTCCTATTGCACGTTATCAGGTTCATTTCCCAAGCTCCACATTCCTAATTTCTCTTTTTCCCTGCAAGTCAGAGCAAATGTGAAAACCACATCCTGTATCAAGGACCCAAGAATTAGGATGCGATGAGTTTTTAGACAAATAAGTGTAAATACCTGTTGAGGTAGGCCTAATCTTGCCATCCTTAATGTCTTGCAAGTACTTGGTGCAACTTCTCTTCCAATTCCCCTTGTCTTGGCAATAGAAGCACGTTGCTTCCTTTGGATCTAAAGCATGGGACAGAACCGAATTTTCCTTTGGGTCCACTAGAAGACCCTTCATTAGACTTTCCCTTCCAGCTTTGCTTAGAGGGAGCTTTCCTCTTTTTCCCATTCCCTTATCTAATAACCATGATTGGAGTAGCAATAGTAGGAGGAGTGGATTCAACAACTTTTCCTTTTAATCCACTTTCAGCAGTTCTCAACAAGCCTTGAAGTTTACTCAATGTGACTTCCTCTTTTCTCAAATGCTAAGTCATCTTGAATTGATCATAGCGAGGAGGTAAAGAGTGTAAGAGTATGTTAATAGCCAACTCTTCTTCAAATTTCACATTAAGATTCAAGAGATGATCCACATAGCATTGCATGCATTGCAGATGGGTCGTGATGGACTCTCCATCCTTCATCTTGGTGGTTATGAGTGATTTGACTGTCTCATACCTTTCTTGGCATTCTCTTTGATGGTACTTCTCCATCAAGTCCTTGCACATATCACAAAGCTAATAGTCCTCATAGAACTGTTGTACCTCAGGAGTCATAGTGGCCACCATAATGCAAGATACTTTGGTAGCATCCTTGTAGTGAGCCCTATACTAAACTATTTCTTCAGAAGTAGCTTGTGATTCATCTATTTCATTCAGCTTTATCGAGGACATATTCCTTGTCCTCGCAAGGCCATTTTGATGTTATGGATCCAATCATTAAAATCTGAACCATCGAATGTCACCTTGATACAAATGCTCAAGAGCAAGAAAGTGTTCGAGAAGTTGTTGTTGGAGGAACCGGATGCATTGTTGGAAGTTGACATCTACAAAAGAAGGACAACTTTTGATTAGATAAGGAATCCTTAATATAACACCCAAAATGAAATATTAAGGCTAGGACCCAACATAATAATTCACAATTCAGAAGAGGGATGCCGTAATGCAATTTTAAATTATTTGAAGGTAGGTAAATGACGATTTACCAATTCCACCATGAAAACAAAATTTTAAATGAATGAAATTCCAAGATCTTTTGAGATTCATTGAACTATTCAATGGCATGTTTAATCTCGATTATGCCATTTCCATTTGTGACTGGGATACCGAGGATCACAAACAAGGTGTGAATAATCATGCAAATTAGCTTGGTACTCTCGATGTCATTTACCACCCAATCAATGTGTTGGTTAACCACACATGCTTCATTGATCAATGATAATTTACGAGCTATCTATTATCACCCTTTGTTAGTCCATATTAGTGTCCACATATGCTCCATGAACGACTTTTATAAACTGCAATGTGCAATTTCATGGATTAGCATAAAATTCACATTTTCCTAAAGTAACTAAGATTGGGAATTTTTATAAAAAAACATTTAGTTACTTTATATTTTCCTTATACTTAGTAATGAGAATTTAATGTCCTATCCTACTCATTCGGCTAACGACCCTCCACCAATCAAGGAAGCGGTAGGTAAGAGTGGACACCCATTCAACCGCCGTTTTATAGGTAGTTTTCTTATACCCCACTTATAGATCGGCTTCATGAATGAGGCCTACTAACGGTAAAACTAGCATTTTATTATACATACATACATATATATATATATATATATATATATATATATATATATATATATATATATATAAATTAAAATTTTTAATTTTATAATAGTATAAGGATGTATTTTTAAAATTTTAAAATACTAGGGTTCTAAAATTTAAGATTTCAAAATAAAACTATATAATCAAATTTTAAATTATAAAACCATAGGGTGTATTTTCAAAACTTTTCAAAATACTAGATCACATTTTAAATAATTAAATTTATAAATTAATTTTGTCTTTATCTTAAAATTTGACCAAATCATTTATTTTGATAAGGATATACATTTACCTTTTCAGAAAATTCAATTTTAAACAGTTAAAACGAATTAAGGTAATTATCCTAATCAAATAAATATATCAAAACTGAAAAAACCAGGCATCTGACGAGTCAACTCGTCGAGTCAGGCAGTGAAATCGTCGAGTTGAGCCAACTCATCGAGTTCCTCTATGAACTCATCGAGTTTGTTGAACAGATTGACGAATCTACTCCCTTCTTCTTTGGACAATTCACTATTGCATCAAATTCAACTGAAAAACATCCTAGGCTCTGATAGGTCTAGTGAGTTTTGAGCATAACTACAACCTATGTTTTCATGCGACCCTAATTGCTTTGAATCTATGTTTTCTACTAGTTGAACATGAAAATTGAATAACAACGCAAAAACCTTAAAAATCATAGGGTTAAAAAGTTTTCCTTACTTGTTATGTAGTAATATCAAGAACACCTTGTAGATCTTGAATCTTGAAAGCTTAGTGCCTCAAATGTGACACCTCTCATGGCTTACATATACCCTTTGAAAGAGGATGAGAGGAGAGATGAGGGAATGCACTTAGAAATCGGCTTCACTTGGATTAGAGGCAAGTGTGTAGGCTGAAACTCCAAGAGGCGAGGTCTTTATATAGCTGAGGCTGCTAGGGTTTTCTGGAGGAAACCCTAATTTCCTACTTAAAGCTTAAGCAGCCCATGGACTCCTCATCACGAGGACTTAGAAAAAAACTTATAGGTCCTCCTTATAATTTACTATCAGTGATTTGCAAAACAACCCCTATTCCTTTGATCGGTTCCTTTAACCCCAAAATTAATTCCAAATTAATTTCTAATTAAATACTAATTAAATAACATGATTTCTAATTAATATATTATTCTCATAATACATTAATAAATCATTTATCAACCTCTCTCTCTCTAAAAGTCATCCTGTCAAGTTGCAAGTGTAAAGGCAACCCAAAAGAACCATGCTACTATCATATCAAGTACACACCAATTATAGTTATGGTCTTAGACACATATTCCAACAAGAACATCTTATAGAACAGCTCCCAAGTCAATGCACTCCTTTGCTCAGGAGAATACAAGCAGTAACAAATCTCCACCAATCCTTCTCTCTGGACCAAAGAAGGTTCAGAGCACACCTAACCTTCTGGTCAGTTGGGCATGAGCAAGTAAAGAAACATCCCTTGATGTCAGACAACCACCTCATGGCTATGATTGGTTCCTAAACTCCATCAAATTTTGGGGGCTTCGTATTGTGGAAGTCCTGATACTGAAAGTCCCAACTCCAATTCCGACAGCAGCAACGACTGTGATGGCTGCAACAACAATATCCTCAGAAAGTGCATCGTATCACTCGTCAAAGTACTTCACCATAGCAGTCTTAGTAGACCCAAACATCTTCGGCAACTGTTCCCGAAAGAGGGAAACAACCTCGTCCTGAAGGATCTCCCTAACCCAAAACCCAGTCAATGCCAGCCCATTCTTGCCACCTGTTCCTGATCTTGATTCGGACCTTGGTTCAAACTTTCGCTTCATCACCATACTAAAAATAAACCAAGGAGATATCAAATAAAACACATATCATACCAGGGAAACCAACTCCCAACAAAGTCCTAGGGGTTGTGACTTCCCTGCTACGCGTACGGGTCCTGTGCTTCTAGTAGTACAGGCCCAAACTATTCCACACCTACATGTATTTGTATATGAGGACCATCACAACAATCCTAACAATAAACACTAATATATGCATACACTCAATATGCATTCTCTAGAGGAAGGTTAAGCATTACGCGACTTGGTCAACTTACCTCACACAACTCATCCATGAAACTTCCACCAACCCTGCAGCACTCGTGTATGCTAATCATACATAACATTGGATCCTATAGACAGTCGAATACTTGATTCTACCCTAAACATTTCATCAAACAATAACAGGAAATAAGGCTAAACCAAACATTCTCATGCTATAAAATCTTAGTTATGTACGACTATGATGCATATTCTAAGCAACTACTATTATAACGTCAATTCCATATAACAAAGAACCCTAGTCTACCAGGCATCATACAATCAGGTTATTCTATCATGCAATTCTTGAAGATCCCTAGCCTATCACTAGCATGTTGTTCTAACATATCACAATATTAAATAACAATGTGGTAATTAGGGTTCTACTTACTGGCTCCAACTATTCGTACAAATTGCATCCTCTTTGATTATTTTGAAAATCATTTTTTAAACCTTTTTCCTTAGTTTGAGACTGGATTCACACGAGTGTTCATCCAGTTCACTCAAACCAAGGCTCTGATACCAACTTGTAACACCCATAAAAATCACAATAAATTTTAACGTTTAAAATCAACCCAATTCATAAATTTTTTACAAATCATAGTTCTCAAAACATTTTCCAAACATAAGAGTCTCCCAAAGTCATAAATCATAAACAAGAGGATGTGTATGGTCACATCTTCACCTTCCTGCAGTTATCTGAAGTACCTAAAACATAACCCAAAATTGTAAACCAACGCTTAGTGAGTTCTCCCAAAGTACTAACACGTGAATAGATAACATATACAATAACAACATGTTGGGTCCAATCAGCTATCAAATTGGAATAACCGAGGCCCAATCAACCATCGGATTGGAATACCCGAAGCCCAATCAAACATCAGCTTGGAATGCCAATATACTATGGGTTCAGTCAACCATCAAGTTGGAATACCCCAGGCCCAATCAACCATCGAGTTGGAATGCTAATATAGAATGGGTCCAGTCATCCTTGGGATGGAATACCCTCGGTCCCAATCAACCATCAAGTTGGAATGACCCTGACCTATTGGCTCATATACAAAGCAGTAAACCACCAACCAAATATGTGCACATATAACAAAAAACATATAATCAGTCTACACACAGTCAAACAGATCTACAGATCACTATGCATAGCATCATCCTATCTACCAAGATACAGATCATGAAAACATACTATCACATAATAGGATATCTAGTCCAATGGGTCGGCCTTGGTGCCTTCGAACTGTAAGTACAGTGAGAGAAAACTCAACTCACAAACTGGACAAAAGCTAATGAGGTCCCAACTCCAAATCTCAGTCCCAACCGACACATATCCATCCAAATGACCAATCACAATCAAAATCCCAAAACACCCTTAGGTAAAAGTTGGTCAAAGTCAAAGTCAAGTTGGTCAAATCAACTGAGTCAACCCAACCAAGTCACCATAGATTGAGTACGCGGGGTGTACTCCTTATGTACGTTGGGCGTACTCGCATGTTGACTACCATCGGGGTGGTTGACATCGTACGCAAGGCATACTACAGGTACACGGGGCGTACTCTTAAAAGCCCAAAAATATCATTAAGTGTTTAATGGCTTAAGCACTCACATCTATTTTTTCAGATCAATGGCTAAAATACCCTCAAGATTCATAAAGTTTCTAACTTAATGACTTTGCATGTCCATTAAGTTCTTAAATCAACTTCTTCATCCATTAAGACCTTCTAAATGATGCATGGAGCAAAACCAACCATTTGGAACCCATTTTTACGGCTCAAGACCCTTCTAAGGGTCTGAAAGGACAACTTAATGGTTCAAGAACATGCTATATTCATGAATCATCATTTTAAGAACAAAAAGTCACTTAAAAGAGAAAAAACCTAGATCTACAAGATGAAGTGGTAAAGATGCAAGCTTTATACCTTCAATATGTTGCAAACAAAGAAGAAATCATAGACCAAAGTGCTCTCAACTCCAATATCTTCTCACCACCTTCTTCTTTCTTCAAACCACTCCAAAACTCTCTTAGAAGATCAAAATTTACTCTCTCTTGCTCTAGGGTTGCTTGAGGGCCGATCTCACAGGAGGAGGCTAGATAAGAAGAGGACATGAGTCCATAATGATGCTTATATATGAGTCAGAACCCTAAAATTAGGGTTTGCATGCTTTCCACGTCGCCCTACGTACAAAGTGTACGCCTAACGTACTAAGGCGTGCCTTAGTACGCTTATCATACACATGTACGCACAGCGTACTCCTCAATCCTAATTTTACCAAAATGCCACTAAGGGTCTTTTTGCACTCTTTCTTACACGTAGTGAGCAAAATGCAATATAATTCAACTATAGGGTACAAAATTAGAAGTACCTTAGCATCGGGATGTTACAAAAACCTTTAGATTTGCATCAAAATGATGTTTAGATGGATAAAGTTTTTTAACATTATCCATAACAAGGTCACAAATTTTCAAGATCTAAACTTCATGCACTTCAAGTGAACAAAAGCTCATAATACCCAAAACTAGCTAGATCTAACAATTTCATCATCAATATTCAAACTTTATACCTCTAGAAGAAAAATCAAGGTGAACAAAGTCTGGATCTACAATCTCCAAAGCAACCAACACTTCTTCAATGAGTTCCTTCTTCTCCAAGGTGCACTAATAACACTCTAAAGAACTTAAAAACACCTTCTTTTTGCTCTCAAGGCTTAATCTAGGGTTAGGGTTTCAAAAGAAGGTGTTTGAGAGGTGGTGGCTGAGAATGGAATGGGTTTGGGAAAGTTAAGGAGCTTAAATAGGGCTCAAACCATGAGAATACGGTTTGGGCACTGATCGCGTACTCTCAGCATACTCAATTTATTTCGAGCATACTAGGGATGCCCTAGTACACCTAGCGTACGCTGCTCAACCCAAAACCGCCCTAACTTCAAAAAGTCGTAAAATCTTCGTTCCATCTCCGTTTTTTATGTTGTTTATATCTACAGAAAGGTGTTGAAGATCTGTACAATAGTATCTTAATATCTTGAACTAAAAACCACTCGAACAAAAATCGATATTTCATGCAAGGACCTAGCCTATGTCTTTTCCCTTTGTAGCCTTCAACACAGAACACAATTCAAGGGTAAAAATCTCTTAAATATCATTACCTCCTTCCACAAGGACTAAAATTTTCCATCTTAAGGCCCAAAACCTTAGACAGTCGACTTCCAGTCCATGACTCATAAATGAAAGAAAACATGATGTTACAGAATCAACATTTTCTCAAAACATGAAAGTTGTCTGAAATTGTGTCTAGTTTTCAATAAATTTTGAATCTCGTCAATTGCAACACCCACATATACGGGCTAGTCAATAATAAATGTTAAAAATGTTTTTTATATAAGATAAATAATCTTAACCAAGAAATATTTATGGTCAACAATTGTAATATATTTCACGTAATAAATAAGAATTATGCGAATATTATGTTTTTCATTATTATTATAATATAAATAGGAAAAATCAATCGGATCGTCCGTAAATCATAAAAATAATTGCGCCAAAACATATATACATTATTATATATTTAGAAGGTACATGTCTCCCCAATCCCGAAAATCAAAATTTCGTAGAAATCCGTCTCCGTATGAATTATATATGATTTAAATAAGATATAAAAGTCAGTCGCGCACAACGAATCTATAACGTAAAAAGCTACGAAGAAAATGGTTGACTTTTAGCTAATGTCACCAAAATGAAAATCATAGTACGCCCTAAAATAGGAATTTTAAGAAAAGGAATGTCAAAAACAGAGTTTGTATGAGAGTTATGATTTTATCAAAATCATTTAATTTTATAAAAATTTTGATGAAAAATAAAGTCTAAATTAACCGACGGAGTCTAATCAAAAGTTGTAGATCTCGTGGATAGCTACACGTGGATATAAAGAACGTTAAAACGGAGTTCATAGGAATGAGTTATAAATTATAATTGCATATTTATGTATTAAAATAAAATATGAATCATATATATATATATATATATATATATATATATATATATATATATATATATATATATATATATATATATATATATATATATAGTGGTTGGAAAATATTGTTCTGTCCTCCGATGTTTCATGTCTGGCCCCTTTCTATATATAGTGGTTGGAAAATATTGTTTAACGCTTATATAATAATAATAATATGACTAATAATTAATCACGATAATAATTAGACTAAAAATCTAGTGGTAATGATATTAGGTTTCATCGAAGGAGAATAAATCAATAGAAGCGAGGCGTTGTCTGAGTTTGGAGTCACCACTTAACTGGTGAGTGCATAGTTACTTTCATCGTACACACACACACACACACACACACATATATATATATATATATATATATATATATATGAAGTATTTAATATAAATTATGTGTTATATGTGCATATTATCTGTGTTCTTAATATCTATGCTGGATGAACCATATATACATGTTTTACTTGATTTTAAGTGTATATGTATTTTATACCTATAAAAATATTGGCTAAAGATGGGTAGATGAATGATGGGAGATGAAAGATGAAATAGATGAACATTTGCAACTATGGACTTAGTGCCTTATAGATGAACATTAGCAGTTGTGCCACAACCTTTATGTGTTTTTAAACTACGTGTTCACCAAATATACTCTGAAAATCCTAACAGTTGCTCCTAAGGGATATTAATGGCAGTTGAGCATAATAGAGAACATCATAATCCTGGTAGCTGCACCTAAATGATAATATCAACAGTTGTGCCTAGTAGAGGACGTCATAACACTGGTAGCTGCGCCTAAGTGATAATATTGGTAGTTGTGCCTAATAGATAATTTTGGCAGCTGTGCCATAGGCAACAATGGACTTTGTGCCTATTCCTTAGGAGAATCCTTAGGACTGAAAAACTAAATGGTAGATGATTCTTAGGGTAGATCCTTAAGAAGTGAAGAAGATAATGGGGATGGGTAATTGGGTTAGTTGTGTGATGATGAAACATAATAACTTTATTATTGTGGGTTGAAAACCCAATGTACTCACTAGGTTTTCCAACCTGACCCACTCAGTTTATTTGTATCATAGATGTCGATACAAAGCTACATTACACTGAGAGATTAAATGAGATGTAGATAACTAGAGTAAATGAATATAGGGTTTGTTTATGCTTATGTTTCTGTATTGACGATTACATCCCAAGGTCTTAATAAAAACAAATTTCATTTCTTTGGAAATGCTTTGATAATATATTTATCATGTTTTTTTTCCTAGGAACAAATTCCTCAATATTATTCTTTAAAAAGGATACTTTGATTTTCAAATAAGCATAAATAAAATATTTTAAAAAACCATGAATTTGGGGATGTCACAGTTAGTATCAGACCATTAGTTTAAGCGAACTAGAAATTTTAGGAAATTTCTAGACTTAAACTTAGGGTGCTAAACGATGATTGTGAGATGAGTATCTGCTAAATTTAGGATGTATGCCTGAATAGACACGAGCACTAGCTTATTTTAGGAAAGATGCCTAAAATTCTTTTATATGATAAATGATTTATGTATCAAGATGCCTTATATGCTATTATTTGATCGGATCTATGGTCTATTGCCGATCAGATCTGGAAATTTTATGAATTCAGATTTCTAAATGTTTAATTACGGTATTAGAACTGACATGTAACTTTTCAGAATGATTAGGAGATTTATACGTCTATCATAAATAAAGCGTTCCTATCTTTATTCTCGTCACTGCACATCGAACGTCTGATTTGGTGTATAGATCAACATGGTGAGAACTCGAAACGGACTGCAAAATGGTAACCCGCAGCCTCAGCCACGAGTGATTGAGCATGCACTAGAGGTAGCAACTGCACCCAAGCTAATCAAGATGGCAGAAGTCCAAGCAATGATTCATGCTATGATGGCCGAACAAAGGTATGAGATAAGGAAAATGTTGCTTAATGGGGACGAACCTATCTTACCAATTGTACAAGCTAAACTGAATGAGGATCAGTCAGAAGAAGGAAACTATAATAGAACCGTTGGCCAAGATGAACCGCCAGTGGTTAGAAGAAATAACCAAGACGAAGGGATTGAAAGAAATGGATGCAAGTACAAAGACTTCACAATTTGCAAATCATCAAATTTTACTAGGGAGAAGATCCAATTGGAGTTATGGACTGGATCTCTGAGATGGAGTTAGCTTTTATAACATGTGGTTGCAAGGGCATTCTTCAAACCACTAACGTTGTTACATCCCCATTTTTCAGGGCCAGAAAAGACCGATTTTTTTTATGCTTTATAAAAATCAGAGTCCCTCTTTTAATAAAAACGTTGCGGAATTTGTTCCCAGTAAAACATGATAAATACGTTAACAAAGCATTTCCGAAGAAAAGCATTTTTAATTCGTTTTAAAACATTTGGGATTTCATCGTCAATATAAAAACATAAGCATAAACAGAACTTACATTTATTGACACTATTGATCTACATCCCTTTAATCTCTCAGTGTAATGTGACGTCATCTCAACACCTATAATATAAATAAACTGAGAGGGTCAGGTTGGGAAACCTGGTGAGTACATAGTGTTTTCAACCCACAATAATATAATTATTATGTTTAAACAATCAAACAAGCGACCCAATTACCCATCCCCATTATCTTCTTTACTTTTAAGGATCTATCCTAAGAGTCATCTATCTCGCGTTCGTTCATTCTGAAGTCCTTTGCTTCTAGAGTTATAGGACTGTCACTAAATCCACAGCTGCCAATGCTCATTCGTAAAGCACTAATTCCATAGTTGTTGGGTACTAAATCCATAGCTACCAGTGTTTATCTAATAGGTACTAAGTAGGTACTAAGTCCATAGCTACCAGTGTTTGTCCAATAGGCACTAAGTCCATAGCTGCCGATGTTATTTGTTAGGCACTAAGTCTATAGCTGTTAATGTTTACTCACATCATCTTTTATCTCTCATCATTGATCTACCCATGTCATACCCAACATACTTGTATATTTAAAATACGTATACAGTTCAAATCATTTAAAACATGTATAAAAAAAACGTTCATCCAGAATAGACAGCAAATATTAAGATAATATGCACACATAGCACGTAGTTTATATAAAATAATTCATATCTATGTGTAAGATGAAAGTAACTATGCACTCACCTGAGAAGGTGGTGACTCGGTACTCGGACAGCGCTTCGTTTACTTTAAAATAATTTCCTTCGACGAAACCTAGTATTATTACCACTAGATTTTAGTCTAATATTTACCGTGACTAATTATTATTCTTATTATTATTATATAAGCGTTTAAACAATACATCCCAACCACTATGTACAGACAGGGGCCAGACTTAAAACACCGGAGGGCATGACCATTTTGGCGTATAGCACTTCTGAAATCCAACAACCCTATGCGGCCCTTTAAACCAGATTTCCCGTACCGCGAGTAGTTAAAAAGATATTATAACGACACTTATATAAGTTATAATACTAGCCCAAATATTTATTATAAATTTATAATAACAATACTAATTCTAAATATAAACTATATTCAAAATAGGGTAAGCAAAACTTACTTACAAGGGGATTTTAGGTAGGAGTCAGACTCTGCAGGGGCAGAACTTCATCGCTGAATCTTTCTAAGAAAGATTCGTGCAACGCTTCAGCGCTCACCTTAATATACTAAAAACTACAGAAAGAGAAGTCGAATCACGAGGGACCGAAATGCTCGGGGGATAAGGAGAGAAAGACTTTTGAATCAAGAGAATGGTGCAAGAAATATGAGAGCCCAAGGGTCTTATTTATACTAATTGAATTTTCAAAAACTACCCTTCATAATTACTTAATGACCTTTTGGTTATATAAACAATTAAACACCCCTCTATAATACTATTTTAAATAGATTTAACGATATTTGTACTAAACTAATGTCGAAAAAACTCAAAATTAGTCTTATAATGATTGCATTGTCAATACCTTTCTAATGATATATACATGTGTATATATATATATATATATATATATATATATATATATATATGTGTGTGTGTGTGTGTGTGTACGTATTTATTTTAATACGTAAATATGTTATTATAATTTGTAACTCATTCATACGAATTCTGTTTTTGACGTTCTTTATATCCACGCGTAGGTGGAGACTTACTCTAGAACTTTCATTTAGACTCCGTCGGCTAATTTTGACTTTATTTTTAAAGTTATATTTTTAACAGTCCGGGACAGGATTGGTCCGTTAAAATTTCATAACTTCTTCAGCCGATGTCCATTTTCGACTGTATTTTTATCGTTACGTTACTAATAATGAGATCTTCGATTCTCGTTTAGGTTGTGTCAGATAAAAACCACTCAATCTAATACTTGAACTTCGGGCTGTACACTGCTAAGCCGAAACTTCAAAAAATTATAACTTCCTCATACGAAGTCAGATTTGGGCGTTCTTTTTATGGACGTTCTCAGTTTAACATATTCTACGACTTTCATTTAGATTACTAAGGCTAAAAGAAGCTCTATCATAAACTCGGATTTCAGTGCTCTTTATATGTACGGAACCCTTGAGACATATTCTACAACTTGGTTAAGGCTATTTATTCGAAATATTATTTTGTCGAAAATCCGATTTCGACCCCTATTATCTCTAAATTGACTAGCCCAGACCTACGGGCGTTACAGTTATGATTTTAGCAAAATCATTTAATTTTAGAAAAATATTGACGAAAAATGTGACAATCGTCAATTTCTGGTCAAGAAATAGTCAAATAAAGTGAATGGGTCAAACCGGTTAACTCAACTAACACTTGTATATTAGGGTTTTCCTTATGCTTAAAGTTGTTCAACTCGCTATTTTAATAAGAAATTACCACCTGGAAAGTTCGTATGTTCGGAAATTGTAAAACCTAATCAAGGCAAGTGATGGATCTATTCGATAAAACCTTATTCCTTAACCCTCGGGGGCATATAACAATCATAACGAGACTTAACAGGATGTACAAACCTTGCATTACGAAGCCTAACACTTAAAAATGTAGCAAACGAAGTCTCTCTCGATCTCTTTCACTTTATGTCTCTGTGTGAAATCTCTCCAAAATCTCTCCAAGTCTGTGAAATCTCTCCCAAATCCCTCCAAGCATGTGAAATCTCTCCTAAATCTCTCTCTGAATGAGAAATCTCTCCCAAATCTCTCTCTAAATGAGAATTCTCTCCAAGTATGAGAAATCTCTCCAAAATCTCTCTCTAAATGAGAAGTCTCTCCAAGCATGTGAAATCTCTCTCAACTTCTTATAATCACTTAGGGCATCTCGACCCTTAACTTGGTTAGAAATCACTCGAAAACGGAAGTTTACGCGAAAAACAGCTCTTAGGAGCCGAACCCCTCCTGAACTGAGCCTCCCTTGGAACCGTGAAGCAACCGAAGCCGAACCTCGCAGAAGAATCCGAAGCCGAACCTCGCATGAGTCACCGAGACCGATCCTCGCACTCTCAGTCACTCCCCTCGCACCTTCGGTCCCCTTCTCTCCCTTTTCGTTCTTTCCTTCCCTTCTCTCAGTTCTCACTCTCTTAGAGCCGAACCTCGCAGGTTCGGTCCAGATTTCCGGTTTTTGACCCAAACTTTGTTTTAAGCTTGTTTTTCGTGATTTTAACGCGGGATTTTCACCAAAACTCGTATTTTAACATAATAAACCCTAAATATTCATATTTTAATTATATTTGGAGGAAAATCATTTCCTAAGAATAATATCTCTTGGATAAGATACTTAAGGTGGAGTGTTGACTTTGCTTTAGTGTATGACACAAGCAACCACCCCATGCCCACTCAATGACTCACCCTTGTCCTTCCACCATACCTAGTCATTCCATAGTACTTTTCCCACTATTTTCCAGCCACACACTTGGTCAAGGCCTAGAAAACCCTCCTCTCTCCTCACATTTCTCTCATTCCTCTCATTTTCCACCAAAAAACAAACTTCATTTTCTCTCACTTTCTCTCTCTAAAATTTTAAGATTCAAGGCTATTCTCCAAGCTTTTCTTCTACTTTTGGTAAGTATTAACATCCTCCATATGATTATTTCACTTCTTTCTACTCAAATAATAGATATCTTGCACAAACATCATCGCATTCATGTTAGATCTTCGAATCTTCAAAGCATCTTCTAAGTGTTCTTGAGTTGAACACCTCTTTTCTTCAACATCCATCCACTAAGAACACAAAAGTTGAGTTCATACCCCTATATATTCATGTTTTTCTCAAGTTTTAAGGGGGGGGGGGGATACCAGTTAAAACACCAAGAACATAACTAAACTCATCGAACAACTTTCATCAGAAAAGTTTAATTCCATTCACGAACTTTTTTGGTCAACTTAAAAATTTTAGTTTTCAAAACTATATTAGATGCAAATAGTTCAGGTTTATACCTTTAAAATGACTGCTTGCACATGTCCATACAATTTCTCTATAATTTATGACGATTTTTTCAAAACTGCCTATCACTGTAACTATAAATCCGGACCAGTCTGTGAATATGGACATTTTCACACAAGTTAGAGACATCTAAAAATCATAATAAAATTTAGTTTTCAAAGTTGTGTAATTTTTTTGTCATTTTTCCAAAACAATTGAGAAATGCTAAAAACAAGTTAACAGCTTACAACTTTCATCACACTTTGTAACACATTGAGAAAAATGTTAATCTTTGATGATTTCATATTTTACATGTGTTTTCCATTGTGGTATAATTATATAATAGAAAATTACCCACTGATTTGTAAGAGTCCTTTTTCATTACAAATAATACAAGATAAGGCATGATAAACATAGTTATGTTTTTGCTATACATCCGACTCAAATAAAATACGGTTCATTTGCATTACAAACGATTTGGATAAACTATAATAGGTATAGTTTATGTTTCATATACATTATAAATAGTTCTGTTAAATTACAATAGGTGTAGTTTATGTTTAATTACATTTTAAACTCATTACCAAAGGTTTTCAGTCATATAAACGGGGCACGAACACAAAGTACCGAGTTTATACAAAAAGGGGTTTTCAGTTCAGTTCACGTAAATATGTTAATGAATAAATTTGTGAGATATTCGCTTCATTTTACCTCCAAAGTAAGAAAGTCAAAAGTCCTGTAAATTGTAAGCAGAGTCTCTTGTAGGGAGAACGTGATAGATGTGTATAGATCTATAATGGGTCTGACAAACCCACACTTGAGTTGCATGCAACAGCTAGATCGACAGGTCTAGGGTGACAAGTGTCATTTAACTGGCGACACCTGAAGAATGTCGTATTACGATGCCGACTGGGTCATAGTATGGTTATAATAACTCACATGGGGTATTAACAAAACATAAGATTTATGGGTTTTTACTTTTAAATTTAACGAGTTTAGGTCGATTTAAACTTTTATAAAATTACTTGAAGTATGGAAAAACACTTGTACATTTCGGTCTTGAATTTTAAGACTACAAGACATTTTATAAGGGAAATATTATATTTTTCTTGAACAAACATCACTTTTACAAAGAAAAGGATTTTAGCATCACATTCAAAAGCTTATGAACTCACCAACTTAATTGTTGATATTTTTTTAAAATACTTGTATTCTCAGGAAATCAACGAAATCAAGTAACCACAAACTTTTGAGGATGGATCGCATTGGAGTTAAACAACTACTTTATTATCATGCTGTAATCAATCATTGAAATGTGTAATATTTTGAAACCATGTAATTCTTTTTCGATTATATTTATGATTGGTTGTATTGCTTTGATCACTATTATATTTGTTGTTATGATACTATACATGAAGTCCGCCACCCCCGGATGTTTCCGCCATCCTTGGTTTGGGGGTGTGACAGATTGGTATCAAAGCATTGTTTATAGTGAACTATGTATATCGAACCACATAAATGTAATGCCCGTAGATCTGGGCTAGTCAGTTTAGACGCAATAAATGTCGAAAATGACTTTTTGGCAAAATATTATTTAGAATAAATAATCTTAACCAAGTTGTAGTATATGTTACAAGGTTTCCATACATATAAAGACTGCCGAAATCTGAGTTATAACGAAGAAGTTATGACCCGTCAAAGTTTCACGACCAAACAGGTACGATACCGGGAAATATAAATAGTGAATTTACGATAGAGCGAGATTTAGCCTTAGAGATCTAAACAAAAGTCGTAGAATAAGTTAAACCAAAAGTGTCCATAAAAAGAACGCCCAAATCTGACTTCGTATGAGGATGTTATGATTTTTTGAAGTTTCGGATTAGCAGTGTACAGCCCGAAATTTGAATATTAGATCGAGCAGTTTTTAGCCGACACAACCTAAACGACAATCAAATATCTCGTTATTAGTAGTGTAACGATAAAAAGACAGACGAAAATGGACATCGGATGAAGAAGTTATGAGATTTTAACGGACCAATCCTGTCCCGGCCTGTTAAAAATATAACTTTAAAAATAAAGTCAAAATTAGCCGACGGAGTCTAAACGAAAGTTGTAGAATACGTCTCCACCTAAGCGTGGATATAAAGAACGTCAAAAACGGAATTCGTATGAACAAGTTACAAATTATAATAGCGTATTACCATATTAAAATAAAGTATAAATCATATATACATACACATATGTATATATCATTAAAAAGGTATCGACAATGCAGTCATTATAAGACTAATTTTGAGTTCTTTCGACATTAGTTTAGTACAAATATCATTAAATCTATTTAAAATAGTATTATAGAGGGGTGTTTAGTTGTTTATATAACCAAAAGGTCATTAAGTAATTATGGAGGGTAGTTTTTGAAACTCAATTAGTATAAATAAGAGCCTTGGGCTCTCATATTTCTTGCATCATTCTCTTGATTCAAGAGTCTTCCTCTCCTTATCCCCTGAGCATTTCGGTCCCTCGTGATTCGACTTCTCTTTTTGTAGTTTTAGTATAGTAACGTGAGCGCTGAAGCGCTGCACGAATCTTTCTTAGAAAGATTCAGCGACGAAGTTCTACCCCTGCAGAGTCCGACTCCTAGCTAAAATCCCCTTGTAAGTAAGTTATGCTTACCCTATTTTAAATATATTTTATATTTAAAATTAGTATTGTTATTATAAATTTATAATAAATATTTGAGCTATTATTATGACTTATATAAGTGGCGTTATAATATCTTTTTAACTACTCGCGTTACATGGAATCTGGTTTAAAAGGCCGCATAAGGTTGTTGGATTTCAAAAGTGCTATACGCCAAAATGGTCCTGCCCTTCGGTGTTTTATGTTTGGCCCCTGTCTGTACATAATGGTTGGAAAGTATTGTTTAAACGCTTATATAATAATAATAAGACTAATAATTAGTCACGGTAAATATTAGACTAAAATCTAGTTGTAATAATACTAGGTTTCGTCGAAGGAAATTATTTTAAATTAACGAAGCGTTGTCCGAGTACCGAGTCACCACCTTCTCAGGTGAGTGCATAGTTACTTTCATCTTACACATAGATATGAAGTATTTTATATAAACTACGTGCTATGTGTGCATATTATCAGAATACTTTTTGTCTATGCTGGATGAACGTTTTTTTATACATGTTTTAAATGATTTGAACTGTATACGTATTTTAAATATACAAGTATGTTGGGTATGACATGGGTAGATGAATGATGAGAGATAAAAGATGATGTGAGTAAACATTGGCAGCTATAGACTTAGTGCCTAACAAATAACATCGGCATCTATGGACTTAGTGCCTATTGGACAAACACTGGTAGCTGTGGACTTAGTACATGTTAGGAATTAGTAGGTATGGACTTAGTACCTATTAGATAAACACTGGTAGCTCTGGATTTTGTACCCAACAACTATGGAATTAGTGCTTTACGAACTAGCATTGGCATTTATGGATTTATTGCCAGTCCTATAACTCTGGAAGCAAAAGACTTCAGAATGAAAAAATGCGGGATAGATGACTCTTAGGATAGATCCTTAAGAGTAAAGAAGATAATGGGGATGGGTAATTTGGTTGATTGTTTGATTGTTTAAACATAATAATTATATTATTGTGGGTTGAAAACCCTATGTATTCACCAGGTTTCCCAGCTGACCCACTCAGTTTATTTATATTACAGGTGTTTTGAGATGAAGTCACATTACATTGAGAGATTAAAGAGATGTAGATCACTAGTGTAAATAAATGTAAGTTCTGTTTACGCTTATGTTTCTGTATTGATGATGGCATGCCAAATGTTTTATAACGAATTAAAAATGCTTTTCTTCGGAAATGCTTTGATAACGTATTTATCATGTTTTACTGGGAACAAATTCCGCAACATTTTTAGTAAAAGAGGTACTCTGATTTTTATAAGCATAAACAAAATCGGTCTTTTCTGGCCGTGAAAATGGGGATGTCACAATAAGATATACAAACTATAAATGCATTGGGACTAAAGTCTATGATTTAAACATTTTCAAAAAAGTATTCTTTTAGAAATAAATAGTTTCTTTTTAAAAGTATAAATACATACATGCATACCGGTATAGTGTCGCGTCTAAGGTGAAAACAAAAGTAAAACTAGGAGTTGAACACTACGAGTAGACCTTGGGATATGTAATCAGACTTGGGATGGATATAGCCTGGTCAACTATATTTATCCAAGGTGTGACTAATGTATGCCGAAGTATGGTCGTAGTGAGCAACAAGCCTAAAAACTTTCCATACAAGAAAATTACTAAGGACCAATTATAACATTTAAGATACTATAGGAGTATTTTGTAATATCATAATGTATGTGAAAACTAAACAGATCCTTAAGAATAGGTCTATAGCCACTAAGTGGATACTCTAAAATTATATATAACTTAGAGATCATAGACTTAGAATCTGTGGTTATTGCCTTACCTCCTTTTCGTTGTTTGGATGTGGACCTAGGGTAGGATCACTTATTCGAAGGTCTATCATATCTTATTATATGTAATTGGTATTCACTATGTCATTATAGCAGTAACCAATGAGGATCAAACCCCCATAAGTATTTCTAGGAATACGACTAATATATGCTTCCTACCCCTCCTATTCTTGCACATATAGCTTAGCAAGATTCTACTTACCAGGCGACCCCTACCTTCCCGACCAGGGAAATAGTGGATGGTTAGGAGAAGAACCCAAAGAAGACCACAACGAAGAACCCGAGGAAAACGAGGAAGAAGAATCTAAAGATGAGGAAATCAATATAATGACGAGTGAAGATGAAGACGAGGAAGAATCAGAAGAGGAACCGGAGGTGATCAACCCTCCATACATAGTCAGGGTTCCCGCAAACCGTTTCGACTACATCGAACCTGTTCCCTATTGGGCAACCATGATCGATGGTTGAAGTCGACAGTAACGACAGCGATCACCATTTGGAGACCAACAAGGTTGCTATGACCTCAACCACGGGGGACTGACTGACAGAGCCCTCTCGGCGAAGACCCGGCAGATCACATACATCAAGGGATCAAAATAGGGAGACTGAGAATCAAGTCCGGGAACTGCGTGCTACTATAGATGCTACCATGCCACAAACTTGAGGCTTGGAAAGAAGCTACTATTTCAGAGACCAAATTCATTGGGACTTTATCACCACTCGGGTGGAGGCAAAAGGATAACAGGGTAGATGCACGACACTCGAAGGGAGAATGGTTGCAGCCAAGCGTCGATTGGAAGAGCTGCAAGGTGCATCAACTTTGTCCCAGGCATCGCAAGGGACGGATCGTCGTGAGTAGAGTTCATACTGCTCACAAGACCTGGTAGATTAAGTTCATGAGTATGCATTGGTGCTACTATATTATATGTGTATGCTCAACCCTACGATTTAAATGGTTATACTAATCGTGGGATTTAATTGTTGTCAAAACTTTTCCTTACAATGATCTAGTGTAGACCTACATCGAGGTCAAAACTTTCTCTGAAACCAAAATTTCTAGAATCACATTTAAAAAATGGACTTACGGCAGGCCCATTAGACTTGAAGGCCTACCAAGTCTTACTCGTGCAATTACTAAGCAAGCATCAAGCAGTCGTAAGAAGGACCTAGCTTGGATCAAATTACAAGGTTTCACTTAGATACAAAACTACAAAAATTCATGGGTTTATTATAAATAGACATTCATTAGGAATTGTTTTTAGAACACCTTAAACACTGGAATATGTTACAATTTGAACTAAGATAAACTTAGTTAGAAAACTCGCAACGTATAGCCATTCTAAAGACTCATTATCGTCTCACCTTTAAACATTTGGTTGAATGGTGTCATCTTCGTAGACCTATAGGGTGCGATCATACCAGCACTAATGCACCAGATCCCATCAGAACTCCGTAGCTAAGTGTGTTTGGGCAAAGATAGTAACTAGGATGGGTAAACATAACATCCGTACAAAACCTACTTCTACCCATTTCCGTAACTCCATCTCAGGAGTGTTTAGCAGAAACACTAAGAATAGTGCAACAATGTGCAAAAAATTATATATGTGAATATAAATCGTAAGAATGCACTTGAGATAATCATCCCCACTCAAGAAGTCGTTTTTCATCATGAAACAGAACTATGTCTTCACCAAGAGGCAACCAACCAAGTAGCAAGGCGCAAACCCTACAGATAGACTCTGCTACTTTTCAAGCTGCAGTCACGACAGCCGTAACAGCTTTCACGGCGCAACTCAATGCTAATAACGCCAGCATGGGTGAAGGCGGTGTCAGTAATACTAACCGCAGTAACAGTCAAGAACACCAGTGGGTGTCCACCAACGAAGGCGCCCCAGACCACAAACCTAAGAACAAGAAACAAAAGTTGGGACAAAAAGAATCACACTCTAACTCAAAAAATCGCTAAAAGATAACAATCCGTGGCTGCCCCTATGATTAAACCAACGATCACGACGCATGCCTCGGCCTTTGCCACAACACCTGTCACTCAAGCACTAACCAGGTGGTATATTGCAAAACTTCCAAAGTGTAACAAGTGTAGCTACCACCACCATGGTTCTTATCGGGTATTTCACTGTAAAAACCGCAATAAGAATGGACACACTTCCCGCTCTTGCAGAACCCAGACCCGGCTCATCGCCCCAAACACCAACACCGATGAAAATCCAGTATGCCATCGATGAAGTAAGATGGGACACTTCAAAAGAGACTGTCTAACTGAGAAGAATGATGGGAGAGTAGGAGGAGTGTGACAAACAAACCAACAGGAGCAATAAGGAATCTTATTAGGCCTTTTGTAGTGTTTCCAACAAACAAAAAAGTTTAAGGACCATATGTTTGTAATGAATTTGGTATGTTTGCTAAAATTACCATCTTTCATAAAGTAGTTAAAACATTCTCTCATTCAAATCAAATCAAAGACACTCATATATGACCTTAGGGTCATTATCGATGAGCTGTGATGAATTAACGTATACATCAGGATTAATTATAATCAAAATACTACAGAATTAAACAGAATAGTTCTCTCCTAATTCCTGTTTCATGTCTAGTGGTGGCATTCAGATAAATCCCTTCACCCTTCGATTTCAACAATGTAAAATGACATACGACTTGCATATACCGATCAATCACGGGATGATCGGTCGTGGTTCACAATATAAGGTATCATTACAAGCTATCAAAACACACATACTACCAGCACTAGCTACGGTGGTATAAACAATTAATAGTAACAATAACATCGATCAAAACAGAAAACACTAAAAACAAATACAGGATGCACTACCACTCTAACGAATACCTATTACGAATACGACTTGATACATGTGTCATCGATAAAATCTGGTGTCATCATTCGATATGGATTGGTTGGGTCATCACCTTATCAATTGCATATGTTACGAGAAGACCCTCCACTTAACTAGCTGAATATCGAAACCCTTGTCTCTCATAACCTTAAATCAATTTCTAGAGGTGTGTTATACCTTCTGTAACATTTTCAATTTATTCCTAGTAAACCTTTCAAGGATATCACTTGTATAACAGGTTAAGATCAAGCATGAAAGCTTGGGACGAATACAGTTATCCTATCACTACTGAGGGTATATGTGAGGATAATATGTAATTAATATTCTATGAGCATCGGATCGCTGCAAGTATCTTTCTTAGAAAGATTTAGCGACGAAGATTTTCCACTGCAGAGCCCGGCTCCTAGCTGAACCCCCTTGTAAGTAAGTTACGCTTACCTTACTTTAAGTGTAGGTTATGTTTAAATTTATTATCATTATTATGAACTTATAAACTATATATATATATATATATATATATATATATATATATATATATATATATATATATATATATATATATATATATATATATATATATATATAATATGATATAAAAAGTGTTATTATAATATCTTTTAACCGCTCGCGGTACGAGGAATCTGGTTTAAAGGGTCGCATAGGGTTGTTGGATTTCAGGAGTGTTATACGCCAAAATTGTCCTGCCCTCCGGTGGTTTATGTCTGGCCCCTGTCTTTACATAGTGGTTGGAAAATATTGTCTAACACTTATATAATAGTAATAATACTAACACTAATAATTACTAACGGTAAATATTAGACTAAAATCTAGTGGTAATGATACTAGGTTTCGTCGAAGGAAAATAAATTAATAGAAGCAAGACGCTGTCTGAGTTTGGAGTCACCACCTTAATAGGTGAGTGCATAGTTACTTGCATCCTACACATATATATGAAGTATTTAATATAAATTACGTGTTATGTGTGCATATTATCTGTGTTCTTGATATCTATGATGGATGAACCAAATATACATGTTTTACTTGATTTTAACTGTATATGTATTTATACCTATAAAAATATTGGGTAAAGTTGGGTAAATGAATGATGAGAGATGACAGATGATATAGATGAACATTGGCAGCTATGGACTTAATGCCCTATAGATGAACATTGCCAGCTGTGCCACAACCTGTAGGTGTTTTGAACTACGTGTTCATCAGATGTACTCTAAAAATTCTGGCAGTTGTACCTGATAATGGCAGATGAGCCTAATAGAGAACATCATAATCCTAGCAGCTTCACCTAAATGATAATATTGGCAGATGTGCCTAATATAGGACGTCATAACCCAGTCAACTACGCCTAAGTGATAGTATTGGCAGCTGTGCGTAATAGATAATTTTGACACCTGTGCCATAGGAAACAATGGACTTCATGCATATTCCTTAGGAGAATCCTTAGGAATGAAAAAGTGAATGATAGATGATTCTTAGGGTAGATCCTTAAGAAGTAAAGAAGATAATGGGGATGGGTAATTGGGTTAGTAGTGTGATGATGAAACATAATAACTTTATTATTGTGGGTTGAAAACCCTATGTACTTACTCGGTTTCCCAACCTGACCCACTCTGTTTATTTGTATCACAGGTGCCGATACGAAGCTACATTATGTTGAGAGATTAAAAGTGAAGGGTTTTGAGCATTCTAACACTCTTATGGTGTACATGCAACCCTATAAACCTTGGATATATGTTTTCTCTATTATACATGCAAATATTTAATATTCCAAGGTTTCATCCTAACTAACATAATAAGAAGTATATACAATACAAGAATCTAGTAGAATGACATACCTTTTGATGTAGCTTGAAGTCTTGAACCTTTTAAGAGCTTAGTGCCCCAAGTGTTGCTCCTCAAATGATGCACACAACACCAAGAACCCTTAGAATAACTTGAGAATGAGGATACTTGCACCAAATCGATTTTGCCCTCTTGTGTACACACACTAGTGCCATTTCATGAACCATAGACCTCTATATATAGTGTGGAGGATTAGGGTTACATTCATGTAAACCCTAATACCCATGACCTTTCATTTTCATAGGATCCATGGGTTAAAAACTCCATGTACTATCCATGCAATCCTAGCTCAACCTAAATGATCTTGGCCTACCATATATATATATATATATATATATATATATATATATATATATATATATATATATATATATATATATATATATATATAATTCCATATTTAATTAGTTCCTTTTGATCACTAAATTAATTCTTGATCAATACTAATTAAATAATACGATTTCATATTAATATATTAGAACTTATAATATATTAATATAAATCACTAGTATCCTTTTTCTCATTTTTTTCTATCCAATTGTTCCGATGCCATGCAACCCAAATGGACCATGCCAAATCGGGTCAAGTACATACCAATAATAGTTATGGACTTAGACACTTATCCAACAAAAAGAGATGTAGATTACTAGAGTAAATGAATGTAAGATCTGTTTATGCTTATATTTTTGTATTGATGATGACATCCCAAAGTTTTAATAAAACAAAATTCATTTCTACGGAAATGCTTTGATAATATATTTATCATTTTTTTCTGGGAACAAATTCTACAATATTATTCATTAAAAAGGATACTCTGATTTTCAAATAAGCATAAATAATTTTTTTAAATAACCGTGAATTTGGGGATGTCACATCAATCATAGTTACGAGTCATGAGATATTGTCAAAACACTGACGAGGGGTCAAGCTATCCAACAACATCCTTTTTGTGTCTTCATATTGCTAAGCTCACATTTTCCTACTTCTAGCTCCTCGTTTGCTTTCTTTTTGTCTCAAGCCTTTCTTTGCTAGTACATATTTTGTCTCAAGCCTTTCTTTGCTACTATAAAAGATATTTCAAACATAATAAGTACCTTTTGTCTCAAATGAAGCATAATTATAGCTAAAAGTGTTAGAAATATGCGTGAAATAGATAGTTTAATATACACATGTCACTGACCATAAATATAGGGATGTCACATATCATCGGTATCGATACAAAGGTACATGAATGATGAGAGATTCAAGGAGATGTAGATTTTTAGTCTAAGATACTTTAAGTTATGTTTATGCTAGAGGTGGCAATCATGTCGTGTCGTGTCGGGTTCATGTCATGTCAAAACACTAAACGGGTTGAAAGTGTTTGACACTAACCCGACTCATTTAACTAACATGTTGTGTCATGTCAACCCGTTTATTTTCGTGTCGAATTTGTGTTAGGTTTCGTGTTAAGGGTATATTTTGAAATATATCGTGTCATGTAAGGTTAAAAGATTGAGCATGTTGAAAGAGTGCGATTTGGGTAGACAGAAAAGAAAAACTAATAGTTTGGAGATAGAATAAATGAAGTCATAGCAAATTCAGATGACAAAATTGAAAGAGTGGGAACTGGGGAGGTGGAAGACAAGATCATGAGGATGAGAGAATGGTCAAATGGACTGTATAGTTTGGTAGAGAACGTAAAAACTGAATGTGAATTGTTGATCTACACGGCTAAGTCATGTCAACATTATAAAATGATTGAATCCAAAGGTTTTCTTTTACTTATTCTTTTGGTTTTGTATATTTCTAGTTTACTTAAAGAATTAAAAAAACTTGTATATAAATAAACGGGTGATTTTCGAGTCATATTCGAGTTTGAATTCTCAGCCCTAACCTTACCCGTTTAATTTCCATGTCGTATCGTGTCAACCCATTTATTTAAACGAGTTGAAATATCTTACCCAAACCCATTTATTTCATGTCGAGTTCGTGTAGGGTTTCGTGTCATGTGAATTTTTTCCACCTCTAGTTTATACTTATGTTTTGTATTAGTTATGAAATACAAAGTTTTCTCTTTAAACGATATTAATGTAAAATGTTTCTTCAGAAATGCTTGATGTTAATATTATCTCACATTGAAATAATATTTTTGGGACAAAATTCCGTACTAATAAATACTCCGTTTTAAATAAGGATAAATAAAAAATTTTAAAAATGGATGTAAAAATAAGAATGTCATAACATTCAATGAATTAAACTATACCATTGTGGGGGCTTTCAATGGATATAGAATTCAAAGGTCATTGAACTCTTCAATGGAAAGAATCTTATCATTATTAAATATATATTTTATTGAACTTTATAAAGTTTAATGCATTGTAAAAAAAGATTTGATAAAGATGAATGGATATGATAAAATGATGATGTGGTAACCCATTGAATGAATGTTGAGTATATATATTTATAGTTCATTATCTCAACCATATTGTGGGATTTTTGTTTTTTCTTCAGTTTGATGAGCAACAGTTTATATTTGTGGTTCATTATGTCAACCATATTGTGGTTTTTTTTTCAATTTGAAGTAAATTTGATGTTTCTAGGCAAAATGAAGTGCAGATGTTTTTCAGTTCCATTCTCGGTTCTCATGTTTACTTTTGGAAGTATTTCCCTCAATTTGCATGTGTGTTTTATTGGTGTATGTATGTTCACCACCATGCTCAATTTCCATTATATTCCCATATATGTATCTAGTGTAATTTAGTTGAACGAGATTTCAATTTTCCTTTATTTAGGCCATTGTGAGTTTGAAAAATGAGATGAAAATTGAGTGCTTGGTTATTTTTCTTTCGTAATTCACTGTGTTGGGTCTTCCTCTTACCCAAACATGCCTATCAGGTGTTTGAAATATTGCCAAATTGAGCTTTAGGTTTGCATTTTGAAGATGACGAACACCATATGAAAACATGATTTGAAAATTAGTTGAAACATGCCTATCAAGTGTTCGAAATACTACCACAAGAGCCATGACATATCTCTGAGGAACCTCTCTGGCTTCCAAGGTCTTCCACATCGCCTTACATGATAGATTTTTTGGGTTTTGAGCATAACATCAATCCTATGGTGTACATGCACCCCTAATTGCTTTGATATAGGTTTTTCTATAATGAACATACAACTATGAATAACAAAGCAGTAACCCCTAATGACTAGCATAAAAATCTGAAAATCACATACGATTAGGGTTAGAAACATTACCTTGATTGTTATGTAACAGTAACAATCACAATCCTTCTTGATCTTGACTTCTGAAAGTCTACTGCCTCAAATGTTGGACCTCTAATGGAGTCACAAACACCCAATGCAAAGGAAGACTTGGAGAGGGAAGGATTTCTATTATGGCTCTCTTAGAATCTTGCATTGGTCGAAAATCCTTAACCATGGGGTCGATTTATACTTGTGGCTGCTAGGTTTTTAGGTGGAAATCCTAATATGACTTCTTAGTCCCTAAGAAATCCAAGGAAACCTTCTAGAAGGCACCTTGGACGAATTCCTTGTGGACTTCCCGTAGAATTCATCCATCCCTTCTATAAGGTGTCCACAGCCCAAATTACAACGATCATATAATTGCAATATCAGTCCCCAATTATTTAATCAGTTTCTTTTGATCACCAAATTAATTTTTGATCAATACTAATTAAATAATATGATTTCCAAATAATATATTAATCTTCTAATATATTAATAAAACCATTTCGAGTACCAATTTATTATACATATATTAAATTATACTCTCTCTCCTCTTGGCACCCTATCAAGTTGCATGAGTGAAGGCAACCCAAAAGGACCATGGCTCATAATCGGGTCAAGTACATACCAATAATAGCTAGGTTCTTAAACACCTAATCCAACAGTCTCCCACTTGGATAAGTCTAATAACTATTATTTCAAGTACGACTTCAGAACCTGATTAGCAATCGTAGCTTTCAAAAGTCGTTGTAAAACACTGATCTTATCAGCAACGCATCCTTTAGATAAGGGATCATATATTTCTCCATTCTAGATATTGTATAGACATAAGACATGGATAATAATCATTCTCTCTGTCTATCTGTTGTTTCCCGATTTCCGATTTACAATGACTGACAATAAACTACAATTGAACACATCAACTTAGTCCAGGCTTGGCTAAGCGCTTTAGGGTGTCATCACTAAATCATCTAGGGGCCCACAAATATCGCTTTTATCCCACTTTCGTTAAATGGAACGGATAAACTTTGACTTATATGCTTGCTCTATTTACTCATCAAATCACACACAACAATATGTTTTATAACACCAAGTTACTGGTGCGTTTACATATTATTAACAAGCAACTGACTTGTAAACTGCAACTATATGTCTCCATTTCAAGAATACAAGATATTATCGTCTCCCAATCACTCGCGATAAAATCCATGAAGTGATTCACATGAGCGTGGGTTTAATCCAATACTCAAATAATATTTCAGGAGCACTCATGAACAATGCAACAAACTTTTTCTATGTCTAAACCCTTTAGACAATCTACAGTCGGATTCATGACAATTTTACCTCATTAGCTACTTCCAAAGTATGATTGACTGTGGATGTTTGAATAACCTAGTTATTCAGGAAGTCAAAACATGCAAAGTGAAACACAAGAATAATCGAACCCAATATGACCCCAAACCTTTGAGTATAAATAAAACACTTTTTATTTAATCACCATATTGATTACACATTATTCATTGTATAATGTTTCGGATAATTAACTTAATACTTGAATTGAAACAATAGTCATCCTATGCTCCTAGCATTCACACTATGTTTACCTATGGTCCTTACCTTGTGAAATAGATCAATTGAACACATTTTAAATGATACTCATTTCACATTTCCCAATCCTTATACCAAATTCTTCCAAGTATTAGAATATGTTAAATTCTAACATTTTATGCATTGATCCGTTCGTAATGTCATAGCACCAAAGTCACCAAGACTTTGCCAATGAAATTACAAAGTGCTTTATAGATACAAAGTTTCACATTCAAAGTACATTCCTTTGAACATTCTTCGTGTATAAAAGTTTCTAATCTACATAGATTCTTAATATCCAACTCCCATTATGGAAACATTTCCATATTTTCCATATGACAACACATTCTAAATAGAATCCTATCTATTCATAATAATGTCAATATGGTCCATCCATTACTATACTTCCAACTGCCCACAATTGACCAATCCTTGGCGACCTTGTATCGTACTTGACAGTTGTTTAACTTACTTTAAGCATATTCGATTCTTGTCCTTTTCCCTCTTAATGCCATAGGCATTTGGAAAATCAGAACGATCAAATATTACAACATATGCAATAGATCCTATACCCGAAGCATATGAGATATTATACATAATGTCTTAAATAAAGTCATCATACTTTTACCAGTCTCTTGCTATAATATTTCTCTATATAGAATTTATTTATGTTGAATCTTTTCAACATAACATTCATATATGTCCTTTGACTAAATTTGATTAAAATTTCACGATCTAAGCTTTTAGAATTTGAAATGAAGTATAAGTTCCTCTCCCTTAATTATAGCAAACCAGCTTTTCAACCTCTGCAACTTTGCGAATTGAAACTTTTGTTTTCTATAATTAATATTGCTAACTCGCAACACTTAACATAATAATCATGATCCCACTAACATGATAATTACATCCTTACCAGCATGATACTTATGCTCCCACTAGCTTTGATATGTATTCAAAAATCAGCTGGACTTCTAGAAATCAATGCTTATTGACTTCCTTAACCAAAGTTCATAATTCTGATATCAAACACTTCGATAAGCTTTTATCTAAGCTCATACATCTTTTGTTATAAAGTTGATATGTATGTCTAAAATTTTTCAGAACTCACAACAGTAAGTCCCGAATGTTCAAACTAATTGCCAAATCTCATAATTTAAACTATGAAAAGGGATTTCGTAATCATAATCGAATTTCAGAATGCAATTTACACAATTGCTATCTCCTTAAAATCTTCTTATTGAAAGCGTTTCCTCATAATCATTTTCATGATCGGTGAGAAACCGTGTCACTTAGATTTTATGGTGTATGCGTTCCTATCCATATGAATTTATGATAACCCATATCAGAAGACAAGTTTTGTGACAAAACCAAACTCATGTGGACTAAACTTATTCAATCTTAATTTTTGCCTTCTAGTAGCACAAGTGTCTACCATTGCTTCCAGTTTGTTCTACAGCTCACCAATACAGATCAATGAACTTTCATTGATTAAGGTTCTTTGCCTTTATGCATTCAAATGAGAACTCATAGAACTCACATACATAGTCAACTCAACTGGAATGGCACAGAAACAAGAATATGTCAACACGATAGGTTACAAACCTCAAGTCATGTGCTAGTGTTTAACAATAGGTTTACTCTTGATTAGTTCTTGAACCTTTTCAATATCATTTAGACTCCTACTGACTTCTTGACATATAAGATTCTCTTGTCAAGAACCATTCCTTGACAAACAAATATTCAAGAGTTAATGCAGATTCTTATCATGACAAACACTTCACATAATTGGTCTTAGTTGGTCTTGTTCGATTAATGTCTAAGTCCATAACTATATTTGGTATGTACTTGACCCGACCCGGCATGGTCCATTTGGGTTGGACTTCACCAACACAAATTATATGATTAGTATTAATATATTATAAGTTCTAATATATTAATATGGAATCATATTATTTAATTAGTATTGATCAAGAATTAATTAAGTGATCAAAATGAACTAATTAAATATGGACTCTTATATATATTGAATGGGCCAAGTTCATTTAGGTTAGGCTATGCTCTCATGGATAGTCCATGGAGTGTTTAACCCATGGATCATATGAAATGAAAGGTCATGGGTTTAACCCTAGTCTCCATACTATATAAAGATGTCATTGGTTGGTGAAATTTGGACTAGTGTGGTACACTAAGAAGGGCTAGCCGATTTCACTAGAGAGAACCAAGTATCCATATTCTCTAAAGTATTCCAAGGTGTTTTGGTGATTTGTGATTCCACTTGAGGCTTCCACACTATTGGGGCTAAGCTCTTAAAGCTTGAAGACATCAAGCTACATCAAAAGGTATGTCATCTAACTAGTACTTTGTAGTATAAGAACTTCATAATATGCTAGTTAGGATTAAAGCCTTGGAAAGTTCTTATTTGCATGTATAATAGAGAAAAAAATAGATCCAAGGTTTATAGGGTTGCATGTACACCATAGAAGTGTTAGAATGTTTATAACCCAACAGTGGTATCAGAGCCTAGGCTTGTTTTCTTGTTATACTTTCAAAACTGCTTAAAAAATCGAAGTTGTTTGCTGTCTGATCATCAGACTCGGCGAGTCCATCAGGAGACTCGGCGAGTCCATGCATAAAAAGTGATCAAATTGATCCAACTCGTCGAGTTGGTTCATGCACTCGACGAGTTGGATCCCCAGACAACATAAATTCAACTTTTTTGGCTAGAATTGGACTAGGAACATTACCCTAAGATGTTTTTGGACTTATAAACTTGTTTTTGATGTGGTAATGTTCATGCTAATCCAATTTCAAAGATAATTGTCAATAGATTCATGTTTTGTATTAGTTTAAAGTTTAGACTAATTACATGAAAAAGTTTGATTTGAATTATCTTGTTCTTATGAGTTGCTTAGATTAATAGAAAAGTTGAGTGAAATAGTTGTTTTCAATCCAAATTAATCTAAGAGTTGATTCTAAAATGTGTTTTTGTAACTTGTCCTCAAGTTATATGAAAAGTCACATTTAAGTTTCATAAAACTCATAAAATTTGGCAATGGTTACAAAAAAAAAATGAAGAGTCTTGTCATCATTAATTGTATTTATGACTCCATAACTTGTCCTCAAGTTATGGAGGTTCAAGTGTCACTTCATTAAAGAATAAAGTGTATAACCTTAATAATTAAATAAGTTATAAAATAAAGAAAAGTTAATTCTTTTATTAGTTTAAAGCATGGTTGCAGAATCGAGATTAATCGGCGATTAATCGTGGATTAATCGTTTGGCGTTCTCCAACCGTCAAGGATTATGGCATTAATCAGACATTTAGGATTAATCGGGTTTGGCGGGATTAATCGGCCTTGGCGGGATTAATCGGTCAACAAAAGTCAAAAAACACAAAAAATCGAAAAAAAAAGTCAAAAAAAAGGTCAAAAAAGTTTATTTTTTTTAAAAAAAATTCAACAAACCAACTTTCTTTTTTTACTCCAAAATTTTCAAAATTTCAAAATTTCAAATATTATACCAAAATGTTCATATTTTCGTATTTCCAAATTTCAAAATTACAATTTTTCTTATTAACTAATTTTGAAGTACTTGTTTTTCTTAAGATATATTAATATTTAATTAATTCTAATATTTTATTAATAATTTATGGTCTCTGATTAATCATCGATTAATCCCCGACAACACCGATTAATCCCTTAACACCAGTCGACCGTTGAGCTACCGTCAAGCGATTTTTACAACCTTGGTTTAAAGTCTTCCATAACTTGTCCTCAAGTTATGGAACTTGAAGAGTTTTTGGATTAAAACTACTTTAAACACATAAGTTATGGAATTACATTAGTTTGAATAATTTCAAAACTTGCCCTCAAGTTTTGTAATTTGAAAAGTGTTCTCTTATGAATACTTTAATTCCAAGTTAGCCCTTAGAATTTTAAAAGTTAAAATTCAACCCTTATACTTTATAATATTATAAGTTAATAATATTTATATGTATGTATAAGAGTAAAGTCAGTCTTACTGTTAGTAGGCGTCATTCACGAAGCCGGTCTATCAGGGGGTATAAGGTTACTGCCTATAAAATGGCAGTTTAATGGGTGTCCCCTCTCACCCAACGCTTCCTTGACTGGTGGAGGGTCGTTAGTCGAACGGGTTTGATAGGACTATAATTCTCCCTTCATTAAAAGTATTAATGATAAATACTAAATAACTAAACTCTTAATAATACCCAATCTTAGTTACTTAGGAAAATGTGAATAAGGTGCTAATCCATGAAATTACACTTTGCACTTTGTTTAAGTCGGTTAGTGAAGTGTGTGTGGTTAACCGGCACACTAACTCGTATTTAACAAGGTAGGCAAAGGGTAACTTAATGTTTATCATAGTATCGATGGAGCGTGTGTGGTTAACCGGCACATCGATTGAGGGGTAAACACTTAAGGGTACCAAGTAATTTGCATGGTTACTTCACACCTTGTTTTGTGATCCTCGGCATCCCAGTCACAAAAACTGAAGGGCACACTCGAGATTGAAACATGTCATTGAATAGTTCAATGAATCTCAAAGATCTAGGAGTTTCAAATCCAATTAAAACCTAATGATACATTTCGTTTATCTTGGTGGAAATTGGTGAATCGTCATTCACCTACCTTCAAATGTTTTATAGCATGGATTACGGCATCCCTCTTCTAAGTTATAAAATAGTTTGTTGGCTCCTAGCCTTAATATTTCATATTGGGTGTCATATTAAGGACTTAAGATCAACTATCTTGAATATCTCCCAAAAAGATGTTTGGTCTAGACATCTATGATCTTCCCAAATCTCTTGAAACAAGCTTTCCTAAATGAAGATAATGTCCTTTGGAAATCATACTTCTTTAACCCCTCCAATTATTCTCCCTAACCCACAAGTTCAAGGTCATTCAAGCCCTATTTGCAAGGCAAGGTCTAGGTGTGATCATATCTAGGAGATGTAGTCACATATTGACAAGCCGGAAGAGTTGGGTGTCAAAGTCTTGATAAAGTTGGTGGTTCAACTACTTTCTAAGTCACATAGTGAGCTCTTTTGGAACACCTATGAAACAGACTATGACAAGACCTTTAATGATCTTATCTATTTGCTAAGATTAACTTCCTTAAATTTTATGGACATTGAAAATGATGACATTGGATATCTAGTAAAGCTCTCTATTCCCAGTGGAAAGGGATCGGCCATAGTCAACTCGGTTGACCAAATGGTAAAGAGAAAGGCTAAGTCTGAGATATTTCCATGTACCATTATCAAAGGGTCCATATGTTTATATTGCCAAAGGAAGGGGCATTAGTTGCAAAGCTGCCAAACATACCTAAGGATGTTAAAGTCAATAAGTTTGACTCTACTTCAGGTAAAGTCTACTATCTAACTCTGCTAAGTTTCTATTCTGAGATTCTTGATACATGATGTGACTGGGTCACATGGTGATGTTTTTAAGAATCAAAGAAAAGTGAAGAAACTTAAAGAAAGAATATGTTGAATCTGATCGCGTAGATGGATTTCTATTGCATAGTTTGAAGATTGGATTCTTGAGCTACTTCTTAGGAGTTATGAGATATTGCTTAGGAATAGATAACAACAAGTTTTCATATGTATTGTAAGGACAAGTTCTTCCACAAAGGTTTTTAAAAATAAAAGAAAAATTTTTGATTTTGTTTATTTTAAAATATCCTTACAATGGCATTTGAGGAAAATTGTTGCTTATATGATTCCATTAATAGCAAGAGAGGAAATAGGAAATTGATTCTTTCAGTTGTGGTAATGTCTAAATTTACCAAATAAGGAAAGATTCTCATCACCCAAGTTTCAATTGGACCGGAACTTGGAATCATGCAAGTTGTATAGCATGTTGAATGAGAACTTTCAAGTATTGGAAAATTAAGACTTACTACTTGTTCACATGGATGTGTGAGTCAAGTAACGGACTAAGGGATCGAGTACACATTCTTGTGCACTGATTAAGTCCACCGCGAAAGATTAATAAGATTATTCGTCATAGTTTACTAAAGCTCAGTAAACATGGTTATACTTACAAGATTAAATGTAACTCTGAGACATTGGAAATGGTTCCAATGTAAGGCAGAGCAAATAAGTTAAGTCAAGAAGATGAGTCATACTTCGTTCCAATATAAGTCTTAGAGTCATACTCCAAGATTGTAATTTGAGTGACATGTCTTAAAGAAGGTTTAAAACACTTGTCAAATGTAAGAGTAAAAGTTTCCTACTCTTGTACATTTGAAATTGGTAAGTTGTGATGTTTTGGATAAAACAAAGACCAAATAAGGCCAATTGTGTGAAGTGTTTGTCTTGATTAGAATCCACACTATCTCTTGGATGTTTGAAAAGGGAGTCTTATAGGTCAAGAGGACAGTGGGAGTCTTAAAGGTCTTGAAAGTCTCAAGAACTAATCGAGAATAAAACCTGAAGTTCTTCACTAGCACACGACTTGAGGTTTATAACCTATCATGTTGACATATTCTGTGCCCATTCCAGTTAAAGTTGGCTTTGCATATGAGTTCTTAGAGTTCTCAATTGGTTGCGCAACAAATTGGAAGCAATGGCAGGCCCTTGAGCTGCCAGGTGGCAAGAAATCAAGATTGAGTTTAGTCCATATGAGTTTGGATTTGTCATTATCCTTGTCTTGTGACTATGGTTTTGATAATTCATATGGATAAGAACACATACACCAGTAAATCTAAGTGTCATAAGGTTTCTCTCCGATTCATGAAAATGATGGTGAGGAAACTCTTTCACTAAGTAGATTTTAACTAGATAGCAATTGTAATATTTGCATTCTCAAAGTCGTTAGTGGAGCGTGTGAGGTTTACCGGCACACTAACCTGGACTTGTGAGAAGTGGCAAAGGTCTAAACAATCGAGAGTATGATTACGACATCCCTTTTCATAGTTCTTAAAATTGTTTAGACACACAAGTGTGCTATCTAAGGGAAGGTGTATGATTTTGATAAAGTTTTATCAAAACAATCTAGTATCAGAAATCTGAATTTTGGTAAGAAAGTCAATAAAGTATCGATTTTTAGAAGTCCAGCTAATTTCTGAGTACATGTCAAAGCTCGTGGGAGCATAAGTGTTATGCTAATAATCATCATGTTAGTGGGAGCATGATAATTATGATAAATGTTGCAAGCTAGCAATGTTAATTATAGAAAACAAAAGTTTCAATTGGGAAAGAGTTGTTTTGTTATAATTAAGGGAGAGGAAATTATACTTCATCTCAAATCTAAAAGCTTAGATTGAGGTTTTAATCCTATTTAGTCAAGGAAATATATATGAATTTCATGTTGGAATGGCTCAACATAAGGAAATTCTGTATATGAGTCCATTATTTGCATTCTAAAATTTGATTATGATTACGACATCCCTTTTCATAATCTGAATTATGAGAACTTGGCAAATTGAAATGGTAATAGTATAGCAAACGACTGGTTTAGTCTTTATGTAAGACATCATGAATCGTGTCCCATATGCTTCGGATATAGGATCGATTACATGTGCTATATTCATCCTTTCTAAAATTTTCCAAATGCCTGGGGCATTAAGAAGGGAAACGGTTTAGACCTGGATATGACTAAAAGGATTAAACAATTTTCGAGGACAATCTAAGGTTTACCAAAGATTGGGTGCTCAAGGACAGTTGGAAGTATAGTATTAATTCTAGAAGGACCATGTTGACATAATCTGTAAGGAGGAAACTCTTGTTCAGAAGTGATAGTCAAAATGAATTTGGAAATGTTTCAAAGTTAGAAATTATTCAATCTGTGTGAGATTAGGAAACTTAATGCAACAAGGATGTTTCCAAGGAGCTGATCTCCTTTGGAATACTTTGTAATGATTGATGCCAAGTCTTTGTGAATTTTTGCATAATCATCACAAGAAGATCAATGCATATAAGTTTAGAATCTAACAGATTTCAGTAAATGGCATGAATTTAGAATTCTTGCATTTGCAGTAAGGGTTTGGGACCGTGAAAAGATGATCATTGGAGTTATGCTCAATTGATCTATTTCACAAAGTAAAGATCATAGACAAACATAGTATGCATACTTGGTGTGTGGCATGACTAGTGTTTAGAAAACATAGTGTACATGCTTGGAGCATGGTACAACTAGTGTTTTTAATTCAAGTATAAAGTTGATAAAACTGAAAAAATGAATAATGAGTAATCAGTATGGTGATAAATAAAAGTGTTTATTTATATTCATAGGGTTTGATACCATATCTAATTCATTTATTCTTGTGTTTCAATTTGCATGTTTTGACTTCCAGAATAAACTAGGTTATTCTTCCAGAATGACTAAGTTATTCAAACCATCCACAGTCGGTCATATGTTGGAAGTAGATATGAATCAAGACTGTCATGGGTTGGCTTGTAGAGGTCTAAGGTGTTGGACAAAGGGCTACAACACTCATGAGTGCTCATAAGTTCTGAGTATTGGATTTAACCCGCGCTCATTGGAATCACTTCATGGATTTTATCACGAGTGATAATGAGACAATAATATCTTATATTCTTCAAACCTAGAGATATGAGTTGTTACTATGAGTTGGTTGTACATTGATTGCACGAAAACGCACTCGGTAACTCGGTGTTATAAAACGTGCCTTTGTGTATGATTCAACAAGTAGTAGAACAAGCCATATGATTCGAAGTTGATCCATTCCTTTTACCTTCGGGATAAAAGCGATATATGTGGGCCCCTCGATGATTTAATGATGACACATGTGAGTGCTTGGCCAAGCCAGGACTGATTTGATTTGTTCAATTAGTCAGTCGTCATGAATCGGAAATTGGGAAACAACAAATGGACAGAGAGAATTACTATAATCCATGTCTCAGTCCATATGATATCTAGAATGGAGGAATATATGATCCCTTATCTAATGGACAAGTTCGTTGACAAGATCAGAGTTCAACAGCATCTTTAAGAGCTACAATTGCCAGTTAGGTTTTGAAGTCATACTCAATAATAGTTTTAGACTTATCCAAGTGGGAGACTGTTGGATTAATGTCTAAGTCCATAACTATATTTGGTATATACTTGACCCGACCCGGCATGGTCCATTTGGGTTGGACTTCACCAACACAAATTATATGGATAGTCTTTTGAGAATAGTATATTTATGATTAATATTAATATATTATAAGTTCTAATATATTAATATGGAATCATATTATTTAATTAGTATTGATCAAGAATTAATTTAGTGATCAAAATGAACTAATTAAATATGGACTCTTATATATATGGAATGGGCCAAGTTCATTTAGGTTGGTCTAAGCTCTCAGGGATAGTCCATGGAGTGTTTAACCCATGGATCATATGAAATGAAAGGTCATGGGTTTAACCCTAGTCTCCATACTATATAAAGATGTCATTGGTTGGTGAAATTTGGACTAATGTGGTACACTAAGAAGGGCTAGCCGATTTCACTAAAGAGAACCAAGTATCCATATTCTCTAAAGTCTTCCAAGGTGTTTTGGTGATTTGTGATTCCACTTGAGGCTTCCACACTATTGGGGCTAAGCTCTTAAAGCTTGAAGACATCAAGCTACATCAAAAGGTATGTCATCTAACTAGTACTTTGTAGTATAAGAACTTCATAATATGCTAGTTAGGATTAAAGCCTTGGAAAGTTCTTATTTGCATGTATAATAGAGAAAACATAGATCCAAGGTATTTAGGGTTGCATGTACACCATAGGAGTGTTAGAATGCTCATAACCCAACAGGTCTTTGTCCTATCAAAGACATCACAACTTACCAATTTCAAATGTGCAAGAGTAAGAAGAAATTTTCTCCTCCACATTTGATGAGTGTGTTAAAACCTTATTAAGATATGTCACTCAAGTCACAATCTTAGAGTTCAACTCTAAGACTCGATTTTTAAACGAAGTATGATTCACCTTTTGATTTAACCATTTCAACAATTCCTGATTGCTCTTCTTAGTCATACAAATGCACCAAGGTGTTCTTAGAGGATCAATTGTGATACAGTTTCATAATCACTAAGTTAATCATAAAACATGATACTTAAGTACTCTCCCTTCTTTTCAGATGGGAGAAACTTTTATCATTCTGCCTAATTGATTCTTCCTATTCATTCTTATCGTTGCTTGTGGTGGAGTTGACCTAGTGCACAACAATGTGTACTAGATCCTTTAGTCCTTTACTTGACTCACATACTTATGTGAACAAGGAATTAGTTTTAATTTCCCAATTACAAAGGTAGAATTCATCATACAATACAACTCATGCGATTCTAAGTTTCTGTCCAGTTGAAACTTGGGTGATGAGAATCATTCCCAATTTGGTAAATTTTCAACACTGCCACAAATAACATAACTAAGAATCACATCCATGTTGCTAATAATAGAAATATTCGAACGTCAATTTTCACAAAAGTCATTGCAAGGATATAAATAAGACAAAAAAAACAAAATTTATTTTATTTATAAAAACGCGGAAAAACTTATCCTTACAACGCAATTACAAATGAAAACTATGTTACTAAATATTCTTAAGCAATCTATTCTAACTCTTAAACAGCAGCTCAAAAATCTGATATTCGAACCATGCAATCCAAATCAATTTCTTCATGATCAGACTCAGCTCACTCTTCCTTTAAGATTCCTTTCTTTTCTTCAATCCTACAAAACATCAAAATGCAATCTTATCACACCATGTATTAAGAATCTACAGATAGGAACAAAATAGATTTAGATAGTGGATTTACCTAAAGTAGAACCATACAATTTGATTTTACCCTCTCCTAGATCTCTTAGGTAGTCAGGGAAGCTTTGTTTCCAATGTCCCTTTAAATGGCAATATAAACAAGTGGACTCTTTGGCATTTAGACACAAAACTATTCCAGAACTAGCTTTTCTCTTATGATCAAAACTTTTGATCATGCCCAATTCCTTTCCTTTAGGAGAAGAAATCATTTCTGGGATATCTATGTCATTGCCTATGTCCATGGAAGCTTGGGAATTTGATCTACTAGTGCGCCAAATCATTTCTGATTGAGCAGCAATTAGCAAATACGTAAAATCAATGAGGGTCACGTCATGGTCTATCATATAGTAATAATTAATGAACTTACTATACGAGTCAGTTGAACTTTTAATATGCAACTACATCTCCAAGACGTAAGCACATATAGACTTTCCATCTTCGCGTTTGCTTGCTAATAGGGCTTGAGTGACCTTGAACTTTTAATTCTTCGAACACGTGGGTTAGGGAAAACTATTAGATGAGGTGAAGGAAGTGAAGAACAATTTATGTTTCCATGATCCAATCATGGAACATTATCTTCATGTGGAAAGATTTTTCCAAAAGGATTTGAGAAGACCATAGTTGTTAGAATTTGACATCTACAAAAAGGGAGAAATTCAAGTTAGTTGATTCAATCCTTAATATAACACCCAAATGAAATATCAAGGCTAGGACCCAACAAAATATTCTACAATTCGGAAGAGGGATACCGTAATCCAATTGCAGAATATTTGAAGGTAGGTAAATGACGATTTACTAATTTCCACCATGAAAGAAAAAAAATTGAAAATTAGGTTTTAAATGAATTGAAACTCCTAGATCTTTTGAGATTCATTGAACTTTTCAATGGCATGTTTAATCTTAATTATGCGTTTCAAGTTTGTGACTGGGATTCTGAGGATCACAAACAAGGTGTGAATAACCATGCAAATTAGCTTGGTACTCTCGAAGATATATATCACCTAATCAATGTACCGGTTAATCACACATACTCCATTGATCTATGATAATCTACGAGCCACCCATTGCCATCCTTTATAAAAACGTTTAGTTACTTGGTATTTCATTATACTTATAATGGAAGGTTGTGTCCTATCCTACCCGTTCGGCTAACAACCCTCCACTAGTCAAGGGTGCGGTGGGTAAGAGTGGATACCTAATGGCGGTCATTTTACAGACCGCTTCCTTAAACATCCCTTATAGACCAACTTTGTGAATGAGGCCTACTAACGGTAAGACTGGCCTTTTACTTATACATATATAATATATTAGACCTTTAATTTTATATAGTATAAGGGTGTATTTTACATTTTTAAAATACTAAGTGGTTTACTCTATTAATAAATTAGACTTTTAATTTAATTAATCTTAAACCATGTTGTAATGGATTTATTAATTCTCTCTTTTAATTAGGCACTTAATTAATTTAATAAAACCATAAGAGTATATTTGAACTTTTCAAAACACTAGGGTTTTAGAATTTAATATTTCAAAATTAATACCTTTTAATTAAATTTTAAATTTCAAAACTTGAGGAAAAATTTTGAAACTTTTCAAAATATTTGGGTTTCACTATTTAAATCTCAAAAACTAAAACTTTTTAAGTTCAAATTTAAACTATGAAACCTTAAAGGGTGTAGTTTGAAGCTTTTCAAAATTACTAGGTCAAATATATGAATCAAAATAATCATATATCATCCATATTTAACTGAATCCACCAATATTGATAAGGATAACCATACCAAACATAAAAAAAAAAAAATCGGATTTTGGCAAGAAAAACGAGTTTTGGTAATTATCTTCATCAAAATATGGCCAAAAATTCGAAAATCTGGGCACCAGAACACTCAACTCGTCGAGTCCACTATGTAACTTGTCGAGTTCATGCAACTCGTCAAGTCCATACATGGACTCGGCGAGTCAGCCAGTCAGACAACAATATTTTTGACTTTTTGATCCTTTGGCGGTTCATTTTTGCATCTATTCAATAGAAAACGACCTAGGCTATGATACCACTGTTGGGTTTTGAGCATAACATCAATCCTATGGTGTACATGCAACCCTAATTGCTTTGATCTAGGTTTTTCTATAATGAACGTACAACTATGAATATCAAAGCAATAAACCCTAATGACTAGCATACAAATCCGAAAATTACATATGATTAGGATTAGAAACATTACCTTGATTGTTATGTAGCAATAACAATCACAATCATTTTTATCTTGACTTCTGAAAGCCCAGTGCCTTAAATATTACACCTCTAATGGAGTCACAAACACCCAAAGCAAAGGAAGACTTTGAGAGGGAAGGATTTCGGCTAGGGTTCTCTTAGAAGCTTGTACTGGCCGAAAATCCTTAACCATGGGATCTATTTATACTTGTGGCTGCTAGGGTTTTTGGTGGAAACCCTAATATGACTGCTTAGGCCCTAAGCAATCCAACGAAACCTTCTAGAAGGCATATTGGACGAATTCCTTATGGGCTTCCCATAGAATTCGTCCATCCCTTCTATAAGCAGTCCACAACCCAAATTACAACTATCATATAATTGCAATATCAGTCCCCAATTATTTAATCAGTCTCTTTTGATCACCAAATTAATTTCTGATCAATACTAATTAAATAATATGATTTCCAAATAATATATTAATCTTGTAATATATTAATAAAACCATTTCGAGTACCAATTTATTATACATGTAATAAATTATACTCTCTCTCCTCTTGTCATCCTATCAAGTTGTATGAGTGAAGGCAACCCAAAAGGACTATGCTCATAATCGGATCAAGTACATATCAATAATAGTTATGGGCTTAGACACCTAATCCAACAACATTATCATGTTTTTTTTCCAAGTCGATGAACACTTATGGAGATCTGTATTTACTCTCTGTGTTTCTCCATAAGACTCGATGAACACCAATGGAGATCCATATTATGCTCTTTGTGTTTCTCCATAAGATATATGAGGCAAATTGCCTCGGTAGTCTGCCTCCCATGCCTGAAACCACATTATTTTCCTTAAACAAAATTTCTATGGTGATTGGAAATTTTAAGTTATTCTATAATTTAATAAAAATGAATTTCTTTAGTGAAATTTATAAAAACATAAATTTCTATGGTGATGGAAGATATTAATATCATTTGATAACTTGCCAAGTGCTAAAAAGAAGTATTCTATGACTTAGGAGGGTAGCGACCTCTTGATTTTATTTACGTATAGTCGTTTTTGTACATCATATATCATCCAATTTGTTGAAGTTATTCACGTTTTACCTTAGCAACCGGTTGGTGCAGGTTACAAGGGTAATATGTGAACAATTTTTAACAAGTTAGAAGGTATATAATGTACAAAAAAAAGGATCAGATGTGAATAAAATCAAAAGTTTTTTGAAAACCAATCTTTACGTGAGAACTTGAGAATTTTTTTTTCCAACCAAAATATTTCAAAACTAATGCCACCACACCACCTCCAAGCTATTGTCTAAGCCAATCGGATCATAATAATACAAAAAACTTTTTTTAATGTAGGTGCGTACGACCTGTTTTTCCTTCGTATAATTTGTACATTGTGTGTAGGTCCTGCTTGTTTGAAGTGTTATACAAACCGTACAACTGTACCAGCTAGTAAATCTTTGTTGATGATGTCCATAAGCAGAACATTACATTCATCAAACCGTAGTCGCCAACTTACTATTTACCACAAAAATGTGGTTTCATACCACACATAAGAAGTGGTGACACATTATGTTTTTTTTTTCGTTTAATAAATAAAAAATATATTGTTAATTAAAAACATAATATTTCATTAATTAAATTAAAATCAAAAGTTCCATTACATTGTATAACATAAAAAAAAAATTACAAAAGTAAACCAGAAGAATTAAACCTACAACTTATTAAAAAAAATCAAACGATTAAAAACCTGAAAAAACTAGATATTAAAAATGATTAGCACAACGTATTTTTAAGTTGTGGTGTTTCTAGTGAATGTTTTTTGGTTGGTAAGCTTTTTTGAGGATAACATTTTCAAAGGTTTTGGAAAGAAAAAAATGAGAAAATATGAAGTGTTTGAGAGTTATTTTGGTTAAAATATTATGTATTTATAATGTTGGTAAAAAATAATAAAAAAAAATTTAAAATTTTGACAGTTCCAAACAGTAACAAACGGGCGACCAATCAAAATCCTTCACCAACTGCTCTCGTCTGCTACCGTAGTGCGGCCCTAACCACACCCATACCTTGGTTCTAAGGGCGGTGTTTTGGTTTATGTGGCATTGGTGGAGCAATAGAGACCATAACCATTCCCACCGGTCTAAAGATAAAATGAGAGGATCTATTTAAATGGATACTAGATAATTGTTATTAATCTTTACTCCTGGGTTTAGTTTGATTTGGAACATATTAAAATACAATATTACTTTGGAATCAAATCAAAACTTATTACTATAATACGTGTTTAAGTCGTCAGGGATAAAAACAAACATGATATTAGGTACTACCTTAATGGGATCTATTCAACAAACCACTATCAAAACGAGTGGAAAAAGAACTAGTATATTTTTTTTAGAATAAATTATGTAAATGGTCCGTATAATATAGCAGAAAATTGCTGGTTCGGTACAAGTTTCGATTTCATTACAAGGAGTATCCTCTATATTGTTGCTCTTTTGGTCCATAGACCAAAATCGTTAAATCTAACTATTTGTTAGGTTTTTTGAGTGACAATCCCAGGAACAGAACTAAAAAACATATATTACAGAGACTAAATTGGTAATTTATTCATAGGGGCTAATATAGAATTTTGAATATAGTGGATTTAGATCGTAACAAAAAATTAATATATATATATATATATATTATATATTAGAAGAACGTTATATAGCCTTTAAATTTGTAAAAATTGATATAGAAAAATTCGTGTTTAGTTTTTACTTTTGGGATTTTGTAACATATGTCCTAACTAAGCAAATATATAAAAAAATATTAATTATAATAAATATTATCATAATTAAATATGAAATACATAAATTATAAATTATAAAGATTATTACCATAATTAAATGTAACACATTAAAAATCTTTATAATAAATTTATTTCATATTTAATTGTAATAATATTTTTCATAAATAATAGTTCTTATATTTGTCTTTAGTACGCATATTAAAAAATCCCAACAAGAAGCTTCTCCATTTTCAGGTTTGATAAGCTTCGATTTTATTCATTAACGACTAGATTATGTTCATTTTTAATATGATTATAGTATTATTTTTTTAATACATTTGTACGGGGGACTTAAGGTGACATTGGTGCAATTAAAAGAGATAGCGATTCAAAAAGAATCTGGAAAAGTTATTTTAAGATAGACAACATATATTTATAAAGACAAAATTGCAAAAATATCTTTTTGGAAAAGTTATTTTAAGATAGACAACATATATTTATAAAGACAAAATTGCAAAAATGTCCTGTGGTATGTATTTTTTGAGGGTTTCAGTCTAAACATTTTTTTTATTGGATTAATGGTCCTTTTGGCCTAATTTGTACGTAAAATTTGTCCTCCGACTTAACTTCCGTTAAGTTGTTGATGTTAACCCTCTCTCACATGAAGGTATATTTGTCTTTTTATTTGTAAGGGACCATTTTTACACCTGCAAAAATATATATCTTTTTTTTAAATTAATACTTTTTTATTTTTTTAATAATTAAAAGAGGTCTCTCTCTCTCTCTCTCTCTCTCTCTCTCTCTCTCTCTCTCTCTCTCTCTCTCTCTCTCTCTCTCTCTCTCTCTCTCTCTCTCTCTCTCTCTCTCTCTCTCTCTCTCGTCACTAGTCCTTAATAAAAAGATAAATCATGAAAGAAAATATAGATAATCCCTGATTTTAAGGATCAAATCTCGATTATAAATTCTTATCTCTATTTAGATACTCCACCATTTTGTAAAGTTCTACATGCATATTCGATATCAATTAAATATTTCAGAGTTGGATTATTTGACCAAAAGTTGAACCGTGTGCCCCACTTCATCTCATGGAACAATATTTTTGCTTCTAAAACATGTCAAATGAGTTTAGCCAAACATGCACACCCAGGTAGGCACTCACAGTCTCACACCCACTCTGTATATATTTATCTAGTTTTTGTTATATCAACCTATCTGTTAAGGCAAACTCATGAACTTATTTTTACTATTTGTATGAACCATGTACTCGAAACTTAAAGTAGAATATAATTGATGTGTCATTATTGATTTAACTTGTGATGTATTTTCAATTTGCTTATGATCCATCAACTAAGTCACACAACCCGACATGTTCTGCCGCCTTCGCCGGGTGTGTATCAGACTAGTTGTGATCCAGCCTACATATTGTGCTAATCTCAGATATTGTATTTGACCTAAACTCTTGACTTTGAGTTCTTATAGATTTTGTTGTAAATATTTAGCTGTTTTCTCATTGAGGGACTGACTTTATATATAACTCTATATATCTGAAGTTTTTTTTTATGTTTTTTATAAATTTTTGTTTTGTACTTCAAGACTATTAAGTAAGGATCAGCAATGTGAGAAGTGTCAGAGGGCAAGATCATTTCAGCATATAGTCGTTCTAAAATCCAGCAACCCAAGCGACAGTTCAAACTAGATATTTCTCCCGTAAGTAGTCTATATGTAGTATAATTAATAGTCATACTTTTATTTGTAGGTTTGAGAACAAACCTAATCGGAGTATAAGTCCCTAGGCAATATTCGTAATTCCTAAGGAAGTACTAGTTCGCTATAGCCTATAGCTATGATACCAATCTGTCTCACCCTCGGTCGGCGGCGGAAACGCCAAGCTTTGCGATGTTAGAATGTTGGAGCACGGTTTAATGAACATACATTGAACATCACAAAACAATATAAAACATAAAGATCACTTCCATTTATAGGTAAAGCATTACTTCAGAAAATGTTTTCGAAGTACTAGTGTTTCTACTAAAAAAGGTGCCTTAATAGTTAGGCCTAGCAATAACGATACTTGGTCTTCAGTAGTTTTGTCGTTCAACCACTACTTCTAGAGGTGCAATCTTCTCGGTTTCCTAGGAATACATGTGATTTCAAAATGTTAACAAAATGTTGGTGAGTTCATAGGATTTTATTATTATATTTTGAAAATACTTTTTGTATATATCTTTGTTATGTTGTAAAAGTATTTTGATTCATTGAATATAGTGTTCTACTATTCATAGGTACTAGGGTTTCTGTCATTCTCATTCATCTTATATAATATTAGTGTATTTGTTATCTGAAGGGTATACTTGAGTAAAGGAGTGCTTTTAAGAGAAGACTAACCGAGAATGACCTCAATGTAGGTTAGTTGGATACAATCCAACCTTTTCTTATATAACTATGTACTTATGACATGGATGGAGTACCAATGATTTATTATACAATTATAATTAATATATAATTATATTTAAATAGATATTCTTAGTAAAACCAATTGGCAGAGTGGTAATATAACCATTATTCGAGTTGAGTGACGACATAAGATTCTACACTTATCTGTTTGGAATCGGGTGTAGTGATGTCATAACATACCACTATTATCTGTTTGAATCGAGCGTAATGACAACATAATATACTACTATTATCCGTTTGAGTTGAGCGTGGTGATGGCATATACCACTATTATCCGTTTGAATCGAGCTAGTAACGGCATTATATACTACTAATATTTGTTTGCGTAGAGTGTAGTGACAATATAATATATTACTAATATTCATTTGAGTTAGGCATAGTGATGACATAATATTCTACTATTATTCGTCTGAATCGAGCATAATGAAAGCATAATATACCACTATTATCCATTTGCGGTGAGCATGGTGATGACATAATATACTATTATTATCCGTTTGAGTCGAGCATAGTGACAATAGGGAATGATAGTATTCCTATGAATTAGGAAGAGTAACGGCTAGGTATAATGTTTTCCTAGAGAGTTAGTCTGAGTAATGACTAGGTGTATCAGTTTTTCTAGGCAACTGGCCAACATAACAACTAGGCATTATGCTTTTCTATCAGTGTGAATCAGTATAACAACTAGGCATAATACTAACTTTGAGCAGAGTATCTACAGGGCATAATATCATCATAATCTGATGAGCATAATTATCTATTTGATCTTATACAATTAGTAATATATATATATATATATATATATATATATATATATATTAACACGTATTCCCCCCCCCCCCCCCCGGTGCGCGCGAAAAGGCTTAGAAAATGGGGTCGTGAACTCAACCTTGAAGCATGAGATCATAGATGTAGGGTAGAATTCGGAAATTCGAAACTAGGGAGGCGCTTTGGATCAGACGGACTCAAGGGTATAGCTTAATGATAGCTAAAATATATTAATGTTTAAATTTCTTAAGATTTTATAAGAAATTTGGGAGGAAAAATGAGAGAAGGAAGCAAACTGGTTGTGGAGGAATGAGGGATCTTTGGTAGCATTTTATAAACAAAACTCTAGGAGTGTGCATCATGCACACCGCGTGTAACATTCAAATATATTTTAAAATTATAAACTTTTAAAATGACCATAAACTATCATTTATTACAATTTGTTTTCAACATAAGTTTCACATCAGAGTTTTCCCAGAAATCATAACACAAAATACGAGGAGGTGCATGATTAAGCCTTCACCTTCTCGCGATCATCCAAGGTACTTGAAATATAATAAAAAACTGTAAGCCTAAAGCTTAATGAATCTTTCCCAAAATACCACCAAAATAATCAATCATAACTATTATGCAACAACACGCATACAGAACCTTCGACATGTCTAGACCGTCACCAGGCCTACAACCTTTCTGGACCATTCTCTGGGCCTTCGGCCTGACTGGTCCACCTCACAGGCCTTTAGTCTATCAGAGCTGCAGTGGGTCTATTGGCCTTCAGCACAAAGCAGGACCGCCTCAACCTAACCACGCATATATCAACATATACATAACTCAAAAACAAATAATCAATCAACAGACAAGCATAGACAATACAGATCAATAAGAACATCATCATCCTATCTACTGGGATTCAAATCTCAACGATCACTACAGTACGCAATCATATGATAAATAGGATAACAATCCAAAGGGTCAGCCTTAGTGTCTTCGACTCGTAAGTACAGCGAGGAAAACTCATCTCACAAGTAGTGCAAAACCGATAAGGTTTGACTTCAAATCTTAGTTTCTGAATCAATGCCTACAACCATCATGACCCAACCCATCAAAATCCTAAAATACCCAAAATGCCCTCAAAAGTCCAACTTGGTCAACCATGGTCAAAGTCAAAGTCAACGGTCAATGTCAGCAGTCCATGTTGACCCAACTCGTCGAGTGCACATCTTAAACTCGTCGAGTTCTACAATACTCAGAAAGTCAGGGAAAACCCTACCCAACTCACTGAGTTGGCTGGACAACTCGCCGAGTTTTCCCAAGCTTAACACATACAGTTGATTCTTCGATTCTAGAGACTCTAAGGCTCATATCTAAACTCCAAATGTGTCTAAAAGGATAAACTTTCAACTTTATCCTTTGGGACTACTCCAAATGCTCAAAAACCCTTCCACAAGGCTTGAAAACTCAAAGACTAAACCAATAAGCACAAAAACCTAGAGATCTGGAAATCCAACTTTTCCAGAAGAGATTCAAGCCTAAAAAATGTCCCAATGGTGGGTGCTTTATAGACATGCATGTCCAATGCATGTCCTGAACCAAAAATGGGTCACAAAGGGTAAATATTACCTAAACTCCATGCATGTCATCAAAGCTTGACAAAAGACCAGATCTAACCCACTCTAAGGTCATCTTGACCTGCAGATTCATAAAGTTGCAAACTTTATGAAGTCCGTGCATTTCAACAACCAAGAATAAGGAGAAAAAGGGACAAAACTCAAGATCTAGCTACATAGATAGATAAAACATCGGATTTTCAATACTTACAATGGTCCAAAAGAGTGCCAAACTGAAGATGAGGGCTTAACTTCTAGATCCTTGCCTACTTCTCTCAATCTTCTCCTTTTTTGCTCCAAAATGCCACACTAACTCACAATATGAGATGGAATGAAAATTAGGGTTCACAAAGTCACTACTAGGGTTTGGATGTAAGGACCCAAAAATTAGGGGTAAAATTTTCATTTTTCATTATAGTCAAACACCAATGCTACTTCATCCAATCATTTAAAAACATTGCTTAATTAAAATATTTATCAGAGTTACAATCCAAAAATCACATAGTGCGTAAAACACGAGTGTGTGCACTGCGATCAAGCCGATCCCTTCCTTTCCAAAAAATTGATACCTGAAACCATAAATGAAACTATAAGAACGAAGCTTAGTGAGTTCCCTTGACCATACCCCATATATTCCATATAATTCACATAACCGCACAAACCATATCAATCAAATAGGCCATATCAATCACATAAGCTATGTCAATTACATAAGCCATATAAATTACATAAGCCATATCAATCATATAAGCCATGAGTATAAACATATAAGCATATAAGGATGTCGTGGGCTCCTCCCAGGGTCATACTCTAGGATGTCATGGGCTCCCTCACATGGTATTAGATCTAAGTGCCATGGGCTTCCCCCATGGTCTTTACTTGGAAAGCCATACCCCCCCCCCCCCCCCATGGTATAACATCTAAGCACCATGGGTTCCCCCATGGTCTTTACCTGAAAAGCCACGGCCTCCCCCACATGGTCTTACATCTAAGTGTCATGGGCTCATCCCATGGTCTTTACCTTAAAATCCATGAGCTCCCCCACATGGTCTTACATCCAAGTGCCATGGGCTCCCCCATGGTCTTTCATGCAAATATCACATTGACAAATAGAATAGAACATAACATATAACCAACTAGCATACCACATATCACTACATCAACTAGTGTACCACATATCACAAAATCGGTCGGCCTTGGTGCCTTCAACCCATTGCCATGGTAAGGAGACTCACCTCACACTGTCAAAGTCCTGCAAGTAAAACTCTAGCTGCTGGATGACAGATTTCCGAACTGTCAACATCAAAACAACACCTAATTAATAATTGGATTCCAATACATAACCATAAGTCCATGATTAGGGTAAAAAGGCTACTTTACCCCCAACCTAGCTTGATCCAAGCCCAAGGCCTAAACACATACTCTGAAGGCCCAAAAACCAATCAATGAACCAAGGTCCAACATATGGCCTAATTTTCCAAATTGGCCCAAACCTCTACATGGTCTTACCGTAAAGCCCAACCAGTTATTCTAGTCCAAAAACTTGGCATTCTAATAGCCCAATATCTCATAATCATTAAGGCCCAATTATGGCCCACTTATGGCCTAAATTTCCAAATTGGGCTCAAGCCTTTCCAATGGGCCTTATCCTAAAGCGTAATAATTTCCTTAGTCCATAAACATGTTCTAAATTGGCCCACAAAGGCCTACAACAACTTAGTCCAAGAAATGGCCCAACAAGAACCCAAACCTAATTAGGGTTGTTCAGATAAAATGACGATTAAGGTTAAGTGTTCTTACTTAACCCTTAAGCACTTAATCCACTAAGTCCATAACTCCACTAGACCAATATATACAATGTGGTCGGGTGTAATTCAAAATTGCAAATCCAACGATGCAAATGCGGGTCCCGACAAATCCAAAATACACATTTCCAAAATTAGGGTTTTCTAAAACCTAATTAGGGTTTCCAACCAAATCACAAACCATTTAGTCCAATGGTTAAGTTTTAGGTCAAATTAGGGTTTCACTAGGCCGGGCACCACCCACTGCCACCTCGGGCGGTGGTGGTCGACGACAGTTCACGGTGGCAGCCACCACCTCATGGCGGTGCTGCTGGTTATGATTCTAAATCAAAACATCCCAAAAAGCAATCCAATCACACACAAAAGCACACGACCACCTAAGGTGGAGGCAGAGTGATGGCGTGAGGTGGTGGTGACATGTTTTTCCAGCCAAACAATATACATACAACATAATACACCAACACACACCTAGATACACAGTAAAACATGCACACAACCACCTTCCATGATGGCTGGTGGCAACGGAAGATGGCAGTAGGCGGCGACTACCATGGTTGGCGGACATGGTGGTTCTTTTCCTTGGTTTCCGAGCAGTAACACTCGCACAAGACATCTCGGGTTCAACAGAAACACATATGCATACATGACACAAGACCACAACTCCCAACCATCAACTAGGCGGCTGGTAGAGCTGCAGCAAGTTGAAATGGCAACCAAAAGCCATTTTTGGTGGCAACAATGGGTCTGACGTCGAATACACAGGGAGGAACGAAGGAGTGAGATTTTTTTGGCATACTGAGAGCCTTCTGATCGCCCACGACCCGCTCGATGACGTGTCCAGCTTAAATCTTTGGTCTTTGGCGGCTCCTCTGGCGACCCACGATGTCATGCATGGCGGCGTCTGAAAATTGCCTCTTTGGTTTAGGGTTTGGAGATGCGATGAAGGGGAAGGCACGAGTTTAAGTCCCACTCCATTCAAACTTATGCACGTTTCACACATTTGGTCCCTCCCCATGAGATCTTTTTCGATTTAAGGCTACAGTTTACAAAGCAGCCCCTAACATCCAAGATTCATAACAATTTAAGTCCTAAAAGATACCATTTAACCCTCAAAAATCCAAAATCCTTTCAATTTAAGTCCAATATTTTACCAAACAACCCCTGACTTCTGAAAATCTTCACAAAATAGATCCCAAAATTACACTTTAACCCCCAAAAGTCCAAATTATATCGTTTAGCTCCCCGAAACCAACACCCAGTTAAATATTATGGATTTTAGGGCCACTATAAAATAATATAAAATATAAATTTGCATCTTGGGGTTCCGGGTTTATTATTTAATTACTTTATTTCAAACGTAATATTACATTGGAGGCTAATAAAAGATCATCCTCAAGGACATAAGGACGTTATATAGGGTGCAAATCCTAAAATTTAGGGTTTCTTAACCAACTCTCAACTCGTCGAGTTAGTCCAAAAGATACTTGGCCCAAAATCCTTCAACACGTCGAGTTGAGGCCATCAACTCAACAAGTTCCAAGGAAAACTTGCTTTTTTAAGGAATAAATCTCATACTTGCAAATTAGGATGTTACACGACATGCACCCAGCACGTCGTGCACATGATTGGTGTCTACGGGTGCCATGTGTTGATTTTTCTGGTGGTCCAAGTTTCCTTCTAGAAGCGCATATCACACACCAGGCGTGCACTGCGTGCCATGTAAAATGCAGATTTTGTAAAATCCATAACCTTTTCATACGAGCTCCGTTTCTGACATTCTTTATATCAATGCGTGGCTCTTGACAAGTACTAAATATTTCCTTTAGGTTGCATTGGCTAATTATGACTTTATTTTTAGCCCTTATTTTTATACGATTTCATGATTTTGCGAAAATCATATCTCTCTCATAAGAACTCCGATTTTGGCGTTCTATTTCTCAAAATTCTTATCTTCAGGATTAATACAATTCTATTTTTGGTGACTTTATTTAAAATTCAACCATTCCATTCGTAGCGTTTTGACATTTAAACTTTGTGTGTGTGGTTGATTTTAATATTTAATTCATATGGAGTCGAATTTTTATGAAATTTATATTTTTGGGATCGCTTGGACATGTATTTTCTCTCTCTCTCTCTCTCTATATATATATATATATATATATATATATATATGTGTGTGTGTGTGTGTGTGTATACATGTATATATATATATATATATATATATATATATATATATATATATATATATGTTTTGGCACACTAAATTGTAGCTCGTCAGATGTTTTGACTAATTTTTATTATATATTTTAATACGAATTTTGTACTTTTATCATAGTTTTATAAATATTACGTATTAGCTCTATTATACTTGACATTTATTACTTTTAGCAATTTAATGATCCGTAACAATTTTCGCAATTGTTACATGGAGTCTGGTGGTGCTTGTGAGGATGGGGTTTGGGTGGAGGCTTTTCCTTCTGATGTAGATGCTTGTGTGTCGACGAGCGATGATATTGATCTGAATGGACTTATCTTTCCTCCTCAACGTCCAACATCTGCTCCCTCATTTTGCCTCGCTCATATTTGACGATGATAAATTCCACCTAGTCTAAGCCCACATGACGTAGGTACCCAACTGCAACCACCGAATACGGGGCAACCTGGGTCGTCGCATACTGAAGGTTGTTCACCATATGGGAGTTGGAAAGGAGCTAAAGTATTTCTAATGTAGTTGGATGGAACGCATGACGACATCAATCATACGTAATAACATGCTGCGTGAGAAGGGATCCATGAGTAAGAGTTCATTATGAGAGATAAACGTAGGGAGCCAACAATAGCGTAGGGGAAGCACCAGAAACAATGTTGTCTCTCATTGCACACGAAGTAGATCCAAGAGCTGTTTGGAAGTCAACCCCGAGATTCTTCCCAAACTCGCTACCACCTAGACCAGTGGCATCCTCCGCTTATTTATTTTGTTCCCAAGGTGGTTATGTTGTCTGTTTTTCCATCCCCTCCAAATGGTGAGAAGTGTAATAATCGAGCATGTCAATTACTGTGTTGGACTCCCCCCCCCCCCCCAAAAGCAAAAATCCAATGTTACACTTCTTGTGAAGGCGTCTGCCATTGGTATTGGCACTAAAATCCTCCACAAGAGGGGAGTCCATCCAGGTTATCCAACGCTTGGTGGTTACACTGCCACCCTTGTACTAGAGATCGCCCTTATACTTGTCTTGCAGAACCATCTCAAACGTCCACCAAGGGTACCTCATGTATCTGTCACATCAGCAAATGCCCATACCATCTCCACCAAACACATGTCCTGATCAAGGCTAGAACAACACAGCTACACAACAACAACTCAAATATCTACTAGCCTAGGGTACTTGTTAACGTATCCATGTAGGAATACATTAAAGATAACTGAATTGTTATCTTTAGGACGACTTAGTTAATGGTCGCTACTCAACCTAGTGTCTAACCCGGGACCTTACCCTTGTGGTCTCGTACTAGGACCTTGGTACTTGGCGCTCTCGCACCCAGGTCCAATTCCAGATCATAATCTCTGGTCTATAATAACCTAAAACACAGTTGGTCACTTCCTAGAGCGACAAGTATATCACTCCGAGCGTCATCATCTGTCTCTTCTACACTAATAGTAGATGACCACTAGTGGTGCACGATCCACCAATGGGATCCCTCCACATCCTATTGACCCAGACGAGACAAAGGATATTGTTGGGATGATTCTCAAAAGATGATAGGTAACTAGATCGTCAGAGATTCATCCTGGGACCACCTCCCGGACGTCGATTGAAGTTGCTTCTTCATTGTTGTGATTATAGGTAAGGGTGTTCATAGTTCGGTTTTTTGGTTTTTAGGTCAAACCGAAGCCAAAACGTTAGTAACGGTTTTTGTCAAGCAAAAAATGAATCCGAACCGTTGCAATTTTAAAACCGAACCAAACCGAATCGTTACTAATTTATTTGAGTGCATTGAACTAATTTAGTAAAAAAAACAGCACTATTAAAGCTAGTAAAACAGAAAAAATTATGCAAAATATTGTTAAAAAACTACAATATTAAAGGTGTAAAAAAAAACTGCCAAAACAACAAAAAAAAATTGCCAATTTACCCCATGTAGTTAGACAACTCTCAACCATTTTACCAATTGTATCACCCTTATGATTAGAAATTACTTTGAAATTCAAAATCCTTTCTTGCAATTTCCATTCTCCATCAATGTAATGGACTGTTAAGCAGTTTAGTAATTTGAGATGTCGAAGATCAAAACCTACAAATCATATCGAAGATCAGAACAACGAACAACAAAATGCATTACTGATTATCAGAATCTATAATGTTACACAAACATCTAAATTTGTATCCATCTGAGTATGATTCAGATTATCATAATTACATTTGATCAGAAAAGTGAAATGGTTAAGTTGACTTGTCAACTAAGTAAACCTACAAAAACTTGGAACAAAAGTTTATGTAAACCTACTGAAGAATACTATCACATGTCTGTATCCTTTCAGTTAAGGTCAACTAAGTAAACCTACAAAAACTTGGAATAAAAGTTTATGCATACTGGCTGAAGAATACCATCACGTGCCTATCTCCTTTTAGTTAAGGTGTTAACGTATTGTTGATACTTCTCTTCTGTCTATGAAATAATATAAATCGGATGTGCATGGGATAAAAGCATATTATAATCCACAGGGGAAACAAGAAACCAACAGGGGAAAGAGGAAAGATGAAAGACATGTTACTAACCTTTGATTTCATTGTTGCTTCAAGATCTGTAAACCACTTACAAAAATGTATAACAATTCAAGGTCAATGAGTTTCCATTAATTCATCAATAAAAGCATATTGTATTGAAATCCAGGATAAGACCTGTTACAAACCGGGTTTGTATTGACCAAAACACCATCTATTCAAAGGCAAAAAAATAGAAAAACTTATTAAGATGTTCAGCTTGCCACTGAAAAACGATGAGACTAATTCGACAAGTTTTTCGATAAGTGCTGAAGGCGGAGCTACTATAGGTGGAGGAGTTGAGGTGTAGTCAGAAGGCAGAGGTGTCGAGGTGTAGTCGGAGGGCGGAGATGGCTAGGTGAAGGCGGACCTATTCGACCATAAGTGAAGAACAATGAAAGGGAAAGAAATTCGAGCTTCTGAGTTTTAGACTTTCTGTCTTTTGCGAATAGGGTAAGACAAATACCTCCTGGACGCGACTTGGGATTGGGCTTCACAAAATAAATTAGGATTGGGTGCAATAATTAAATATTTTGGGTTTTAAATTTATTATTTATATGTAAAAATTAATATATAATAAAACAAAATACAATTTTATATATATATATATATATATATATATATATATATATATATATATATATATATAAAACCCTACGGTCCGGTTTTTATACGGTTTGACATCTTAAAAACCGTAAGCCGAACCGTTCACTATGGTTTGAAAAGTTCAAAACCGCAAGCCGAACCGTAAAGAAAAATACAAACTGTAAAACCCAATTGATGACCGTTTGGCCGGTTTCACGGTTTCTGTTGAGAGGAAAACTTGAGAAACACATTTGAACAAACGTTAGTACATGTAATATTGTAGAATAAAGTTTAACTCAAAGGATCATAAAGCTCAACAATAATAAGTTAGAGGTTAGATAGTTAGATAGTTAGGTGCGGAAATATAAGGAAATATAAATGACAACAAGTATTATATCAAGTATACACTTAGGTTGATTCTAAACAAGGATTGTAATCAATCCAAGTTAGTGAGTGCGATCAAACTTAGTAATTAAGTCAAAAATGACTTGCTCTGAAGACAGATTATCATCGGTTTAAGTGTTCTGAAGATACTTGAAGATGATATAGTAAGAAGAGAGTAAGATAAGATATGAGATTCAAAATATGTGTTTTTTCATTCAGAAAGAGAACTCTATTTATAGAGTCTCGAAGATTACAAGTCTTATATGTCTAAGGTGGCCATGAAAGGTACACTGGGTAAAACAATGGAGAGGCAAAAGGTAACATATAAAACTAAGACTAAGTGTTGATGACGATGATTGCATATGTGGTTCTTGATTGCGGTTGAGATACAGATTGTGGATCTGGAGATGGCTTCGGATCTGTCAAGTTTAAGAGGGTCACTTATATGTTTCAACAATTTCCCCCTAAGTGACCTCTTCAACTTCTCATTTGTTGAGCTTTAGGAATTTGATCATCAGCCACCAGAACTTCCCTACTTCACTCAGCCAGTTGATTCTTCGAGTGATCTTGAATTTAACTTCATATGTTGTGTGTTTTGATCTTTGCACCGAAGTCAAGGTGACTTCCAATTGCCTACGAGTCAGGAGGTGCATGGTAGAGAACTCTATTTATAGAGTCTCGAAGATTACAAGTCTTATCTGTCTAAGGTGGCCATGCAAGGTACACTGGGTAAAACAATGTAAAGAAAAAAGATAATAGGTAAAACTAAGACCAAGTATTGATGAAGGTTCTTGATTGCGGTTAAGATACAGATTATTGATCTGGAGATGGATTCAGATCTGTCAAGTTTAAGAGAGTCACTTATATGTTTCAACAATTTCCCCCTAAGTGACCTCTTTAACTTCTCATTTGTTGAGCTTTAGAAATTTGATCAGCAGCCACCAGAAGTTCCTTACTTCACTCAGCTAGTTGATTCTTCGAGTGATCTCGAATTTAACTTCATCCGTTGTGTGTTTTGATCTTTGCACCGAAGTCAAGGTGACTTCCAATTTCCTACGAGTAAGTCGGTGCATGGCAGATATAGGGACAAAATATTTTACATTGGTGTTCGCCCTTTTGTATATAACTCCCAACTCTGGAAAGTTGATTGCATCGCAGGATCATTCTTCATATCCTTCAGTAAAGATGGGTGTGGGATCGAGTGTTGGAAGATTAAAATTTTGAGCCATGGCAGGGTGAATATCCGCATCCAGTTTTGCAAAGTCGCATACAGTGCCCCTGAGGTATTCGCATGCCCTTTCAAAGGCAATATTCATTTTTGAGTGTTTTACGTATTTGAGTTGAAACACCCTTGCAATGAGAAATAACTCCTCCAGATTCATACGTGGAAAATCGGCCTGAGTTCGGATGTAATCACATCCTCTTCTAGTCAACGTTTATTGGATGAATGAAACCTTCATGAATTTGCAGACCTTGTAGTTTTTTACTCCGGAGGGCCTATCACATAACCATATGTTCTCAAATTTGGATCCATGCTTTCCATGGAATTTGTTCAGTCTTTCAAAATCTAGAAGCATCCTTTGGTCATCAGGGAGGCTTAGATCAAATGGCTCAAAAACAGTGAAGAACATGGCATTAAGGGAGATAGGAATGTCCCAGTAGCCATCCCCCGAAGGCTCAACATACGTCAGTATCGGCCTGTAGTCATCATCCTGGATCCTGCGGGTTGGATTGACCCATGAGTTAATGATATTTCCATCCATGGTAGTGTCGAACCCATGGTCTCTCCATATTTCCTCTGCGAACTTAGCAGTATTCCAGACAATCTTCTTTTGTTTTTTTGCAAGGGAGTCAACTGAATGCTCATATGACATGGTTGGGGCCAAGTTTTTGAACTGGGGAGGAGTTTCTTATCAAGGAGAGTCAGGTTATTCATGCTCAATTTGAATTCATGGAGGAGATTGTGGAGGGGAAGGTACCAGAGTTGGAAGTTTAGCTAGATCCTTAGAGAAAATTTAAGATTGATGACCTTCAGGGGTTGTAGATGGTTAATCTAGAGCAAAGTGAGATGGACCAAACTCTGGAATGGCCCGAGGTTAATGGATTTGCGGATGAGATTGCTCATTTGCCTCTTTTGGGGAACTAACATGTTGTTCCTCAAACCATTGACACAGGTCATCAATCCTTATGAACACATCATGGAATTGGGACTTTAGGAAATCTGAAAGTTGCTGATTATTAGGAAGCTTCATTTTGAACAGAATTTGATGAATGTCTTTGGTGAGCTTAAGGATCTCCTGCCCATGAGAGCTTGCGGTCAAGGAGCATCTGAGATTGTTGATTATTGATTGGAGCGTAAAGATGGTAGGTTCGTAAGCATTGTGAGATTCCTCAACAAGATTTTTAGACTGAACGGCTTGATCAACAATCGCGGACTGAAGTTCAGATTTGATTGTGGTCACCTCATTGATGCGCTTTTTGGTAGTAGCAATAAATTCTTTGTGGTCTGCTGTGTGATTGTTGTCGAGGGCACGGATACCCATTTCAACTTTGAGTGAAATTCTTTCAGTAGCCAGATGTTCTCTGGTTTCTAGTCGTTCAACCCTTTCTGCAATTGATTGTGGCCCAGTAACTTTGGTTTGTTGCGGCATGGTCACTGCGGCCAAAATTTTGTCGACTTTTTCTTGGAGACTAAGAAATTCCTTGCAAGTCACAACCAGTTTCTTCTTCTTCTTTTTCTCTTTAGGTTTGCAAGTGGAATGTTGTGAACCACTTGAGGAATCTTCATTAACAATCATCATAAAGTCATATGTACCCATTGGTTGATTGACTTCAGTCATATCCAAGTCATCCAGACCAAAGGTTGATCCAGAACTGACTTCACTTGTTGTACCATCTTCTTTGGACGATTGAATGTTTGTAGTTGGGGGAGGCTATGATGGACCTGCACCACTCTGAAGAGCTTGGAACTTTTGGATTGTTTCAGCCATCGTGGTCATCAAATCTTGAACTTTGGAGATGGTAGCTACAGTATTGGCATTATTAATTGCATCGGCCCAATACTTGGCTGCAGTTTGAATCTCCTACTCCTTCTATTGTTGCTGGTTAGTCTGTTGATCCTTGCTGTCTTGGAATGCCCTGCATAAAGCCTCATATTTATGAATACCGGACTCAGTAGTGGGATGATCCCGAGTCCAAGTATCATCTGTATTGTAACCGTCAATTCCTTGATTGCTCACCAGGGTGTCCCTGGGTTCACTGATCCTTGCACATTGGTGCTCACCATGCCTAAACCACCTGTGTGTAAGGTAAACAGAGTAGGATTTCCTGAGCTTCCTCGGTCTCCTTGTGCTATAGTCAAGTGTGGCCTCGACTCGGTTCTAGCTAGGGCCGAAGAAGCACCCTGCGGTTTGGATAACAGAATCAAGTATGGAGCGCAACTCCTATTCCTGAAAGAAATGAAGGTGGGAAACCTGGAGACCTTAGGGAGTTTAGACCCAAGTGAATCCCGTTGGGATTCATTTGGGGTTGAGTCTCCACTTTAAGATGAAACGAACACACTTGTTGTGTCCGAGTAGCTAGAGAAGTTTGAGCTGAATAGGTTTGTGGAAACCCCAAGGACTACCGAAGCCTTTTGAGAGGCTGTGGTATCTGTCCGGATATGAATTTGGCTAGAACTAGGGTTGGTCCTTGTTTCTTGCTGCCGAGAGCAAGACCTGAGTCACTATCGGAAACTTCAACATTTTCAATAAGGCTGTGAACAGATTCTTCATCCGAGGATGTTACAGTCCTGGACTTGTGTTTTCTAGAGGTTTCTCCTTTCTTTGATTTTCCATGGGGGGGGGGGGGGGGGTGGGGGGTTCTTTCATGATACTAGCTTCTTTAGGCGTAATGCTAGGGGAAGATGAGATTGAGTAGAAGTTGGGGCTACGGTACTGACTGTACTCTGGGGGTCTGTCGTGGCCATTTTAGACTGACTTGGAGGAGGTGGGGTAGGAAGGTATGGGTCACTACCTTCTGTAGCCTTAATATGGTCCGTGACTTCTTAAGCTTCAAGTCCAACTAATATCAAAATATGAATAGGAAGACGTCAAAGTGGTGCAAATAAAGATTGATCTTTAGAAGTGGGGTACCTTTAGAGTTCTCTGGTGATGAAAAAGTTTATGTCATTTCCCATGCTCAGATGTGCATCATGGTGGAGATCAGAGATGCATAAGAACCAAAAGCATGCAAATGTGTGTGTGTATGTGTGTGTGTGTGTATATATATATATGTATATATATATATATATATGTATATATATATGTATATATATATATACATATATATATATATATATATATATGTTTTGGCGCACTAAATTTTAGCTCGTCAGATGTTTTGACTAATTTTTATTATATATTTTAATACGAATTTTGTACTTTTATCATAGTTTTATAAATATTACGTATTAGCTCTATTATACTTGACATTTGTTACTTTTAGCGATTTAATGATCCGTAACAATTTTCGCAATTGTTACATGGAGCCTTGTGGTGCTTGTGAGGATGGGGTTTGGGTGGAGGCTTTTCCTTTGATCATTCATTGCGGATTGGTGGTGATGCAACTGCGGTAGGACAACCTGAAGAATACTTGACATAACATCAGAAATAACAAATAATAAAGACCCAAGAGATATATGTATGATATATAGTTGCGGTACACAGAGTATACTAAAACCATCTATCATAGATATATCTGATTAGGACCGCAACGGAGACTAGAGATGGTCTACGGTACATATCAATTCAAAAGAAATTGTGAATCCAGATTCATCATCCCTAACATATGCAAAAAAACTGTTGAGTTTTGTTGAGTCAAGTGCTTTGGTAAACACATCAGTAATCTCTTCATGAGAGTTAACAAAATTAGTTCAATGTTACCTTTAAGGATGTGGTCTTTGATGAAATGATATTGTAGTTCAATATGCTTCGTCTTCGAGTGATGAATAGGATTGTGAGAAATCGTTATAACACTCTCTGAGTCACAGTAAATTGGTATCTGCAACATCCTGTATTCGTAGTCCATAAGTTGAGTTTTCATCCACAAGACTTGTGAACAACAGCTGGCTACGGCCACATATTATGCTGTTGTGGTAGACAATTAGACACAACTTTGTTTCCTTGATGACCAACTGACGAGTCTTCCACCGAGAAATTGACTTCCACCAGAAGTGCTTTTGTATCCAATCTACATACAACATTATCCACATTTGTGAATTCTTGTAGGCAGAATTCATTCCCTACTGGATACCAGAGGCCTAGAGCATTGTTGCTCTTTAAGTATTTGAGAATTTGTTTAACTGCAGTCATGTGAGATACTTTAGGATCGGCTTGGTATCTTGCGCATACGCCTGTTGCAAAGACGTTGTCTGGTCGGCTTGCGGTGAGGTACATCAATGAACCAATCATTCCTTGAAAAGTTTTGTGGTCTGCTGACTCTCCAAAAGGATCAGCAGAACTCTTATATCCGAAGGCCATAGGAACCATGGCAGAGGAACGGTTGACCATTGAGTATTTCTTCAGTAGTTCAGAGGTGTATTTCTCCTGATGGATGAATATTCCTTGCAGAACTTGTTTTACTTGAAGTTTGAGAAAGAAATTGATCTCTCTATTCTTGCTTATTTGGAATTTGTTTGTCATGAGCTTTGCAAAATCATCCACCATCCTCTGATCAGTTGATCCGAAGATGATATCATCCATATATATTTGTAAAAGCATAATGTGATTGCCGTTCATTTTTATAAATAAAGTGGGATCAATCACTCCTCTTTTGTATCCGAACGAGACAAGAAATTCTGAGAGAATCTCGTACCAAGCCCTTGGTGCTTGCTTTAGACCATAAACCATTTTCTCAAGCTTGTAACAGTGATCTGGGAATTCAAGACATTTGAAGCCCAGCGGATGTTGAAGATAAACCTCATCATTCAATTCACCATTTAGGAAGGCACTCTTTACATCCATTTGATGTACTTTGATGTTATTGTGAGCTGCATATGCTAAGAAGATGCGTATGGATTCCATCCTGGCTACAGGGGCGCATGTTTCGTCGTAATCAACACCTTTAAGTTGACTATACCCCTTAGCGACTAGTCTCACTATGTTTCTGACGACCGCACCAGATTCATCCAATTTATTCTTATACACCCATCTTGTACCAACAATAGTGTGACCTTTTGGCTTTGTAAAAAGTTGTCACACTTTGTTTCTTTTAAATTATGCTAGTTCTTCTTGCATTGAGGATAACCAGTCAGGTTCCATTAAGGCTTCTTTGATGGTCCAGGGCTCGACTGAGGACATGAACGCTGCATAGTGACAGTGGTCAGATAAATCTTTAGAGGATCGGGTTTGGATACCTACGGACGGGTTTCCGATGATTTGACCTGGTGGGTGATCTTTTGTCCATACATGAAGATGAGATTGCAGATGATCAGCGGCTTCCATGGAGGGAATGTCTTCCATATCAGAGGATTCTTCGGTTGGAAACTGCAGTCCCCCCTGAACTTGAGAGCAGCCTGTAGAATTATCTTGAACTAAGGGAGTTGGATCAATATTTTCTTGAGCAACTGAGAGAGGTTCCCCTGGATTGCGGATGGGAGTTCCCCTTGAACCTGAGATGGTTCCCCCTATATTGTTGGAAGAGTGTTAACCCTTTGATCAGTTCTTGTGTCAATGGTCTCTATGTTGTCATCATCTGAGTCTGAGGTTACATTCGAAGGGAGAGATCCTCTGCGAGGAAGGAACGGAGCTACCTCCTTAAGTATTGGAACCTCAATGGTTGTCACCTGATCCGGAGTAGAACTTTCTCCTTCAATCAGTAAAGTTGAAGTATTGAGTGACACTTCATCGAATAGAGTAGGACCAGAAACTTTGGCATGTTGTTGTTGAGCTTCCAGAGACACGAGAACTTCGGATAGATGAGCTGTCTCTACTAGGCCAAAAAGATCATCATAGTTTATTTCAACTATGTTAAGGGGACCCAAAGAGTATGGGATATCACTTTCTAGGATTACTTTTGTTTCATTTGATGGAGCAGTGTTGCGGATGTAATAGTCATCGAATTTGACGTTGAAGATTTCAACTATTAGTCTAGTTCGTCTTATGAGAACCCTATAGGCTACTTTGTTTTCTAAGTAGCCAAGGAAAGTACATTCATCTAACTTTGGTGAAAACTTTTTCAGATGATCCTTGTTGTTGATCACAAAACATCTACACCCAAAGATGTGAAAGAATCTGACATTTGGTTTACAGTTGTTAAGGCCCTCATACGGAGTTTTGTTGAGATGCTTACAGACGGCGCTTTAGTTTTGGATTAAACATGTTGTTGCCACTGCTTCGGCCCAGAAGTAGAGAGGAAGGTTTACGAAGTTGACCATAGATCTGGCTGCATCCACCAAAGTGTGATTCCTTCGCTCTATTACTCCATGTTGTTACGGTGTGTAAGGAGCTGAGAAATTATGACTAATACCCTTTGAAACCAAGTAACTATTCAGGGGATGATTAGTGAACTCGGTTTTATTATCACTTCGGATGCATCATACTGGTAATTTGATATGCAGTTCAATCTCCTTGATGAAATTGATCAGGACCTGCGGTGTTTCACACTTGTGTCTCAAGAAAAAGACCCATTTGAAATGAGTGAAGTCATCAACTATTACCAATATGTATTTCTTGTGATGGAGACTGACTACGGTAGATGGACCGCAGAGATCAATATGTAAGAGCTCTAGAGGTTCAGAAGTTGAAGAATCAATCACCATATGATGGATTGCTTTGGATTATTTGCCACATTCATAGTCAGAGCACAGAGTATCATTGCTAAATTTAAGAATGGGAGACCTCAGACGAGTTCTCCAGTGACCAAGTTGTTGATATATTGGAAGTTAAGATAAGCTAGCTTATGGTGCCATAGCTAGCTGACTTCGAATACTGCTTTTGACAGAAAGCACAACTATGGTTTTCCAATTATCATAGAAATATCCAAGGGGTACATGGTTCCTTCGGACTTGGATTTGATCAAGCATTTGCTTCTATTACTCGTCATTATGTAGCAGTAATCGTTATCAAATTCAACCTGATGGCCTACTTTACATAGTTGGCCTACACTGATGAGATTCTGTTTGAGACCTTCCACATAAGCGACCTTTTAGATGGAGAAATTCCTTGTACTAGGAACACCATAACCTCGGATTATCCCATGCGCGTTGTTGTTGAAGGTGACATTTCCATCGTTGCAAATAGGCCTGAAATCTGAATATACTTTAACCTTTCGGTCATGTGCAGGGAGTAGGCACTATCAATTAACCACTCCGCTTCTTGCCCTCCTTACATATTGCCTGAAATTTACACGATTAGTTTGGGCACCCAAACAAGTTTGCAGCCCGGTGCTACAAATGGATTTTTCATAGATGCATGAGTCGAGGTTGTAGGGAAAAATTTCGTGTTAGCTATGAATCCTAGACATGGGTACTTGTGAGCTTTTGGAGTTTTGTGAGATTTTAAAAAGTTACGAGACTTCTGAAAAGTGCGTGGTTTTTGATAAGTATGAGATTTTTTACATGTACAAGATTTTTGAAAACTACGATTCTTTTGAAAAGAACGAGGTGGGGATCAAGATGACCCCTTTTTTCGGTGAAATTCAGATGATGAGTTTTTGACATTTACCCTGACATTACTTTTGGTCAGCGGTCCGGAGGGTGTGGGATTAGCCTTGTGACCAGTATGAGTGATTTTTGTTTTTGAAACAGTATGATTTGCACGTGTGAATCTCTTAGGATGTGATTTTGAAAAAGGTTGAGGTGACTTGAAAAGTGCTGGAGTTGGAAAACTCCTTTTCTAATTAGGGTTGTCTAAAGAATAAATTATAAAAACATTGCTTCGAAAAGACTTTACTTGCTTTTGGGTTTTGTCAGAAAATTTTGAAAAGCTTTTAGGAACTCTACATTCCTTTTTGCTTGATTTCTTGAATGTTGTGATTCTAGAAAGATAGTTTGAGAAAACAGACTTTTCGGGACTCTTGGGATTTGAAATTTTGACTGGTCTTTTGTTTTTCAAAAAGCTTTTCCATTTTTTATCACGTGATTGAGATTCCTCTTTGAAATCCAGTTTTGCCTAAGTTTTTGGAGAACCGCAGTCAGTGAGATTCAACTGAGGTTTCTTAGAGTCCTTAGATTGTTTTTGAAAATGAGAGTTTGACTCATCTGAACTAGAAGATTCAGGGTTCTTGGAACATTGACCATACTCAAAATTTTCTATAGACAAATCATAAGAGATTGGCTGAATGGTTATTGAACTCTTAATTGCTGTCTGAGGTAAGGAAGATTGGACTACCGTAGAGTAAGTCTGAGTCATGGGACATTTGAGGAGAGGCAGTGGGTCAGACTGCAGTTCAGGACTACAGTGAGAGGAACTGCGGTCCGAAGGCAGAGATGGAAAGTTCATAAGAGCCTCAGGTCCTTCCACAAGAATTTCTTCATCAACAATTGATGAAGTCTGAGTCGGCATTAATCTTGCCAAAGATAGTAATTTGATCACTTGGGTGCCTCGAAAATTCAGGAAGAATTTCCTCAATAACACAATTATTTCTCAGATCATGAAGTCGACCAAAGTGGGCTCCGGTGTCCTCTAGAAAGGTTTTTTCATTGACTGGAAAATGGAACTCTCGGTCCGGAGGACATAGGGACGGTCTTTGTTAAATCGGGGTGATGAATCCTTTGCGGTAGAGTACCCATTGGACCAACACCAATTATAAGTATTATCTACGATTCCATTATTCACAAGGTTTTCAATATCTTCGCTTTCATTATACAACTTTTCTATTAAAAGATTTAAATGTACATTTTCAGTTTGAGCTAAATCTATTTGATTCAAAGGTATTCCTAACTGTGTTTCACATTATACAACGTGTCATTTAGGTTATCTATGAATGGCTGACAATCATGCAAGCTATAATTAAGAGTTTGGATCATGAGTTTTACCTATTGAACGATGCTCAGAGTTCCATCCTTACGATGTAGCAATAGTTCTTTTCCAGCTTGGTTGACCCATCCTCGTCCGCAGGTTCCATCATGTAAGACTTGCCTTTTCCCTTGATGTTGTTGACATCCTCATCCTCATCTCTGGATGACCACACTTGATGGTCTCTCTTGACTTGTACTATGTATGCTCTTTCTTTCTCCTTTTCCTCCATTTATTGAGCCATTCTAAGGTAGAATGCTCTGTCTTTCACCACATTGGCTTTGCAATCTTTAGCAAAGTGATTGTACTTGTTGCACTTGTGACAAATTATGACATCGTTTTTGTCTTCATTTGAGGTACCAGAGTCTTTTGTCTTGACAGGTTGTGGTGCCTCTTTGGATTGAATGTTTTGAGGTTGTGGTGATGGGTATCGAGAGTGATTATTTTGAGGATTGAAGTTGCGGTTAAAGGGAGATTTAGTAAATTGTTGATTTTTGCGGAAAGATGAGGGTGACAGCTGATTGAATTGTTGGCTTACCATGGCAATGGCATTTTGGAATTCTTCTTCATCATCATACTCTGAGTCAGCTTTGTATGACTGAGGAGGATTGTCATACGAGGGAGAGTAAGATTGATTGTGCAGTGCTTGTGCTATGAGAGTGAGTGGTCCTCCGAAATTAGCACATTCTATGAGTACGGTTGATTCTTGTGCTTGTAATTCACCATAGCGCTTGTACAGAGATAAAGAATGAATTTTTCTATCTCCTTGGACTATCATTTTAGCCGTAGTCCAGTGTTTACCCAAACCATTTAGAAACTGAAGATTTGTCTCATGGTTACTTCGGACGGTGCCAACATTTGATAACTTTGTGACAATTTGGTTGAACCTTTTGAAGGAGTTTTCCAAACTTTCACTAGCATGAGCTTTGAAGTTGTTGAATTCATTAAGTACGGTTGTGATCTTCTTATCTTGAGCTTGTTCTGAACCTTCATACAAGTTCTTGAGAACATCCAAGATTTCATTGGCTAACTTGCAATTTATGATGATGTCGAAGTTGTCAGGAGGAACTCCGCAGGATATCTCATGGTTGGTTGACCTCCTCCTAGTCTGACTTGAGCGTCGTCGGTTTGAACTGGGGTAAGAACAGGGACATGAGGTCCTTCTTCTACGGATCTCCATACATCTCTTCCAAGTCTCCTTAGATATATTCCAATTCTTTAAGACCAGTGATGATACTCGTTTGCCAATAGTATTGGGGCTCTATTCGAACCACCAACACTGTTGGAAACATTTAGAGATAATGCTTGTGCTATATTTCCTTCTTTTGAAAAGTTTTTTTTTTTTTTTTTTTTTTTTTTTTTTTAAGAAATGAGCTTCAGTGGTATATAATGTCTTCTAAAATCAGAGTATTTGTTGAGAGGAAAACTTGTGATGAGAGGAAAACTTGAGAAACACTTTGGCTCTGATACCAATTGTTGAGAGGAAAACTTGAGAAACACACTTGAACAAACGTTAGTACAAGTAATACTGTAGAATAAAGTTTAACTCAAAGGATCATAAAGCTCAACAATAATAAGTTAGAGGTTAGATAGTTAGATAGTTAGGTGCAGAAATATAAGGAAATATAAACGACAACAAGTATTATATCAAGTATACACTTAGGTTGATTCTTAACAAGGATTGAAATCAATCCAAGTTATTGAGTGCGATCAAACTTAGTGATGAAGTAAAAAATCACTTGCTCCGAAGAGAGATTACGATCAGTTTAAGTTCTAAAGATACTTGAGGATGAGAGAGTAAGAAGGGAGTAAGATAAGATATGAGATTCAAGAAATGTGTTTTTTTCATTCAGAAAGAGAACTCTATTTATAAAGACTCGAAGATTACAAGTCTTATCTGTCTAAGGTGGCCATGCAAGGCACACTGGGTAAAACAATGTAAAGACAAAAGATAACTAATAAAATTAAGACTAAGTATTGATGATGATGATTGCGGATGCGGTTCTTGATTGCGGTTAAGATACAGATTGTGGATCTGGAGATGGCTTCGGACCTGTGAACTTTAAGAGGGTCACTTATATGTTTCAACAGTTTCAAATTGAACTGCAAACACCCCTAACTATAGGGCTTAACCCAGATGGAATCATCACAAGACGGTCTTAAGCTTAAGGTACATATCACAAAAATAGCAAACTTATTTTTTAGCTTTATGGGACATTATACGGGTTACGATATGTTTATTTGGTCCATATAGGTTATATATCCTACATAGTTGGTTCACTATGCCACATAATCAATTAAAGATTATGTGGCAGCCTAGTTAGTGCCATGTGACCAAAAAGACAACAAGTCAATTTCATAATGTCCTTTGACGATGGTCAAAATCGTAGCTCCACCATTAACTCCCACTACCAACATCACCACTACACCACTATACTGTCACTTTGAGTCCTGATAAATGAAACTTTGTAGTGTTTAAAACATTCTTCTTTTCCGTTGAATTGTTGTTGTCATGTGTTAATTATGATAATCCCTTCTTGAGTGGCGTCTATAAGTTATTCCTCTTCTCTCGGAATAATTTTCCAATCGTTGCTATGTGTACGGAATCAGCGGTACCTTCTGGCATTGAGTTTGATCGTTTGATTGACGAAGACGATTTTGTTTTTTCTGCTATGTTAAGGGAAACGTTGTTGGAAAGAGCATACAAGGTCATTAACTATTGGTAACATTTCTAATAATATCTAGGTCCTCTTTGGTTGCCCTCAAGACCCAAATTGAGTAGAATAAGTAAAGGAGAAATTGTTTTACTAATTATTATGGTTAATAATTAATTAGAAACTAACTCGAAATATATTTTGGGAATTAATTAATAGATTAATTAATCAAATGGTAGAATATTCGTTAATCGATAGTTGGTTAATCAGGAATGTTTTAGAACCCTTATGGAATTAGGGTTGGACGAAAATCACTCCATTCCACATGGGAAAGGGAGTGAATTTCGTGGTTAGCCTCCCATCCCACATGGGAAGGAGTACAAAACCTAGGAATGGATCCAAGGCTATAAATAGGGCCTTAGGGATTTCATTCCTCCTTACACCTTGGCTTGAAGTTTCACCAACCCTTTTTCCTCTCCCTCTTAGGGATGATTTCTAATCCTCTTAGGGTTTGTGAAATTGACCCTTCTCCTAGTTATTTTTATTCCACTCTTTGGTGTCATTGGGTGTGATACCAATAGAGGGATGCTAGTTTAGTCCTCTCATCCAAGGAACTTCATGGAGGACCAAGATCTCAAACATTGAGATCAAGGGCTACATAAGAGGTATGTTTTTCTTATTTGTATTTTATGTTTTCTAGGGTAGATGTAATTAGCATGAAACCATAGATCCATAGGTTGCATGTACACTTAGGTTTATCGTAGTTTAGATTTTTCCGCTACCTAGTTTAGAGTGTATTTGATGCGTAGAAAACCCAACACTGGTATCAGAGCCATTGGTTCATGATTACGTTCACCCTGGATCCATATTTTCTGTAGATACTTGTTTGAAATTGAATTGAAGAAGCATAATTGAAAATTTTGTAACAAAAAAAAAAACCATTGTCGCTACTCACGATGTGAGCAGCCCAGATTAGGGTTTCCCTTTTTTCATTTGTCAAATTTGAAGATTTATTAAATATGGAAAATTACCAAATTTACATTGTTTTAAATCTGGAAAATAATAAATTTTATTTGATAGAGATTTGAATTTGAATATTTATTTATTATTTAAATAGTAAATTTAGATATTCAATATTATTTATAGGAGAGATTTATAAATTTGAATATTAACCCCTCATAATTTATTAATTGTTACATTGCGCCCTCACAATTAATTAGAATTAATAATAGACAACTACATTTAAAAAGTTCTAAATTTACCCCTTGTATATATAAATTAGAATTGTATCTTACATATGTATGAGAAAGTTACAATATATGTCCTCGTGTGTTTTAAATGTCGACATTATCAGTCTTACCATGACTAGGCTCACTCATTCTGATGTAAGGATTTAAGGAGTTCTCCATGATTTCTAATGAGGTCGGTTGTTAATATGCTGCGTGCTTTCCACCCTCACCGCCCTATTGCATTTTGATAATGGAGTTACCAAAGGGGTTTGATAGTGATAACGGTCAATCTAAAAGTATTCTAAATACAAATATAAAGAAATCGCATTTTTTAATAGAATGTAAGTGTCATATTATCCATGAAAATTGTACATTCTCTTTATATTATGTTATTGAAGCTCGTATGGTTAACTGGTACATCAATCTAGAGTATAGTTAGGAATGATATGGAACTCGCGAATCTCAAGCGTAACTTGAGTCGAGGATCATGCAATTTTGCATTCTTAATTCACAATCTATTTGATGTGATTCTTATGTTATCCATAAAAGTTGCACATTCTCTTTATAACTTGTTGAAGGAGCTCGTGTGGTTAACCGGCACGCCAATTTGAGAGCATAGGTAAAGAATGATGTGGAACTCATAAATCTCAAGCATAACATTAGTCGGGGATCATGTGATTTTGTATGGTTGGTCACCATCTATCAATGATCTGCGGCGACCCCATCATTAAATTTGAGATTAACATAATCCATGATTAACATGCCATTTGATAGTCAATGAATCTCAAACATCTAGGAATTTCTTGGTGATCAAAATTGGCAAAGGGCTTTGCATATCTAAATAACTTTATGGTGTGTTTACGACATCCCTTTACACATCATGAAGCCAAATATGGAACCTAGCCTTCTTAAATAATTTTAATTAGAGTAATTATTTTCAAAGGATAAGTAAAACAAAGTATAGTGGAAATTGATATTGAATGTTGTCTATAACCTTATCCACTAAAATCTACTACTTTAAAACCGATTAAAGGATTAGCTATTGCGATGATCAATCTTGTCAAAATTTGTAGTTTGGGAACAGTTCTCATAAACGGAAAAAAAAGGATCATGCATTTGACTAATCTCTTCCTGAGGTTCATCCAATTACTGCATTCTAATCAATTAGAAAGAGCAAATGTCAAATGTATGTTGTAAACTACATATTGAAGTAAAATGGAATTTCCTTGAGTTAGTAGTTGACTAGGGTTAGTCAACTAGCTCAAATGTTCATATAATTAGTTCATTCTGATTTTGATATGAACAACTTGGAATGTCCATTAAGGAGTTATGTAGCATTTCTAGGTTTCCTTTTGGAATTAACATGGCCAATCATAGAAACTCAAACTTCAAAACACTGGCATATTTTTACTATCATGAATACAAGAATCAAGAAAAAGAAATCCAATTACCCATGGGTTAAAAGGCTATTAGTGTTGGTATACCTAATCTAGGCCCAAACATCATGGACAAAGGAAGTCTTATTCTAAGACATATTTGACAACTATTCCTTTCCATAACATGAAATGACTAGAAAGTATACATGCCCAAATTATATATTTAAGGTGAATGGACTAAAACATGAAGAAGTTATACTTGATCATGGATTACGATCCCATGCTATTATCCATAGGATCAGAAGATAAATAGTTCTCCCATGTTGGTGTTCAATCAAATATATGGATTTAAAATGCCATTGGAACATTATTTCTAATCCTTGAGTGTTTTACTAAGGATTGTGTACTGACATTTGCAAGAATGTGCAGTGAATAAAATGAAGTAAGGAGAGTGAAACATGCAGAAGATAATATGATCATGAATACCAAGCCCTTACTACTATTCATAGGATCAAAAGACAACTCTCCCAAATGTTTAGTGTATGGTATTATAATTGAAATTGTTTATACTATGATTCATGAGATAGTTTTGACTTATTTAAATGTTGAGAACCCTAACATGTTAAAAGAAAGCCCTGAAATCTTTGAAGCTAGTATAGTAGCAATAGTTCAAAATTAATTCGAATGTTTGAATAAGGTGTATTCTTGTGGTGCAAATATTTGTTGAAATTAGTTTACCTAATGGATCATTCAGATTGAGCACAATAATTACTTATTCAAATACATCTAAAAGGTTTAAGTGAAATGTATTTGTGCAATCATAGTCTTGGATACATAAATGATAAATGCATTACCAAGTATCTACTTGGATTGGATTTTTTATATCATTTGACCTGGAGGCTCATGATAAATACAAATCGTGTTTATCAAGATAGATGATGAATACATCACTCGGTTATGGGAATATTTGCTGGAATTAGTTTACACTAATGGACCGTTCAAATTAACCATGATATAGGGTAAGACCGACTTCGTATGAACATGAGTCTAGAACCTTTGGGGTGTTTAAAGCTCTCATAAAGAAAAGTTAAGAATCAATTGGGCAATAGGATGATACACTCATAATGAGAATCTCGGTCCAAAACCTTATCTAGTCATGTAAGTAATTGTGAAAGAGTCTCATGAGCTATCTCTGACCAAAACAATTCCACAAGGAGTGTTAGTTGGATAGAGAAATAAATCATTCATTGATTTTGTACTAAGATGACTCATACTATGCTTGCTAACAATTCATGGATTTTACCATGAACAGTGTTACGAGAAGTCCTATGGTCTTGTACCAACTAATTAGGTTCATGAAATGCTCTATGATATGTAAAGTGGGATTTTGTCCTCACAGACACATATAGAAGTCCATGATTATGAGGCTTCCGCTCGCCGTGAAGCGCTCGATAATCCAAAACTTAGAATAGAGATGTGTTATCTCATTGGAGAAACCATCAAACATTTAGGATAATTATTTAAAAATCCTTTTGAGAACAAAGTGTATGTTACTCAAAGGGAAATCTTCCAAGAGAAAGGGAGATGGTATCCATAAGGGCTAGTGGGAGCTATACTGATCTTGATAAGATTCAAGAGTCAGCCGACAAAGAACCTAAAGTTGGACCTAGCATTCAAATCGAGGCTGAAAGAACCTAAAGTTGTACCTAATATAAGAGTTTATATTACTGGGGTAAATGAGTCACTGGTATGGAGCAATCATAATGTACTGGCTATCGGAAGCTATTGTAGACCCTAAAGGCTACAACATACAATGAGCAAATGAAGAGCAAGATTCAGTCTATGTATGTGAAAACATGGTAGATCAAGCACTTGACCTTAACCATTAGGTGTAAGTGGATCTTGAAGAAGAGACAAGCACGGATAGGAACAAACACATAATCAAACCAGTATAGGTTGTGAAGGATTTGTAATCTTAATAAGTTCATTTATGGACCAAAATAAGCATCTCGCAAGTGGGAACGTTATTTCAATGAAAAAGTTCAAATAGTTTGAATTCGAGAAATAAAGATGAGCCATACATATGTCAAAGCTAGTGGGAGTAATTGGAATATTTGTTTGAATGAGAAAGTTCAAGGAGTTTGAATTTCGAGAAAGATAGATAAGTCGTATATATGTCAGTGCTAGTGGGAGTACTGTTGTCACCCTTATTTAGTACATAAACAATGTACAATTCATAGGAAACTATGTTCTAACTTTGCAAGTGTAAAATCTTAGCTTGGTTTGGGAATCGTTTTGCTATGATATACATGGGAGATACAAAAAATGTACATTATAAGGATCTATGGAGATAGATCAAAGTGATTCATTGGATTAAGCTGAAATACATGGAATGTTGAGGAAACTCGACTTGCAGAACTCAAAAAAGAGTTCATGACTATTTAAATATGGCATAACATTAAGCAATGCTAATGTCGTAGTTTTACTATTGAACTAGAAGTTATGAGTCATGTCCCACATACTTCAACTATGGGATCAATCATATATGCCATGACATGTATCAGATCTTATGACTCGTATGCCTTGAGCATGACAGGTTGGATTAGATCAATTTGACGAGAATCAACGAATCAAGATCAAGAACATTCTTAAGTGTCCTAAGAGGATAGAGGAAATGATCTTGACATTATGGAAGAGATCATTGTAAAAGTCACATAGATGCTAAGTTCCACACTGATAAAGACGATTTCATTCACAGTCGGAATCCATGCTTTTATTGAATAGTGATGTATTAGCTTGGAAGAGTACCAAGTAATACACCATAGTGGATTTAACAAACATAGAGTACATTGCAGTTGGTTAAATTGCAAAGAAAACGATGTGACTAAAAGAGATTCATTAGTGGCATCTTTATTGAAATTTGTAACACTCTAAATTTTCAAACAAAATTTTCACTTTTAAATCACATAAAATCAGCATCACATTTTCTCAAAACCACAATATATCAAATGTCAAAAACACAATTCAACAAAACAACAGATAATATCCCATAATCCACAACATAGTCATCATAGGTGTGTACAATCAACACGGTACCTTCTCACGATCTTGAGAAGTACCTGAAACAGATGACACACAACACAGTAAGCACAAAACTTAATGAGTTCCCCAAAATACCACATACACAAATAATAAGCCTCTCATGGCTATAACTCGACATGGAATCTCCAGTCTCATGCGTCTCGGTGAGGACCCTCTGGTCTCACGGCTTGTTGTGAACCTTCTGGTCATGTGTCTCAGTGAGGACCCTCTGGTATCATAGCTCGGGTTGGACCCTCCAGTCCTATATCTCAGTGAAGACCCTCCGGTCACATAACTCGGTTTGGACCCTTCGGTCCTCACTCATTAAAGCACAGAATAATATAGAATATATCATAAAGACAAAATGAATAATATCACATAACTCAGTATAAGCACATAGGACCCTCCAGTCGATAACTCAAATAAGACCCTTCGGTCACACAGTATTACCGCTCAGGTAAGTATAGTGAGAAGACTCACCTCAGAAGTAAGCAAGTAGATCTAGTACCCCACGAACAGTCTAGACTCGGCCTACATGATATTATTATCTCTAATAAGCAATTTGTAATAACCACTCCGAGATGCTAAGCTAACTCATCCACTAAATCTCAAAAGGGTGAAAATACCATTTTACCCCTCTATGGCCTCTAAGGTCCATAGTTAACCAAACCCTAAAAGTCAACAAAAGTCAACGCTCAAGTCAACAGTACATATTGACTAAACTCATCGAGTGCATCTACGCGACTCTTCAAGTTCCTTCATTTTCTCAGAAGTATCGGGGAAATCCAACTCAACTCGTCGAGTGGTCTCGTCAACTCGCCGAGTTGTAGCGCATCCAGTCTGTCGGGGAAAACCCTAGCTGACTCGTCGAGTTGGCTCATGCACTTGTCGAGTCCTTCTAAATCAATATTCATTCAGATAATTCTGAACAGAAATAATGTACCAAACTCTAGATCTGGCCTTACAAGGCTGAAATACCACATAAATCTGCAAGCTTTACGTCCATGCATGACATCTAGGGCTCGAAATGCCATAATAAGCTCTATATGCGGTTTAATGCATAAAAGCTTGTCACGAGCTTGATAAATCTTGGATCTTTGGGCTAAAAGGACCTCATATGGTCCAGATCTGATGTTTCAACGTCATGTCATGTTCAACTGACGCAATAACCAAAATATGGATGGGAGAATCCCTAAAACCCCCTAGAAATACCACGTCTAATAAAATAAATGATCAAGGTGGTAGTTTTTTTACCTCCAAACAGAATTTAACAATGAAGAACACTAGATCCAAAACTCCCTCCTCGTTCCAAGTCTTGTTGCTCTCTAACCTCCTTCCAAAAGTGCACAAGAATACCAAAATTTAGTCTCTCTCTCTCTCACACACTATGAATGAAGCTTGACTAGGGTTTCTCATAGAGTTATAAGGTGACAAGGGAGGCAGATATGAAGGCCTAAGGTCAGACCCTGAAAATTAGGGTTTTCTCACTCAGTACCTAGTCATCAAGTTGGGGTCTTCCAACTCGTCGAGTAGACTCTAAAAATCATGAGAACATTAACTCCTCAACTCAGCGAGTTGGGGGATCTAACTCGTCTAGTTGCTCTAAACTTATGAAAGTAAATTAATTAAGTATTATACCTAGGAGTCGGGATGTTACGAAATTCAATCAGTAATGGTCCTTTTGAAGTTTCTTGTGACTATAAGGGTGAACTTACCTTGAGTATGGATCCCAAGTCACACAAACCCACAAGTCACATACTCAATAAGTAACAACACATTTGATAGTGAGTCAAATGTAAAGATATCATAGTCAATAAGCCATATCATAAGAAAATCTTGTCGATCCATTCCACAAGCCAATCTCACTGACAAAGTCTAACACTCAAACAAAGTCAAGTGGCGTTACATTTGCAAATGAATTGGCTTGAACGCTTTTAGTTTAGTTTGTTTTAAACCTGAGAATTTAAATCAGTATAAGTGTTAATTCAATTTGGAGATTATTAAGTGGAGATCTTAATATATGATGGATATCAGTCATTTAAATTAGCTTATTACTGTGTTCTCCTTTTGCATGTTTGAAACCCACTTCTCGAGTATTAATTTACTCAAATGTGGACAGTCATTCATACTCTTGGAAGTAATTAATGATTCAAGATTGTCATGATTATTAGTGGATTTTCCATAATGATCGAACATAGCATAGAGAATGTGCTAACACTCATGAGTACTTAATACAAATTTAAGTAATAGACTAACTCAGGCTTAGAGATTACTTCATGGATCCAGTCACGAGTAATTCTAAGACGATAATATATTCTATTCTTCAAACATAGATACAAGTGGGGTATTGCTCTATTATTATGTTATGTATTAGTCTACACTAACGTTATTCGTAACTGGTAGTTATAAAGGATATGTCCATGTGTGACATGATGAAGTAGACAAAAACTATGTAGTCAACATTTATTCGTTCCTTCTACCTTAACAAGAGAAGAGATATCTATTCGCACCTCGATAATTTGGTGCTAACATCTAAAGTGCTTGGTCGAGACCTGAATGGGATTGATGTGTTCAATTTAGTAATCAGATGCAGTCGTCACAAATCTATATCAGGAAACATAATCTTGAATTCTAATATTGACCACTATCCATGTCTCGAGTTTATACATATATCAAAGAACGAAGGGATAGTTGATCACTTATCTAAGGGTTGAATCAGTTGGATTAGGTGTCTAAGCCCATAACTATATTTGGTATGTAATTGACCAGATTGTAGCATGGTCCTTTTGGGTTGCCTTCACCAAAGCAACTTGACTGGAAGAATAATGGAGAAAGAGGATAAATGTGATTTATTAATATATTATGTGAATAATATATTAAAAGAGAAATCATATTATTTAATTAACATATGTCAATAATTAATTTACAATTTGTTTTGTGTTCAAAAGAGGTTAATTGAATTACGGGGACTGATATTGTAATTATGTGATAATTGTAATAATGAGTTGAGGACCTCTTGGATAAGGGTTGGACGAAATCTTATGGGAGCCCATAAGGATTTTGTCCAACGCTAGGGTTCTAGAATGTTCCTATGGGCTGCTTAGGGCTTAAGCAACCAGATTAGGGATTTGACTGAAACCCTAATCCCTCACCTATATAAAGAACCCATTGGTATCATATTTTTCGGCTACCAGAAACCCTAGAAGGATCGCTAGAGCTGAAATCCTCCTTCCTCCTCTCTCTCTCTCTAACATTCTTCAATTGCTTTTGGTGTTTGTGATTGATTAGAGGTATTACATTTGTAATACTAAGATCTCAAAGTTAAGGATTTACAAGCTTCAATTGAAAGGTAACATTCTTACTTGTTTATTTATATTGATTTCGATTTTGGTATGCTAGAATTAGGGTTTACAAGCTTTGGATGATTATTGCATGTACAATTAGAAAAAACCAAGATCCAAAGCTTTAGGGTTTTCATGTGCACCATAGGATTGTTGTTTTGTTCATAACCCAACAGTGGTATCAGAGCTTAGGTCATTTTTCTATTGTATTTGATGCATAGCTAATTTGTTCAAAGATAAAATAATCGAAAAAATTTTCTTCTGACTGATGAACTCGACGAGTTAGGGCTACTCGACGAGTCCAGCGTGTGACTCGGCGAGTCGGCTCATCTGTTAGCAATTTTTTAGGATTTTGTCTAGAATTGGGTTGGGATAATTACCATAAACGTTTTTTACTGATAAAATACGATCTTTCCAATATTATGTTGATTATCCTCATCCAATTAGAAGATAATTTTTAAATAATTAGATAGTTACTTGTTTATATGATAAAATAGATTATTTGTATTATTTAATATGAATTATCTTACCATAAATTGAATTAGGTCAAATTTAGATAATCATAAATTATTCGATTAATTAAATTATTTGAAATTGGATCTAGAATTTTCTCAAAATTTTCAAAACTTACCCTAAAGTTTTGGAATTTAAATTTTTGATTAATAGTTTTAATTTTGAAATATTTAAATTCTAAACCCTAGAATTTTACAAGTTTAAAATTCAACCCATATACAATTATAATAACAATAATAATAATAATAATAATAATAATAATAATAATAATAATAATAATAATATTATTAATATATATATATATGTGTGTGTGTGTGTGTGTAAGATAAGCTAGTCTTACCATTAGTAGACCTCATTGACGAAGCCGATTTATAAGGGGGTATGTGACAACCCGGAATTTTCATTCGGTCAAACCCTAAAAGCCAATCACTTCTTATTATAAGTTAATTTCATTATCTCTTATTTTTAACAAATTTAAAGTTCGTTTGATTATTTTAATATTATTCTTTAAGCGAACGGGTGAAAGAAAGTGTCGTCTCGGGTTTTGAAATTTAAAAACTGCAAACACCTCGGGTTTTAGAAGTTCACGGCCAAAATTTTATGTTTGGGTCGGAAAATCATCCAAAAACTGTGATCTCATGCATAAGCATGAGTTTACGCCCCAAAAGCTATTCATTTTATGTTTACTCCCCAATCACCAAAAGAGTAAACTCATAAACACTCTCAAGTATCATCCAAGATTTAATTCAAGAGCTTTAAACTTGTAAGTGTTCTATCCATTTCAAGTTCGTATAACACTTAATCTAGTGATTGTACATTTTTTCATCCATCCATTTTTGTGTTTTGATTTGATTTCCAAAAACACCAAGAACACACACTAAGTGTTCTTGGACTTTTAGCTCATTTCAAGCTTCCTTATAGTAAGTACTTCCATCCTTGAGTCTTATTAAGCTTGTATTACATGTTAACATCAAGAAAATGTCCCAAGAACACAAAGAAAAAGGTGTTCACGGTTTTGGGAGGCTCCCAAAACCGTAAACACTAAATAAGGTGCAAAGTGGTGCTTTAGGTTGTCTAGATGCTTCACAATGCCTAAGGGACTTGTCTAGATCCTTCCTTGATGAGTTTAAGCCATGAAAAACACCAAAGTCCAACATTATTATGTTTTTACGGTTTGGAGAGCTCCCAAAACCGTAAACACCCTAAAGTGAGTTTAATTGGGCCATATTCCTTCCTTAGGCCTAAAAACTAACCTAGACAATTACCTTGATGAATTAAGGACTTGAAAACATGGAAATACCATTTTCAATATGGGTTTAAGGTAGTAAACCCAAAGAGAAATGACCATGAGGCCGTAAACTCCTCAAAGGGGTGTTTTGTTGCCCTAGTCCCTTCCAAAGGCCTAACCACCAAGTAGAAGTGCTTCAAAGGACTTGTAAAACCTCAAAATAACTTATGGTCATAAAGTGTAGAGCTTACGATCGTAAACCATTGAGTTTACTGCCGTAAACTCCTTGGGTAATGGTCATTAAAACCGTAAACTCCAAAGGAGTTTACCCTTGAACTCCAAACACTCTAGCTTTGCCTTACAAACACTTGGATGCAACCCTTGTGATCTTTAAACACTTAAATCAATGTGTTACCATGTTCTAGAGTGTCCTAACTTATGTTACTATAGATAAAGTTCCTAATTAGTTATTTATATATTGATTATATGATAACTAGGCTCGTTGTGTGTGTGCAAGTCTCCACTTGTCACCTAGCATCGTATCTGACACTTTAAACCAATCCACTCACTACAGGTGAGTTCATACCCCTAAATTAACCTTTTAAATGTTTTCAAATATTTATAAATACTTTAATGGGGGTGAATACAAGTAGAAAACTGCATGTTGTAGAATCAATCACATGTGATTTATAATTGTGTTTTCATCCAACTGATTTCACATGCTTCAAAATGTAATGTATGAAATGGTTTTCTATCTTAAAAATACTTTGTTATCAAATGTATTACTTTTGAAATGTTTATTAAAATGACATCAAGTCATTGTTAATTGTTGTTCAAAACTCTTAAATGTCTTACAAAACAATTTTCATCTTCTTGAACAAAACTAGATCTATACACATATGTTCTTATATATGTAATGATATGATAGCTTTCATCCTTCATTCAGTTTCCCACACTCTTGTCTAGCAAGGGTGTATAAACCTGCTTGGACAATCAATTACCTTCCAGTTAACTATTATAGGGATAGTTAGGAGATACAAAACATTATTCCTATTACAAGGAATTACACCAGAGTCAGTTCCTTCATGAGTCTATACTATACATTACATGCTATATGAATACGTCTACATCGATACGCTTACATGAATACATTTACATATATACATTTATTTGTATACACTTTCATGAATACTTGTACCTAGATTCAGTAGGATGAGTTACTAGTACATTATGTGTAAATTGTTCTGCATATCCTAGTTCAAAAGGATAACTTGATAGGACTAACCATTCCGGAACCCACCTGTTAGCAACAGAGGTAATGAACATCTACGGATGCCTACGGTTAATACTTATATTAGGAGTACCTTTACGGGACTAACCATTCCTTAAACCTGCTACTAGCTACAGAGGAAAATGAACAATCTACGGATGTTCTAGGTTATACATTTTGGTAGTCACGATGTCTCATTATCCTAATGCAAAAGGATAATACTTTTATGGTTATACTTTTCCTATTACTTTTATTTTGTGTTACAATAACATAAACGAGGAGGTAGACTATATATTGTTAATAATACTCATAAAAGGGAAAACCATCTTTGTTATAGCAAAACATACAGGTCTTGGTAGAAGACTACTTTCAAAACATTCGGGTCTTGGTAGAAGACTTCTCTTATACTGATAGGAAATATGGGATTTTCTAGGGTTTTCATACTTATATCAATTGTTTCATTCAAAGATTTACATGGCATTCATAACAGCTTTCCAAAACAAGACAATGACACTTAAATACTTATGAATTCACTAGCTTTAAGCTGATACTCGCTTTCAAAATAACTTGTATTCTCAGGTCACCCGTAGACAGGTACGATGGCTAGGTTTTAAGAAGACGGAGCACAGACAAGACTCATCTTTTATTTTGATTTCATATTTTGGTGTCTTATTACTTTTAAAGAACACACATGTATTAAACATTTACTTTTAATGCAATGGATGATGTTGTTGCTTGTTTACTAGTCTGTATTGTTGTGATACTGTATATGACGTCTTCCACCCCTGAACGTTTCCGCCGTTATTGGTTTTGGGGTATGACAGGGTATAAGGAAATTACCTATAAAATGGAAATTGAATGGGTGTCCACTCTCACCCACCACTTCCTTGATTGGAGGATGGTCGTTAGCCGAATGGATAGGATAGGGAAACTAATTCCTCATTAATAAGTATAATGATCTATAAAGTAACTAAATATTTTTATAAATTCCCAATCTTAGTTACTTTAGGAAAAATGTGAAAATGATGCTATTCCATGAAATTACACTTTGCACCTTGCCAAGTCGTTAGTGGAACGTGTTTGGATAACCGACACACTAATTTAGGACTAGAAAGGGTGGAAAATCTATTTCATCTACTCCTACTACTGTTGCCCCTATCTTGGTTATTGGGCAAGGAAAACAAAAGAAGAGGAAGGCTCCTTCTAAGAGCCACAAGGGAAAGTTCTATGATGGTACCTCTTCTAGTGGAACAAAAGTTGGTCCTACTGCTCCGTCTTCCAACCCGAAGGATGTAGAGTGCTTCTACTGCCACGACAAAGGGCATTGGAAACAAAGCTGCCCGAAGTACCTGCAGGACATCAAGGATGGGAAGATAAAGCCCACCTTCGCAAGTATTTATACTATTCATTCTAATAACTCATCCCATGCTATTGCTTGGGTCCTCGATACAGGATGTGTTTTTCACATTTGTTCTGATTTGTGGGGTCTAAGAAGAAGTAAGGATATGGAGCATCAAAAGATAAACTTGATCATGGGGAACAGGAAAGCATCGCCTGTCAACAAGATTGGAGTTTACTCTTTAGTACTTAGTAGTGGGTTAGGTTTAGATTTGAATAATTGTTGCTATTCTTCAGAAATGACACGAAACATTATTTCCTTTCATGGTTTGTATAAACAAGGTTTTAGATTTTCATTCAGTAATGAAACTGGTTCTGTAATGCTTTCTTTAATGCTACTTTCTATTTTGAAGAATTTCCTTGTAATGGAATACATGAAACTATGATGGTTGTAGACCACTTAGGAAATGATGTGTTGCATATCGATTCTTCCAATGGTCTGGATAAAGCATGCTTGTGGCATTGTAATCTTGGACATGTCAACAAGAAGTGCATAGACCAACTCCAAATGGATAGAGTGTTGGAGTCATTCGACCTTAGGGACGATGCCACGTGCGAGTCTTGTTTACTTGGAAAGATGACCAAGTCACCTTTCACAAGTAGTTGTGAAAGGGGTGAGGGTTTATTAGATCTCATACATATCGATGTACGTGGGCCCTTTAGATCCACCACAAGGGATGCAAACCGCATCTATGTGACTTTTACCGATGATTATAGAAGATATGGGTATATCTACTTAATCAAGCACAAGTCATAAACCTTTGAAAAGTTCAAAGAGTTTAAGCAAGAAGTGGAGAATAAGTTGGGCAGGAAGATAAAGATGCTCTTATCTGATCGATTTGGTGAGTATCTTAGTATCGAGTTCCACGACTACCTCAAGGAATGCAAAATTGTTTCGTAATTGACGCCACCTAGGACACCATAGTTGAATGGTGTAGCTAAGAGGAGAAATCGAACCTTATTGGACATGGTTCATTCCATGATGAGTCGAGCTTTGTTACCAATCTCATTCTGGGGGTATGCGTTAGGGACCGCCACCCATATCCTTAATCTAGTCCCGACTAAGAAGGTTGCTAAAACACCTCACGAGATGTGGACAAAGAAAGCTCACTTGTTGGTACATATCAAGGTTTGGGGTTGCGAGGCTTTCGTAAGACAAGAGACGCGACAAGCTCAAACCTCACAGTGAGTGGTGTATTTTCGTCCGCCATCCACATAAGTCCTTTGGATATCTCTTCTATAGACTGAGTGACAAGGTTGTCTTCGTTGTGATGAGGGGGGTTTTTCGAGAGCGAGAACTAATATGCCAAAAGGATAGTGGGAGGGAAATTTATCTTGAAGAGCTTCAAGAATCCAATGATGAAGGAACCTCTAACATTGGCGCTCAATATGAGGAGGAAACTCCTATTGAACCAATTGACGAGTCCTTACCTCTTAGACATTCCAGTAGAGTTAGTGTTCCGCCCGTATTATATGGTTTCCATATAACAAGTGAAGGTCATACGTTTATTAGTGATAGCACACTGATAAATATAGATGAACCTAACAAATCCAAGGAAGCCATGGTGGGCCCAGAGTCTACGAAATGCAAAGAGGCTATGGATAGCGACATTTTGTCCATGTATGACAATCAAGTTTGGAACTTGGATGAATATGTACCGGGTCGTAAGACAGTCGGGTGCAAATGGATCTTCAATAAGAAGACCGACATGGATGGGAAAGTACACACATATAAGGCGCGACTGGTTGAGAAGGGATTTACTCAAACTCCCAGAGTTGACTATGATGAGACCATCTCACCAGTAGCGAAGATTAAATCTATAAGGGTTATACTAGCCATAGTTACGTTTCATGACTATGAAATAAGGCAGATGGATGTCAAAACCGCTTTTCTTAATGGAAAATTGGTTGAAGATGTTTACATGAGTCAGCATGAGGGTTTTGTCAGTTCAGAGTATCCTAATAGAGTGTGTAAGCTTGATAAATCCATTTATGGATTGAAACAAGAATCTCGCAAGTGGATTCTTTGTTTCAATGAGAAAATCAAAGAGTTTGGTTTTTCGAGAAGCGTAGATGACTCTTGTGTACATGTCAAAGCCAGTAGGAGTATAGTTACCTTTCTCATTTTATATGTAGATGACATACTGCTCATAGGAAACGACATCCCAACCTTGCAGGAGGTTAAGACCTGGCTTGGGAAGTGCTTCGAAGGACCTCGGAGAAGCATCTTATATTCTTGGGATAAGAATATTGAGAAATAGGAGTAAAAGACGAATATGAATTAGTCAAAATACTTACTTGGATAGAGTCTTAAAATGTTTTAGCATGGAGAATTCCAAGAAATGGGAGTTACCAATCCAACACAATACCAAGTTGAGTAAGACTCAAAGCCCGAGTACCGAAGCCGAGATAGCAAAGATGAGTCGAGTACCTTATGCTTCCGCAGCTGGTTCAATCATGTATGTTATGACGTGTACTCGCCCTGATATGGCCTTTGTTTTGAGCATGGTCAGCAGATATCAAGGGGACCCTGGTAGAGCACATTAAACCGCAGTAAAGAACATTCTCAAGTACCTATGAAGGACTAAGGAATGGTTCCTTATCCTCGGTGGGAGTGATGACTTGAGAGTGTGAGGGTATACTGACGCCAGTTTTCGGACTGACCGGGATAATTTCTACTCGCAATCGAGCTGGGTGTTTACCCTAAACGGAGGAGCAGTGACTTGGAAAAGTTCCATAACATATCTGATTCAAAATGCGAATCATAGTACATAGTAGCGAGTGGAGCGCCGAAGGAGGTGATATGGCTAAAGAACTTCATTGGAGACCTTGGATTTGTATCGGACATAAAGGAGCCTATAGAGACTTTCTGCGATAACAAAGGTGCAGTTGCCTTGACCAAGGAACTGAGGGATCATGGCAGATCTAGGCATATCGACAGAAAATATCATTTCATTAGACATCGGGTATCGTCATAAGACAATGCAACATATCCCCTTACGAAGGGATTGAGTAGGGTTAAGCACTTGCAGCACGCTAGGAGCATTAGGCAGAAGGAAGATATTAGTTTTAGTGATTAGATAGCTTTTAGAAACTTGTAATAGATAAATTTTAATTAACATTTGATGATTAAATAAAGGAGTATTATTTATAAGTAAAGTTACTATCTTGTGTTAATTATTTACTATTGTTTCACTTTGCATGTTTTGACTTCCTAAATGATAAGATTTTTAAATTATCCAAAGTCGATTGTACGTTGGAAGTAGGTATGAAAGAAGACTGCCATGATATGGCTTGTAGATTGTCTAAGCGTTTAGACATAGCAAACGATTGTTGCAACGTTCGTGAGTGCTCGTGAAAGAAGATTTGAGTATTAGATTAAACCCGTGCTCACATTAATCACTTCATGGAATTTAATCACAATTGATTGTGATACGATTATTGTTGGATTTAGTGTCTAAGCCCATAACTATAATTGGATTTAGTGCTCACATTAATTTTGTGATCAAAAGAGACTAATTAAATATAAGGGGTTGATTTGGTAAATCATTTATTCTTATGGTGTGGGCCAATGATCAATGATTCTTTATGTTGGGCTAAACCCATGTGACAATACATGGATGATCCATGGAGGTTTAAACCCATGGAGCATAAAGAATATGGAAGGTCATGCACATTAGGGTTTACATGGTGTAAACCTAGTTTTGCCACACTATATAAGAAACCAATGAGCTCCTAAAATCGTCATGCTAGTGTACTTGGAAGAGCCATCGATTTTTTAGTACAATTATTCTTTCTCAAGTCTTCCATTGTCGGTGGTGTTGTGTGAAGCATTTGAGGCATCATATGTGGGGTGTTAGGATCTTAAAGATCCAAGGAATCAAGCTAAAAGAAAAGGTATGTGTTCTAACTAGATTTTGTTATACGAGTACCCATGTCTGTATGCTAGTTAGGGATATGCTTTTTGGAAAATCATTTTACATGTATAATTAGAGAAAACATAGATCCAAAGCATTTAGGGTTGTATGTGCACCTTAAGGTTTTTAGGATGCTCAAAACCCTTTAGTGGTATCAGAGCAATGCCAAACTGAGTAAAGCTCATAGTCCAAGTACAGAGGCTGAGATAGTTGAGATGAGTCGAATACCATATGCTTCTGCTATTGGCTCGATCATGTATGTTATGACTTGTACTCGCCCTGATGTGGCCTTTTCTTTGAGCATGGTCGACAGACATCAAGGGAATCCGGGCCAGGCTCACTAGACTGCGGTAAAGAACATTCGCAAGTACTTGTGAAGGACTAAGGACTGGGTTCTTACCCTCGTTGGGGGTGATCACTTGAGGGTGGTGGGGTATAGTGATGCCAGCTTTCAGACCGACATCGATAATTTCGCTTTCAGTCGGGCTGGGTCTTTACCCTGAATGGAGGAGTAATAACTTGGAAAAGTTCCAAGCAGGAGATAGTAGCTGATTTACGTGTGAATCAGAGTACATAGTAGCAAGCGAGAAAGCAGAGGAGGCGATATGGCTGAAGAACTTCATCGGAGACCTTGGAGTTGTGCCAGCTATAAAGGAGCATGTGGAGATTTTCTGTGACAGCGAAAGTGCGGTTGCATTAGCCAAAGAACCAAGGGATCATGGCGGATCCAGACACATCGACAGAAAATATTACTTCGTAAGACATAGAATAGAAGAAGGACTCCTCGTGGAAAAGAGGATGTCCTCGTGACAAAGAGGGTATCATCTGAGGAGAACCCAGCAGATCCCCTCATGAAGGGACTAAGTATGGTTAAGCATTTACATCATGCAAGGCGCATCGGGCTGAATCACGATATTAGTTTTAATGATTAGATAGCTTTCGAAACTTGTAATAGTTGAAATGTAATTGACATTTGATGCTTAAATAAAAGGTGTTTTTTATTTACTAGTATGGTACTGTCTTATGTCAATCATTTACTATTGTTTCACTTTGCATGCTTTGGCATCTAGAATAATTATATAATTCAAACTATCCACAGTCGACCATAAGTTGGAAGTAGGTATTGAAGCAAGACTATCATGAATTTGGCTTGTAGATTTATCTGAAATGTATTAGACATAGCAAAGTTTGTTGCAACATTCATGAGTGCTCATAAGGTCTGAGTGTTGGATTAAACACACCCTCACTTGTATCACTTCATGGAATTTATCTCGAGTGATCATGAGACGATAATATCATATAAGTCTTCAAACCAAGAGATATGAGTTGTTGACTATGAGTTGGTTGTGCATTGATAGTACGAAACCGATTCAGTAACTTGATGCTATGAAATGTGTTGTTGTGCACAATTTGATGAGTAGTTAGTACAAGCATATGAGTTAAATTTTATATGTTCTTTTTAGTCCTTGGAGGATTAAAAGCAATATCTTGGGCCCCTCGATGATTTTGCTTTGACTTATGCGCGGGCCCAGTCAGAACTAAATTGATGTGTTCGATTAAGTTCTATGTCGAACAAATCAGAAATCTGGAAACAAATTGATGGACAATAAGTATGACGTTGTTCCATGTATTCGTCCGGCTGATATCTTGAGAACAAAGGATTATATGATCACTTATCTAAAATGGAGCGTCTCAGTTTGACATAGGATTTTAAGAGCTACGATTGCTAGTCGGTGTTATAAGTCATACTAGCAGTTATAGTTATTAGACTTATCCAAGTGGGAGACTGTTGGATTTAGTGTCTAAGCCCATAACAATAATTGGTATGTACTTGACTCGAGAGTAGCATGATCCATTTGGGTTGCATGGCACTGAAACAATTTGTAAGGATGGACTTTTGAGAAGAAGATATTCATGATTTATTAATATATTAGAATTTCTAATATATTAATATGAAATCATATTATTTAATTAGTATTGATCAATAATTAATTTGGAATTAAATATGTGATCAAAAGAGACTAATTAAATATAAGGGGTTGATTTGGTAAATCATTAATTCTTATGGTGTGGGCCAATGATCCATGATTCCTTATGTTGGGCTAAACCCATGTGACAATCCATGGAGATTTAAACCCATGGAGCATAAGGAATATGGAAGGTCATGCACATTGGGGTTAACCCTAGTTTTGCCACACTATATAAGAAACCCATGAGCTCCTAAAATCGGCACCCTAGTGTTCTTGGAAGAGCCATAGCTGATTTTTTAGTACAAGTATTCTCCCTCAAGTCTTACATTGTTGGTGGTGTTGTGTGAATCATTTGAAGCATCACATTTAGGGTGCTAGGCTCTTAAAGGTCCAAGGAATCAAGCTACAAGAAAAGTTATGTGGTCTAACTAGATTTTGTTATACAAGTACCTATGTTTGTATGCTAGTCAGGGAAATGCTTTGGAAAATCATTTTACATGTATAATTAGAGAAAACATAGATCAAAGCATTTAGGGTTTTATGTGCACTCAAGGTTGTTAGGATGCTCAAAACCCTTCAATAATATCATATAGTCTTTAAACCAAGATATATGAGTTATTATGTTTCAAACAATTAACCCATTTACCCATCCCTATTATATTCTTTATTCTTAAGTATATTCTCTATGAATCATCTACTCCTCATTATTTATTCCTAAGGATTGTCCTAAGGAATAGGCACGAAGTTCATCGTTGTCATGGTTTATATAACAGACACTAAGTCCATAGTCGTTAGGGTTTATATAACAAGCACTAAGTCCATAGTCGTCGGGTTTATCTTGTTTATTGATAGTATTAGTTTCGAGAGTCCACTCTCAATACATGTCAATGGGTTTTTTAGAGTACACCAGGTGAGCATTTTGTTCACAAAACCTACAGGTTGCTAGCCTGATAATGTTCCACCGGACTGTCTAGAATAGTCTGTGGTTGTCATCCATACTTTGCTACATGATGGGGCCAACGCTTGGGTAAAGTCTTCTCTCATTTTTCACCTCTCACCCTCATCTCATAATCTATTTAACCTTTGATTTCATCATCCAACTCATCTTTCATCTACCCATCTTTAGCCCTTGTAATTTATAGGTATCAAATATGCATACAATTTAAATCATTTAAAACATGTATAATATTGTTCATCCAACTTAGATAACAAGTATATAGATAATATGCACACATAGCACGTAATTTATATAAAATAACTTTATATCTATGTGTAAGATGAAAGTAACTATGCACTCACTTGTTAAAGTGATGATTCCAAACTCAGGCAGCGCTTCGCTTTTAACGATTTTATTTTCCTTCGACGAAACCTAGCATTATTATCACTATGTTTTAGTCTAATCTTTAATGCGACTAATTATTAGTCTAGATTCATTATTAACTCAAATTCTACTTCATGATCTATCAAGTAAGGTACAACCATGTAGGATTATATCAGAGGTAGGGTCCTTTTAGTATACAAAGTATACTGTTTGGAAATCCACTTTAAACACCTCACTAAATCACAGCCTAGACATCATCCCCGTAAGTAGATCAACCAGTATAACGACTTTGAGTCACTAATAAATTTTATTTATATATTCATAATAACGATATTATAAGCTATATTTAAAGTAGGGTAACATAACTTACTTAGCTATGAGTCGGGATCTGCAGGGGCAGAACTTCGTTGCTGAATCTTTCTAATTTCAACGCTCACCTTACTATACAAAACACTACAGAAAGAGAAATCAAATTATGAGGGACAGAAATGCTTGGGGGATAAGAAGAGAAAGACTCTTGAATCATGAGAATGGTGCAAGAAATATGAGAGCCTAGAGGCACTTATTTATAACAATTGAAATTTCAAAAATCACCCTCTATATTTACTTAAAGGACTAAACACCCCTTTAGAATACTATTCTAAATAGATTTAATGATATTTGTACTAAACTAATGTCAAAAGTACTCAACACTAGTCTTATAACGACCGCGTCGTCAATACATTTCTAATGATATATACATATGTATATATATGTAGACATATATATGATTTACAATTTATTTTAATAAGTAAATGTGCTATTAAAAATTATAACTCGTTCATACAAATTTCATTTTTGACGTTCTTTATATCCACGCGTAGCTATCGACAAGATCTGCAACTTTCATTTAGATTCCGTCCGCTGATTTGAATTTATATTTTTGTCTATATTTTTATAAAATTAAATAATTTTGTTAAATTCATAACTCACTCATACGGACTCCGTTTTTGACATTCTTTTTCTAAAAATTCCTATTTTAAGGAGTACTACAAGTTTCATTTTGGTCGCATTAACTAAAAGTCAACCATTCTCTTCGTAGTTTTTTACGTCATACATTCATTGTTCACGGCTGACTTTTATATCTTATATAAATCAATTTGATTCATACGGATTCATATTTCAATGAAATTTATATTTTCGGAATCGGGACAACGTGTACTTCATATATATATATATATATATATATATATATATATATATATATATATATATATATATATATATATATATATTCTTTGGTGCACTTATTTTTACAATGTACGTACGATTCGACTGATTTTTCCTATTTCATTATATTATAATAATCATGAAACATATAATATTCAAATAATTTTTATTTATTACGTCAAATATGTTACAATTGTTAACCCTAACTATTACTTTAGTTAAGATTATTTATCCTAGATTATAAAAAATCATTTTTAACGTTTATTATATCTTAATTGACTAGCTCGAATCTACGGGTGTTACAGTGTCCAAGGTCATTAATTATTGTTAATATTTATAATACTAACATAATCATTTTGGTTGCCCTCACGACCTAAATTGAGTAGAATAAATAAAAGGAAATTGGTTTATTAATTATTATGGGTAAACTAATTTGAAATATATTTTTGGAATTAATTAACAGTTTAATTAATCAAATGGTTGAATATTCATTCATCGATAATTGGTTAATCAGAACTGTTTGAGAACCCTTATGGAAATAGGGTTTGACGAAAATCATTCCATCCCACGTGGGAAATGGTGCGAATTCCGTGGTTAGGCTCTCATCCCACATGGGAATAAGTACAAAACATAGGAAAGGATCCAAGGCTATAAATAGGGCCTTAGGGATTTCATTCCTCCTTACACCTTGGCTTGAAGTTTTGTCGACCCTTTTCCCTCTCCCTCTTAGGGACGATTTCTAACCCTCTTAGGATTTGTGAAATTGACCCTTCTCTTGGTAATTTTTATTCCACTCGTTGGTATCATTGGGTTTGATACCATTAGAGGGATTCTAGTTTAGGTCCTCTCATCCAAGCAACTTAATGGAGGATCAAGATCTTAATCATGGAGATCAAGGGCTACATAAGAGGTATGTTTTTCTTCTTTGTATTTTATATTTTCTAAGGTAGATGTGATTAACATGAAACCATAGATCCATAGGTTGCATGTAGACTTACGTATATCGTATTTTGGATTTTTCCGCTACCTAGTTTAGAGTGTATTTGATGTGTAGAAAACCCAACAAGCGTTGCCTCGTGGTGCTTCTATTCGTGTAAATTGTGGATTTGGATGAAATACCTTAGTCTGTTCGACCTCATTATCACTTATATTTTTTCATAAACCCTCGGATTCGCCTGAATTTTCTTCGTTGTCTACATGGATTTCACTCTTTTCAATCTTATTGGAACCACCTTCACTGTTACTAGAATCATTCACAAAAGAATCATCTAAATCAATTGTTAATAAGAAGCGATAATCTCCCCTTATTCTAAATTGATTTTGGTTCTTTTTGTATTTCCTTGTGTATTTGTATTTATATAATTGTAATCCTTTGTAAAAAAAAGTTAATCCAAAGAATCAGATAATACCTATCATTAGTATTTGTATCTACATGGATTTCTCTCTTTTCAATCTTATTGGAACCACCAAAAAAGATTCTTTTTCACAAAAACCCTACCCACGCCTCTCTCTCTCTCTCTCTATTCTTCTCGCATTCTCTATTCTCGATCTTCATGGCTACTCAATCAGGTCTTTCCATGACCACTCTTCTTTATATGATAACTATTAAGCTTTCACCCTCCAACTATATTGCATGTACAAATCAAATTTATCCCCACGTCTGTCATCAAAAACTTCTACAACACATTGATGGTTCTTCCTTTTCCTACTCCCAAACTCTTACTGTTGAAGGCAAGGAGTCTCCTAATCCGACTAATGCATCATGGCTTGAAAAATACAAGACAATTATGCTTTTTATTCAATACTCTTTAAAAAAGGAATCCATGGTTGAGCTTATTGGAATTCAAACCTCTCAAGACCTATGGAAAACCCTTGAATGTTCATACAGTGATAACTCCACTGAACGCAATCAGAATCTTTGGAATGTTCTCCATCAATTAAAGAAAGGTACTATATATGTGTCTGATTTTTCTAAAAAAATCAAATTTTTGTGTGATCATCTTACACACATCAGATACCTTGTTGATAATATGGACAAGAGCCACTTGTTTCTATGTGGTCTTGGTCCGGCCTTTGAAACATTCTCCACTACATAATGGGTTATTTATCCCCACCTTCCTTTATAGAACTTGTCTCCATGGTAGAGAGCCACAAACTTTTTTTGGTCTCTCTACATGGTTCCGTTCCAACAACAACAACCTTCAATGATTGAAACCAGTCTTCTCGTGGCTGAGGATCTGGATCTCAAGTACGTGGTAGAGGTTGTGGCTTCTCTGGTGGTTGAGGGTGTGGTAGGCCTCTTCCTCACTGCCATTTATGCAGAACTTATGGACACTATGCTTCTAGTTTTCCTAAACTTTCTACGTTTAAACAACAAGTTACCTTTTTTATTGATACTAATCTTGCTAGATCTTTTAAATTAAAACTTAGTATCTCTGATTAGTCATCGAATTAGTATGTTGACTCTGGGGCTACAGATCATATGACCCCCCTCAACGTCCCATCTAGATCAATCACAACCCTATACAGGACACGACAAAGTGGTTTTTCGTAATGGTAATATTATACCTATTACTCACATTAGAACCACATATATTTCACCACGTATTCCTTTAAAAAAAAAATTCTTCTGGTCCCCACTTTATCCAAGAAGCTACTTTCTATCAGCCAACTAACAAATGATTATCCCATTGATGTCTTGTTTGCTCACAAATTCTTAAATATCCAGGACCAAATGATATGGAAAATATTGGGAATAGGAAGACATGAGCATGGTCTTGACGTTCTCAGTCTGACATTCCAAGCATTCTTGTCCACCATATCTAAGCTGCAAACATCTTTTGAATTATGGCATACTAGATTAGGCATGCAAATTATAATAGTATTTTTGTTTTGAATAATATTGGTTATTTATTTGTGACTTCTATTTTATCCAAACTGGGTATTTGTTCTTCTTGTCGGATTTCTAAACAACATCAATTATCTTTTGATACTAATGCAAAACGGGCTTTATGTGTTTTAGATATGGTTCATTTCTGATTTATGGGAACCGGAACCAGTTATATCTAATGATGGGTTTCATTATTATGTATTTTTATTGATGAATTATCATGCTTTAATTGGTTTTATCCAATTAACGCCAAAAGTGAGTTTCCACAGGCACTAAAGTCTTTTCTAGCCTTTGTACAAACTCAATTCTCCACCAAACTAAAAGTCTTTCAAAGTGATAGTGGCAGTGAATTTCTAAATAATCAAGTACAGACCTTGTTCAATGAAAATGGTATTCATCATCAAGTTTCATGCCCCCACACGCCTCAACAAAACATTAAGGAGGAACATAAACATAGGCATGTCACATAAACTGGTATTGTGATGTTATTTGGTGCCCATATACATGCCTCATTTTGGGTTGATGCTTTCGCCAATGCAACCTATGTTATCAATCAATTACCATAAAGACTTTTGAATAACAAATCCCCATTTGAACTTGTTTATGGTCTTACACCTAACTCTAACAATCTTCAAGTTTTTGGTTGTCGAGTTTACCCTTATTTACAGGATTATTCCACTCACAAACTTGCACCTAAAATCATTACATGTGACTTTCTCGGTTATGATAATCATTACAAAGGATATCGGTGGTGCATGGATCCAACCATTTCACATGTGTTTATTACCCGAAAAGCCAAATTTGATGAAACTTGTTTTCCTTTTCCGCCTACCGCTTCATCTCTAGACCTTGAAAAGCATATAGTTACTACATAAATGAAGCTCTTCCCATGCAATCCACTCCATCTACTAGCCCGTCGATCAAACCCAACCCACCTATTAAACCTTCTTTTGTTTGTGACAATCCATCAGTTCCGTTCCACCATCCTCATCAGCCTAAAATTAATGATCCACCAATGCCTCCCAAAGACCAAACTCCACTGAGTCCAACTTCACCAATCGCTGCACCATCCACCTCCATTCATCCAAGTCAAACTCGTTCCATATCCAGTATTTTCAAATCTAAATATCGTGTCGATGTTTCCATTTCTACTTTATGCAGTTTGCATCTACTCTTGTTACTACAAAAGAGCCCAGTGGTTTCAAAATTACCTCTAAAGATCCCTCGTGGTTTAAAGTCATGCATGATAAAATCCAGGTTCTCCATGAATGACACACTTGGGATCTATCATGCCTTGGTGCACAAGGTTTCAATCAAATACCATGTTTTGACTTCTCTCACACTTTCAGCCCGATAATAAAAGCATCTTTTGTTCCTATTATGTTATCTATTGTTGTCACTCGAAAATGGAATATTCATCAACCTGATGATAAAAATGTTTTCTTAAATGGTTTTCTCAACAAAATTGTGTACATGGAACAACCTTTGGGATTCATTGATCCTAAGTCTCACAATCATGTATGCCGCCTTAAAAAGGCCTTATATGGCTTAAAACAGGCTCCCCGTGCATGGTTTCAACGGTTGAATACGTTTCTTCTCTACCAAGGATTCATCTGTAGCCAATCTGATATAACCCTTTTTTGTTTTTCACAAAAACTCGTTTATCTTATACTTGTTGGTTTACGTTGATGATATCATTCTCATGGGCAATAATGAGTCATTTATCCGGGGTTTTATTAATCGTCTTCATGTTGATTTCGCAATCGAAGATATGGGTACTCTCAACTATTTTTTAGGCCTTGAAGTCTCCTATACCACCAATGATATCTTTTTAAAATCAATCAAAATATGCACATGATATTCTTACACGTGCATGTCTACTATACTCCAAACTGATTGTTATGCCATTGAGTACGAACAATATCTTTATTTCCTTTGGCACTCTTTATCATGATCCAATTCATTGTCATTCTTTAGTCGGTACTTTATAGTATCGCGCCATTAATCATCCCGATCTATCACACGCTGTAAATCAAGCCAATCAGTTCTTACATGAACCAATGATTAATCACTTTCAGATGGTGAAACGAATCTTGCGTTATGTTAAGGGAACAATTGCTTATGGCCTTACTTTTGCAAATGTATCCATATGCTATTTAATTGGTTATTCAGATGCGAATTGGGTCTAATGTATTGAAACTATACGTTCTACATACGGTTATTCCATTTTCTAGGTGGCAATATCGTTTCATGGAGTGCTAAGAAAAACCAATTATTTTCCTATCAAGGTGTAAGTCTGAGTATCGTATCATGGCTAACATTATTGTTGAGCTCATTTGGGTCACACATCTCCTTCGTGACTTACATGTGTTACCTTGGGACGCCTGACTTTATTATGTGATAATCTCAATGTCGTTTTTCTAAGGTAAAATCTAGTGTCTCACAAATGTGCCAAACATATTGATATTGACTATTATTTTTTGTTTGAGAGCTTGTTTCATCAAGAAAGCTTCACACCAAATTTGTTCCTACCAAGCTCCAAGTGGCAGACATCTTCACCAAACCACTACCAGCCCATGTTCTAATGCTTTCGAGATATGTTACATGAGTCGTCTCCATCGGTTCTCTTGAGGGGGTGCTAACAAGAAGGGATAATCTCCTTTGATTTTAAATTGATTTCGTTTCAGGTTTAGTGTTGTATTTCCTTGTGTATTTGTATTTATACAGTTGTAACCCTTTGTAAAAAAAATTATTCAAAAGAATTAATTATATCAACTTGTTATGTTTTGTGTTCTTCGCAATCATCGATGCTTGATACTTGATTTTTTTTTTGACAATCAAAAAATTTCAGCGATCAAGGATTAAGATTGATACCAACAACGGTTATTATTTGCACTCCTCCATCAGGTAACCCATGGCTACTAATTTCTTGATCATAAAATGAAATGGGATAGCGTTTGAACAGTCATCTGTAGAAGACGGAAAAGACATCGATTCACCTTCAAGCCTTTTGCATTACTGTTGATCTGGCTAAATTTACATATATGCCGACTTCGACCGGATGATTTATGTTCCGATGAATAAAACAACCGGTCACTACCGACCTAATATCCCCATAAAGTCAAAAATCATTCAGACCACAACTTGAAACTTTGATGGGTTATAGTGTCATTTTTCCATTTTTAAAATACACCATTGATTCCAAATGTCTAGTGGTAAACCCGATAATTCGATACACAATACGACAGACACAACACGTGTTTTTCGTGTACGGGTTTGAAAATCCATCTTTCGTGTTTATTTACGTCGGTACGCATTTCAAATTTGTGTGTCGTGTCTTATATGTGTTAGATGCAAATTTACTCGTTTAAACATATATATAACATTGATAAAACCCGTGCAACACGCAACCCGTATAAGTTCGTATAAGACACAAGTTAATATCTTTTGAAACGTTAGTTCATGACGTGTCAAATGTGTTATGTTCATGTAAATTAGTGTTTTCATGTAATGCCACTAACAATGTGTTATGTTCATGACGTGTCAAATGTGACATGGATTAATTTTGTATCGTGTTCATGTTTATTTCATACTGTTTGACCAATGCCACAACACACAACATACTGACACGGAATTACCCGATCTACTTGGTGCCAAATACCTCCCTCAACAAATGTGAGGTTGTTGGTTTGATTTTTTGTGTGTATCCTTTTTTTCATTCTTTTTTAAGAAGCTAACATGGCATAACTACGTCGATCAAACTGTCTATTCACATGCCTCGAGAACAAGCGAAGCATGAAAGGAGGAAAAGAGAGAATAAGCCATTTTAATATGTTGGGTACAAAAATTGTCTTATGACGGAAAAAAAAAAAAAAAAGATATCTATGTTTTGATCAAAATAAAAGATCGATATTTGAAAATAAATAAATAAATAAATATTTATTTATTTATTTAAGGGTCATTCGTATACAAAATTCTATGTACCGGTGGTTTTTTGGATTAAATATTACTAATTCTTTTACTAAGTTTTTATATATTTTTTTTTTTTTGATTTGTCTTTTATATCTATATTTTTTTCGCATTAAACCTTAACTTTATTTCTCTTAAAAGATCTTATATATTTTTATAAAATCAAAAAATTACCAGTAAACATGTTAAAAATGTCAAATAAAATAATAAAAATATAAAGGTTTTTTAGAAGAAATACAAAAGTAAAGATATTATCCAGAAAAATCAATATATTAATCTTTTATGTAATTAACCGTTTATTGGAAAAACGTAATACTAACCTAAGATTTAGTTGGTAAAAGTTCTGTAAAACAAATATCTAAAATACTGCTCTAACAAGACAACATCAAGAAACTTATATTCCCGAATTTTACCAAACATAATGCAATTAAATTAACAAAAAAGTAAAAATGAATCTTTTTAGGGAAGGAGACAAATAGTTTCTTGTTTTTTAATAATTATCCAAAATATATTTTTTAATCTTTTTTAGACGGAAATGGGAAAGCAGCTTAGCAAAATACTTTCATTCTGTTTCCTTATTCTCGGGTGCACGCATCTCTGTTAATGCTGGTTTTAGTTGGAGATTTCTTTAATCATAAAAATAACGAAATTGGTGTAACCCTGCCTATTAGAAGAAATAAAATTGATGGGACAAACTTCACACTTCTTACCTTAATAAAAGTGAAGCATGGTCCCAAAGGCTTCAAAATTGGAGCCTGTTACGTTAATTGATATTATTATTTGTCTTTATTAATTTAAATACTCATTCGTTACAATAAACATACTTTCGACGATTGACATACGGATTTTATCGATGGATCTCCTACCAAAAATAGATTCCGGTTTCAAAAACATTTGTTAAGGATTAGCATCAGTATGTGGTTAATCTGTCGCAATACATTGGAATATTAACGATGGATCAACGAAGGAACTTTATATTTAAAAAAAATATATCCTTGATAATCCTTCTGTAAAAGAATTAACAATTTTGAGAACTAGAAGGACCTTTGATCTTTTAAATTCAGCAATAGTTTTATAAAAGATAAATTAAAAGGGAATTTAGCTCAACTAACCAACTTTGTAAGTCCTTTTTAACAAAACAACCAAGTTTTCATAATATTTGCAAAACTATGAAGTAACCCATAAGGAGCATTCCGGACCCATTTTTAATCGGGACACCCACATATTTGATCTGACCGGTTACTGTGGTCCTCCTTGATTGTATATATCCTTTCGGACAATCATTTCAGAAGAGTCATTTCGAACTACTCTTCTTCTCCAGCCGACGTTTCGGAATTGCAGCAAATCACGTTTTCGACTACTTTTTGTTGAAGTATGTCGTGTGACAGTGAAGAACTCCAATATTTGTGGGCATGTGTTCTTTCTTATGTATATTATTATCCTATTAGCATCCGTGGGTATGTTCAAAAAATGTTGGTGTTTTATTTGTAGTTTTTAATGGGAAATAATGTGTGTTGACTCAATTAGCTTTTTGTACAATTAGTATTAGTATTAGACTATTAGTATTAGCAACAATGAAGACAAGTGGAACCCTAAAAATCTATTTTGGAACACCCGATAATGCGAAGATCTAGTCCGGAATAAGTAGAACAGTACGGAATGCAGTCCTATACACTTACAATTGTAGTCCTGAACATTATGCTAATTTAATGTATTTGTTGTAGTATGACAGTGTATACGAAGTGATTCTTACTACAACCTACAAACCTGAATTGGGTAGAGAAATAATGGGTAGGTCGCAACCTAACACCATACATGCGACTCTTTTTTGGACTTTCTGCTTTGGTTCTTGGGTCGATGTGTTGGTGCGCACAAAATACTACCCATTACTATGTCATTATTTGTTATGTACGGAGGTGGTGACCCATCATCCAAGTGATTTTGATGATTTTTTATTCCCAATATACCACTAACGGCTCTGTTTTGATACGAAACTTTTTGTATTGTTACGGAGTTGTGGTTCGAGGAGTATTTTTCTGCTTGCTTATCGCCCGCATAGGTTAAGCATCGTGTGTTTTGTTTGTCTTAGCTTTTGACTCGGTGAAAGTTGTTGACTTGTAACAAGTCTTTAATAAGCCACTTAATGAGTTATCCTATGCAGATGCAGTCTGAGTGTCCCTATTGTATATATTAGAGCATAGACTTTGTGGTAGGTACCTTAGACAGCCGATGCATGACGAATACCTTGCATTTGGTTTAATATTTGAACCAATCAGTAGGTATCAAGTTATTAAGATTTATATATAATTTTGGAAAAATAGAGTTTGTGGTGGAGATATGGATACCACTTTGATCGTGAGAACACTTTCCGAACTGATATTTCTACCATATGTTTGGGTTGCAAGAAATCCAACCAAGGATAATCCAAGATGACACTTACGATTCTAGACACAGAAGTCGTAAGCCAAATTACTAGAAGGATTTTGTGTTTGTTTGATGAAAACGAGAGGTTGAGAATTTCGTCTATCTCTTCTCAAAGAGAAGATCCATTTATATAATAAACGAGATTAGGATTTCTCTTAGGATGGGCTGTCATGGGTTACTTTGGAAGCAAGTCAGGGAAATCCGAATTTTAATGAGGATTTAGGGTTTCCAAAACTAATGAATTTTGTTAGTTTTTACCATAATCACCTTCAAGAAATTGAATTTCCCACTATGGTCCCCAATCATGGGCTCTGCCCCCTTGGACCCCGCTAGGGGGGCTGCCCCTAAACCCCGCCAAAGGGGTGCCACCCCTTTCGAAACCCCGGATCCAGAGGCGCTGCCACCGGACCCCCGAATTGTCGTCGAACCGACTTCTAATTCGATCTTATACATGCGTGCACTCTGCACAAACCCGTATATATATTAAAGTACAAATTATGAAACCCCTTAGCTCACATGTTAGTTCTAGTTACATAAAATGACATGGTGACACTAAAATCACAAACATATAGTTGTCAATTATCTTTGATAAGGATGAGCAATCGACCCCCACCCCCCCCCCCCCCCCCCCCCAAGAAGTGGCTGGAGACCTTCCTATACTGTACATGGCAAATTTTTTAGGTCGTTCTAGTGTTCGATGTAAGGGCAAGGCATAACTGTATACACATATCAATATTGACTAGTTTATGAGACGTTCGCGTTGATTGTGATATTTACTCTATTTTTTTTATACTTGGCTTTCTGATTATGAACAAATTGTCTTATTATGTTTTTGGAAATACAAATTTGAATACTTACCTTATTTTGAAAATGGAAAATTTGCTTTTAAATTTGGGACATTACATTATAACGACGACTTTCATCGTCCTCATAGGTTTTTAATCTTGTAGTGAAAGCAGAATGTTTGCCTTCCCCAGGGTCATCTTACACCGCCCCGTGCTAACCATTTATTCTGCTCCAACATGGTATCCTTAATAAGGGTATACAAAGACTTCACCGTATATATATACCATCTTCTTCATACCCCGGTTGTAACCGTTGTTGGTCCTGCCTAATAGGGTATTGAGATCAATATTCCACCTGCCCAGAATGATGTAAAGATGGTTGATAGACCCCCACACCTCTCCCCTCTAAGCCATATTCAGGATCTACCGTAAACCACCAGGTTCACTGTGTACATCCTTTATAACCTCTTGCCAAACAACCCCTTGCTAAAAGCCCTCCGCCACCATTTTTCAAACAACGAAATTTTAAACACCTTAAGGCTACCAATACCAAGCCCCCTCCCCTTTTTTCCTTGGCGTTAAGAACATTTTTCCAAGCAACCCATGTGATTTTACTATGATCGGAGTGACCTCGGAAGAACTTATACGGATACCCTTCAGTTTTTTAATAATCAAGATGTGGCTCTAAAAAGCTAGAAAAAATAGGACCCAAAGATGCCAAGAAACAGCCTTACAAAGAATAAGTCAAACCCCAAAGGAAAGGTTTTTCGCTTTCCAACTTGAGAGTTTGGCTTGGAACTTCTCAACTATCAGATTCCAATTCGAGATTCTTTTCATGTTGTTCCCAACCTGGGTACCAAGGTAGTTGAAAGGGAGTAAAACTTCATTAGAATTCATAGCAGAAGCCATCTCTGCCACTTCCACTTTAAAAAAAAAAAGTCAATATCTATGATTTTGGATTTAGAGGAGTTAAAACTAAAATTTATTCTTTGTTGTTTACATATTATTCTCAACAAAACCATTTCCAAGTATTACAATCGCACATTTTTCCTATGCATTATTTAATTATCATAGTTTTTTTTTTTGAACTGCAAATCTAACATACTTTTAAACTACTATTTAATCCACCTATGTGGATTTGAATGTGATGTAAAGACTACTTTATCATAGTTACTGACAATGCTCTTAAAAAGCCCATTGAACTTTAGGTAGGTTAAGGGTGCTACCAAACCCAAAGTGAAGAAGCTCCCTTGTAAGATTGCTAAGAAATCTTTCATTGACTATTATTTGCTTGTTTCATCACAAATATTATACGGTGTTCATTTATAGTACATTAAGCTGAATATATGTAACTTCAACTCACGCACACAATCTGGAATAGGCCTACAATATTTGAAATCTGATTAACCGATCCCAAACAATTGTCCGAAAGGGTATATTTTGGGCTCAGATTGCTAAAAGGGGAATTATTTTAAAAACCCAATGCAATATAACAAACACAAAAATAAAAAGGATGAAATTTTAATGCTCAAACTTCCAACATGTAGAATAGCATTGTTAAAACTCAAAAAAAAAAAAAAAAAAAAAAAAAAAAAAAAAAAAAAAAAAAAAAAACTTACCAATGACAAGTATATTATACGATCTAAGAGTATAACATGCTGCCATTCCAGAGGAAACCCGATAAATCTAAACATATATGTGCAAATGAAAATCAAATCGGCATTATAGAGTCTTCAGAATTCAGAACGTCATGTTGTTCCAGACTGAATATGCATGCGGTTAAGGGCTAAAATGTTGGTTAAATTTCTTGTTTTGGGCTATGAAGTGGGCCTTTTTGTAAATATATCTATTTTTTATGATCTTTATCAAATTATAACTACAATAAAAGTTGGTTGTCATTATTTGGATTCGATTAATGTTGATTGTTTATTGGTTATTATAGCAAACAAAAACCTCATTAAATATCACATTTAACTCAAAATATATTAAACATGGTTATTTCTTACGTAATAATCAACATAAACCGAATGTAAATTCATCAAAAAAAAATGAAAATGTTTTATAATGTAATGAAGTATTACTTTTGTATCGTATTTTAACCACTTTTTTTTACATAGTTTACCTTTAAACTCATCCAAGTAGGGTTGTAAACGAACTGAACGTTCGGCGAACTGTTCGTGAACTGTTCGGCGGAAAGTTCGTTTATGTTCGTTTATTTAATAAATGAACGAACATGAACAAAAATTATAGTTCGTTTAGTTAAACGAACGAACATGAACAATGGTCTCGTTCGTTCATTTATGTTCGTGAACGTTCGTTTATGATGTTTGTTTACGTTCTTTATGTTCGTTCGTTTAAGTTTATTTATATTCATCTATATTCAATTAATTTTTATTATATTGCTATATTATATGTTCATATATGTTCAATTGTGTTTTTTTTTTATCTTTGTTCGTTTATGTTTGTTCGTTTATGTTCATTTAGCATGTTCACGAACATAAATGAACGAACATGAACAAAGTAATTTGTTAAACGAACGAACACGAACAAGAAAATCTTGTTCGTTTATCCGTTCGTGTTCGTTTGTTGTTCGGCTAACTTAAATGAACGAACATGAACAAGACCTTGTTCGTGTTCGTTTGGTTCGTTTACAGCCCTACATCCAAGGCATTTAAAATCTACCATTTTGACTGGGTATTGCAACTTAATGTCATTTTGTGTACACGATTTATCATTAAACATTTTTTCGTAAATGACTTACTGTTAAATTATGTCGCAATCATCTTATCCAATCAATACCTCCGCTCATATTAGGCATCCGTTATACTCATCACTAACCACTATAGTGGTAGGTGACACACCATCACCATATTCTACCACTAACTATGGAATACCTACCACTAAACACACTACTCCACCTCAGTTTTTTAATTAAATTTAATTCTAAAATACATTAAAAACATATAACTCTTTTTTAAATACTACTTTTTCATTAAATTATAATACCCCATTACATTAACAAAATTACACTAATTAAAATTAAAAATATACAAATAACAATTAAAATAAAAAACTTAAAAATACCAAACATAACTAAAATAAATTACCCATATTACTACGTCGGGCTCGAACGAACTCTTTCATCGCGAGAAAAAACTCCAAGTCTTCGCCTTCGAGGTCGTCCACTACTCCACTTTCATTTGCAAGATTTTCATATCGGTTTTTGTTTGAAAAAACGTTGCACTTCAATCATTTTTTTTCCCACCCAATTCATTATCTCGACCTTGCTCTCTTGAACTTGCACATATCAACCAAATTTATCTCCAAAATGATCCATAACACTAGATCCCAAAGACGTCGAAACCGCTTTTTTGCTTTATTTCTTCCAATGGTCCGGCGAAGAGGTTGCTCATTTTTAAGATTGAGCGGATCATCGTTGATGTCATGTGTGTCTATCTATCCGATTGTTGGAAGTTGCATCCGGGTTTCTTGAATGCTTTAAACCGAAAGAGATTTGTGAAGTTCCGTTTGTTTTATCCATTTTGGAGCTTCTTTCAATTTTAGTCATGTTTTCATATACGGAAAAGCTTTGTAGGTTGGCGTTGTTTTTTCAAATTGTTCCAAGGCCACCTTGAATGTATTATGGTTGTCAAATTGTTGTGTGTATATTGTGTATAGAGAAAGAAAAAAAAAATGGTGTAAGAAATAAGGGTTAAAAATGTGGTATTTATAGGTAAAAAATGTTATTTAAAAAAATGAATCTGAAACATTTAGCCGTTCAACGGCTACTTCCTTCCCATTGATCGTTTGCCTTCGCTCTCCCAACCACAAAACACAACGACAACGATGGACCACAACTAGTCGGCATGGTATGCACGGACGACGATCGTGACCAGCTAGACCACGAGCCATCTCGTGCTAGGTATATGTGATGGTCTTACTATTTTCCACCTCCGACTACCACCTCCAACTACAAAAACCACCTTCCATCACCACGATTCGCCACCACAACCACTCATCTCTACCATTCACCACTACCAAGTGTTAACGAGAGTTTTTTCCTTGTCAATACCAAATGCATTCCACCAATATATAATACAACATATGGAAAGATCTATGATTGTGGGCAAAATATAGAAGGGCTACACAAATACCAAAGATACATTATAAAGCACAAATAAATATACAGCTAACATCCCCCCGCAGTCAGAACGAAAGGTCTTGAACGGACGTTCAGACTGGATCTAAAGTCAAGGAACAATGTGGAAGGAAGTCCTTTGGTGAAGATATCAGCATATTGAGATGAAGACGGGACATGAAGAACTCGAATCTGACCCATAGCGACTATATCTCGCACAAAGTGAATATCTATCTCTATATGTTTTGTGCGTTGATGTTGAACCGGATTGGTGGACAAATAAATATACAGCTAAAAGAGAGAGAGAGAGAGAGAGAGAGAGAGAGAGAGAGAGAGAGAGAGAGAGAGAGGCAGCTAGGGTTGATTTAGTTCTCTGATACCATGTTAACGTGAGTTTTTTCCCTGTCAATACCAAATGCATTCCACCAATATATAATACAACATATGGAAAGATCTATGATTGTGGGCAAAATATAGAAGGGCCACACAAATACCAAAAATACAAAGATACATTACAAAGCACAAATAAATATACAGCTAACACCAAGTAACTAATCTAATACCAACTTCAACCTGCAATAAAATTGATTCAAAACCACATTCAAACCTAAAATTCAGTTCAAACTTCCAATGAATTCGAACTCAAATTCCAATTCTTGAATGGATGTAGTTATCGGTGACGCTCGATTCAATAAAAAAATATGGTACAGGGATTTGGGGTATGGCGGTTTTCGCTAAGTAACATGAGATGGAGAGGAGTGGCAAAGGTATGAATAGCAGTGGCGTTTTCACCATAGAGAAGAATGAGGAGACCATGTGATTTGCAATGTTTTATAAAATGAATATGTAGAATGTTGTTTTCATTATTTTTGGAATATTGTTGGTCGGAGAAAATGGTCATAGATTTGATGATTGTCAGAAAAGTTAAAAGTGAATAAATGTATACAAAAGTTAGTCTCATAATAAATTGTGTACGAAATGTAAATTAATGGTGTTTTTTAACAGAACAAATATAAGTTTACTGGTTTTTCTTGAACACATAAACAAATTTGTCTTACAATAACTTATAAAAATTGTATTTCTAGAACAACAAATATAAATTTAATGGTAAGTTGTATAAAAAATAAGTAAATATACAAAATTAATATTTCATTACCTACAAAGTCATTTTCCCACTTAGAATAACAAAAATACTGCTACAACAAAACACACTTTCATAAGGAAATTAGTGTTGGGATATTGTTATGAGATTTCTAAGCACACTTGTAACGGATTATAACCTATACTGCTAATTAATATTGTTCAACATACCATAGAAAGTCTTTTCTATTTTTTTTATAATTACTAACAATCGATTTTGAGTATCACATATTGTATTAGTAGATTCTATGCAAAATGATTAAAGCAGCTATGATTTTGATACTATAGATCTACCAGCTTCTTGGAGATTGCTATTCTTTCTTTCAAATAACACCATTTTATTCAAGAGTGAAAGCATCAAATGGGTATTACAAATACATAGCCAATTGTCTATGCTCTCTACAAGGTGTTATATACATGCTTGTGGGGGTAGAAACCTATGTGTCATTCATTCCCATTTACCTTATGATACATAGTTATGTGTTTATTGATTTCGATTGTATTGTTTGGATAATGGGTTTTTAAGAGTCTTTTCAATTACTTATTGAGCAAACACTTATTTAGTAGGGGTGTTTAAAACCAGATATCCAAAATTTTGAATATTTCAAATAGTGAAGATTGGTATCCAAATCCATACCCTAACTTTCGTATACAGATTCAAATACGATATGGCACTCAAAAAACCCATTCTTTCTACTATAACATTTAATAAATCTAAAAACAAAAACTCAGTTAGAATTAAGCATTAACTATTCAATCTCAAAGTTCAAGCCAAACAGATAAAAGAAAAATGTTCCAAAACATCATTTGTTCATTCCAGATTTCCAGCAACATTTTGTTCTAAACAATTGTTCCATCCAGCTTCCAGTAGCATTTTGTTCATTCTATCAATATCAACAAAAAAAAAAATCCATTCCAACAACAGCAATTCAGTAATGTTGTTGAATCAAAATGAACTATTTAGACAATTACATAACCAGAAATTCAAAATCACAAGTACTCAAAAACGTACCTTAATCATTTCCAAGTGTTTCATCATCAGTTGCTTCATCCAAGATCATGGTGCGTAGCTTAGCACGTGAAGGAATAACAAAAAGAGGATTAATAGTCTTACAATATCTAACAAAACCCTCACCTTCGACAAAAGATAAAGGCAATTTATCAACAATCACCATCTTTGCAAGAGCTTTCTCAAGAGCTTTTTGGTTTGGATCCCTTAACGTAGGAATTGGTACAGTTTCAACAGAAGCTTCATCACTCAGATCTGTTTTCGACTCAAGATGATGAAGTTCTTGTCTTAGATCGACATTTGGTGGATACTCTTTGCAAGCATGCATGTGGTTTATTAAATGATTGATTGTGCTCTTTGTTGCGTAAGGAACAAGATCTTGACAATAGATACACTCAGCAAAATTAGGGATTTTCGTTTCTTGAAAATGATCCCACCATTCAGATACTTCTGTCTTCATAGGTTTTGCATTCTGGGTGTTTTTCTTGTTTGAGGGTCTCTTTTTTTTTGTTGTTTGAAAACACGTTTTCAGAAACAAACTCGCATTCTGAATTGCTTGCATCGGGAACTTCCATTGCAACAATCTGAAAGATAGACTATAAACCTGTCAATACTTACTTGAGTTTACTGTTGAAATCAAGTGATTACCATTTTCATGGTTATGGAATCGAGAAATTCACAGGAGCCATGTATATAGTTGGATCTAATTATATAATAATATGCTTATGGATCATATGTCAGACCTAGAGAAATCTACTTCCATGGTTCTTCTGCTTATTGAAGTGGAATAATAATATAAAACAACACATTCGCAGGTCTTAAAAAAAATAAAAATAAAAATAAAAAACAGCAATTGATGCTCTTCTGCTCCATAGTGGAATCATAAAAACAGAAGGAAAGAAATCAACAACCATAGTCATATATCATAGAATAGGATACAGAAGGTTATTAAAGATGATTCAGGGGCATACCGATTGTTGACGTGTCGATTCTCAAAAACGATATGTGAACAGTTGATTTTCGAAGTCTCGAAGAAGAAATCGCAGGTTGGGGAATTTAGGAATAGTGATCTGTAATAAATACTGTGAGCGGGAAAAAGCCAAAATATTGTGAGCGGGAAAGTCAGTAAACCCTAAACCAATGCTTTAAAACCTGGGTTTTTAATTAACCCGATGTGATGACCGATTTACGGGTCAATCGGTTCAACCGGTTGAACCGCCGGGTCAACCCGGTTTATGGTATTTTTCTATTTTTATATATTTTTACTTTTCATGCATAATGCATAAACATATAAAACCAATAATTTGATGTTCACAAAGTTTAAACATTAAAAAATATTGAAGAAACTGCAAACGGCTCGTTGTTTTGACGTTCGCTACTTGTATCCAACTATCTAAACCCTAATAAAACGGGTCAACCCGGTTTTAACCGGTTCAACATAAGCGGTCGAACCGCGGTTTAAGGGAAACCCGGTCAGTTCGATCCGGTTTGTATTTTTACAAAAAACCGGTCTCAATTGACCCGCCTTCTATCCCGGATCACGATCCAACCGGTTGAACCAGCCGGGTCGACCCGGGTTTTAAAACATTGCCCTAAACCCAATAGGCAATTTCTAAATTATTATGTTATGTAATATTCGAGATATTAGATATAGTTAGATGGGAAAATTATATATATATATATATATATATATATATATATATATATATATATATATATATATATATATATATATATATATATATATATCCTTCCAAACTCTAAAAGTTACTTCAATATCCTTATAAACTTTGATATGTACATCCCTTTAAAACTATAAAAATTATATTAATATCCAAAATCAGTTTTTAATTAGAATTATATCAATTTTTATTAGTTTTTTCATCTAATATTCAAAATTATATATTAGTTTACCAATTTACTCTTTCCTAATTATATCTCAAATTAAATCACCCTTTATTAATTAATTCACAAACTAAATCACATAACAAATCCTATCTGTTAATTCGATAAAGCCCCTTTAATATTGGAATCAACTTCTTCGTGAGCGTATCTCATCTCCAAGCTAGTCAGCTCGACAGGTCACATTAATCACAGTAGGTATGCCATCTTCTTTGAAGTAATTGTAATTTGCATTCGATGATTATCTGCATTGGATTAATTTTGGTTGACAAAAAATAGAGTTTCTTTTCTATCTATTGAAGTAATTATAGTTTTCATTAGATTAACTTTGCATTCAATTAATTATGTATCTACATTGATTACTTTTGGTTCATAAAACAAAGTTTCTTCTCCATCTCTTGCTATTACTGTATGGGGTTGACACACTGAAATGGGAGATAGGTGATCACTCCCCAATAATTAAAGTATATATAGTAATTCTAACAATCAAATCATTTTTACCTACAAGAATGATGATATTTTATGTTTCCAATTTATTTCATTAATTGTTTTTCCTTTGTGGTTATCAGACAAGTAACATGGAAATACAAGCTTAAACTAAAATATGGAGGCTTTTTTCGATTTGCCAGGAACTCATGTAGGCAAGTGTACTGTTTCGGTTTTAGAAAAACTCTCTATATAGACGTTTTCTCATACAACTTGAATCAACTAGTTAAAGAAGTGAAAAAACATTATCCATCAAAAAACGATATTGTTTTGTCAATAGTCTTTATTGACAAGCATGCAAAAGAACAATGTTTTATTAAATTGGATTCTGATGAAAACTTCATGGTGATGCTTAATATGTATGAGGAGGAGAAAGAAGTAACAATTTATACGACGAATGAAAAAAAATACACAACAAATGGATAAACCATCTAGTGTCGAAGATCAATTTATTGAGGAATCGAATGACGAAAATGATTCATACTCAAACTGTCCAAGTGAAGAAAGCTATCATAGTCGTTATAGTTCCGATAATGAATATAAGCTTCTAAATTCTGATTTCAAAATCAATGCATATAGCAATAAAAGTCAAGTTATGAAAGTGAATTCTAAATTTCCAAATGTGATTGCTTTTAGAAGAGCTTTAAACCACTACGCTATAACAAATGAATTTCAATATGTCATTGAGAAAAGTGATTTGACACGACTTATGACATGTTGCGAAGATAAAAAGTGCGAGTGGAGAATACATGCTTCTCGTACGCAAGATGAATTTACTTTTAAAGTAAGTATACATTTCAAGAAATACTACATTTATTAACATTATTATTTTCTTAACATGATTATATGTTTATATGCAATTTTGCAGCTTAAGAAATTTGTAGATGCCCATTCTTGTACTCGAAGCAACAAGTGTGGTAACAAACATGCAACTCAAGGATGGATAAGTGATGTTGTAATCGACAAGCTAAAATCTCATGGTGATGTATCTCCTGCCAACCTAAAAAAGTGGCTTATGCAAATCTATAATGCTGATGTACCATATATGAGAGTCTTTAGAGGAAGAGAACAAGCTTATAGTGATATGCATGGAAAGTGGGATGACTCTTACGTAAATATATATGATTTCAAACAGGAACTTGAACAAAGAAACATTGGAAGTGTTGTGGAGATTGATTTGCAAACAGTGGGTGAGAATAAACATTTCTTACGATTTTTTATATCACTAACTGCATGCTCTAAGGGGCTTGTTGCTGGTTGTCATCCTTACATTGGGATTGATGCTTGTCATTTGATAGGAAAATTTAATGGTATGCTAGCCACTGCCACAAGTATTGATGGTAATAATGGCATGTTTCTGGTAGCATATGGTGTGCTTGAGTCTGAGAATACAAAATCATGGACTTGGTTTCTTAAGTCACTACAAAAGGCAATTGGTACATCAAACGGTCTTGTTATCTCCTCTGACATGCAAAAAGGATTGGAAGTAGCTATTACACAGGTTTATCCTAATGTTGAGCATCGTGAATGAATAAGACATTTATATAGTAACTGTAACGCCCCGATTCTCAGGTATGGATTTAAATAAAGAATTTCTTTAGTTTTAAGTCCTACTCGACAAGTTAATGCTTCCCTACTAGGGATGTCAACGGGACCAAACGGGAGCGGAAATAGTTGCCCCCGCTCCTGCCCCCGAAATCAGTTGGTGCCCCCGCTCCCGGTCCTGCCCCGGCTCCCTCGTTTACATAGCCCCTAGTTACCTCCATCGCTCCCGGTCCCGCCCCCGTTCCCCCGGTTTATAGGCTTCAAATTCGATTTTTTTTGCTAAACAACTCCTTTGGTTTAGGCTAAAAAGACTATTTTTAACAGCTTTAAAAGCTTAAAACCTAATCTTTTAGAAACTAAAAATTAAAAATCCAACATTACGAACCCAACATTACAAAATGACAATTCTAACAATCTTATAAATATAAAATACGACAAATCTAATATTACAAATATAAAATACTTACATGTCCAAAATTATATAATCAATTCACTGCATCTTTAATATCAATTAATTGGAAACGGGAAAGTAAACTTAACCTAAACCTAAAATTAGAAAATCTATTTTGTATATGTATATTATATTAAATATATATTTTTTACATAAATGTACAATCGGGGCCCCCGCGGGAGTATGGGACGGAAATACCAACTCCCGAACCTGGTCTCGAAAATAAGCGGGGTTTAATTTTGCCCCCACTCCTGCTCTCGCTCCCGGGTTTTTTTTAAAAATTTAGTCCTGTACGAGATCGGGGTCCCACGAGACTTTTTGACATCCCTATGCCGTACTAGCCGAGTAGCAGCAAGATGGGATCGTGGATTTAGTGATCTACTCGCCGAGTCCACAAAGGGACTCGACGAGTAGGGGCTGGCAGATGAAACCCTAAATTCCGGGGCATTTCACCCTATTTAAAGGATCATTGGCCATCCCTAGCCTCCCCTTCACTGCCTCTTGTCCCTCTAAAGTTCAAATCGCGTGTGTGAGCTCATCTTGTGCATTTTAAGCTTGAAGGAGGAATTCTTGAAGAGAAAAGAGCTTGGAGACCAAGCATTTAGAAACAAGGATCTTGAAGGACCTAAGATCCACTGTGGTTAGCATCTTTTGGAAGGTATAAATCGTTACCCTAACCTTATTCACTCTTTTGGGCAACTTCTAGGGTTTTCATAGTGTGTTTGGAAGCTACTCTTCTTTGCAACCTCAGGTTTGAAGTTGTAACTTCAGAACTGAGCTCCTTTAGGCTTCTTAGTACATAAAGTTTCCAGATTGTGCAAGAATGAGACTCTCCCAAGGTGTAAAACTCCATTAGAAGCATAGATTGGTCATTTAGAGCCTTTAGAACCTTGCATGTGCGTACAGTTTGCAACTCTACGTGATAAACATGCCTTAGAGGCTTGGATCTGCAATCTGGAGCCTTGTCATGGCTTAAAAAGTGTCTGCATGGATGGAGGTCTCCGAGGACTCAGCGAGTTAGATGAACAACTCGGCGAGCCCGATGAATTTGGCCATGAACTCAACGAGTTGATGAACAACTCGACGAGTCCGTTGAAGTTTGCATTGAACTCGACGAGTCGTTATAAAACTCGATGAGTCGACTAAAGTTCCCCGTTTCTTGGACACATATGAGCTTGACAAGTTAAAGGGGGACTCGACGAGCCAATCAAGGATCTCACGACTTCTCGAGTCCAGAAGAGACTCGACGAGTCGAGTCAACATGGACTGTTGACTTTGACTGTGGGTGTTGACTTTGACCAAGAGTTGACGAGATGACTTCTGAGGGTAATCTAATAATTTGGGAATTTATGAAAAAGGGTTGTATGGTAATTATAGGTAGTGAAGTTCGTGTTAGTGATCCGGGAGTTGAAGCTTTCAAGTTTTTTGGCATCAGTTGCGAGGTGAGTTATTCTCACTATACTAAGGGGTCTAAGGCACCAAGGACGGCCCATTGGATTTCATATCCTAGTAATTATTGATATGTTTAGTTGAGTTAGTAATATATGCCAATTGATATGCTAGTCGAGTAGATCTGTAGGACTTCCTGTGATACTGATTGATTACCTGTATGTGCATGTATCTGTTACATGTCGACATGTTATGCGGGGTGGGTTGAGGTTGTACTGCTCCGTGCGGTAGCCAACAAACCCGAGAGTATTCCAGATATGAGCTGAGGGCCCGGTAGGAATTCCAGACTCATACTGAGGACTCAGGAGCATTCCAGATACGAGCTGAGGGTCCCGACAGGCATTCCAGACTCGTACTGAGGGCCCAGGGGTAGTCCAGCTTGTAAAATTATGGACCCAGTGCATGTTGTTCTGTTTTAATTGATATGATATGTTAATATTGATGTTGCTATGTGAACTGTATGTGTATCGGTATTTTAGGGGTAACTCACTAAGCTTTCGGGCTTACAATTTCAGTTTATTGTTTCAGGTACTTCAGGGGATCGAGGCAAGGCCAAGGCGTGATCGTACATCTCCTCCTATTGTGTTTATGTTTCTGGGAAAAACTATGATAATCAATATTTTGAAAACAAGTTGTAATGTTTTGATGAACTTGATATGTTTTAAAATTTTAAATTGGTTTGAAATTTTGAATGTTACAGTAAGTTCAAGAAATGGTTTAGAGGTGACTATTTCATGACCAGGCTATGGGGTGCTGCAAAGACCTACTTTGTTGGTACGCATGATAGATTGTTAAACGAAATTGATAGTGTGCGTAAAGATGCAATTTTATATTTGAATGAGAACCATAAGAAGATATAGAGTAGAAGCAAGTTTGGTACACTTGTCAAGTGTGATTATATTACAAGAAACTTTTAACTTTTGGGTAGGTGACATACATTATAAACTGGTGTTCAATCTCCTTGTTGCAATTAGAGAAAAGTTTATGCAACGACTTGACAAGAAAAGGAAGATTGTGAACAAATGGAAAGGAACATTAGTACCAAAAGCAAAGAACTATCTCAATAAAATCTCAAAGGAAAGTTCAAGAAATTTCTCATGTATTATTTAATCATATTTTATTTAGGTTTGTGAAAAAATAACAACTTTTTCTTCTATTATTTATACTTGTTTTATTTTATCATATAGAACTTAGGTAACTTTGAGGTTTGTCGAAGCAGTGACAATCGAGCACAAGTTAACTACAAGGGTAAAAGTTGGGAGGTTATATTAGATGAGAAAAAAATACAATTGTCTAGTTTGGCAAGTTAAAGGACTTACGTGTGTGCATGTAGTTGCGTTTATTGCTTTTACAAGGGAGTCTGATTGGGGAAAATATGTTGATACATATTTCACAATTCATAAATTTAAAGAAGCGTATGCTTTATAAGTTGCTCCAATGTCAGGAAAGGATCAGTGGGGGCATATAGAGACAATCGAGAAGATATACCCACCTATTATAAAACATCCTCCAAGACGACCCAAAAGAACATAATAGTACCACATGATGAGCCTAAGAAAAAGACATAGATGTTCGTGTTGTGGTATGTCTAGACACCATGAAAGGACATGCAAAAATCTCGCACCTCAAGGTTTCGATGATGCATCCACTAGCAAGATGAAAGAACACAAAAGATCATGAGTTTGTGTTAAAAGTTTGATTAGATTTTAGTACTTTAATGCTTGTCGAATGCATTTTTCAGTACTTTGTTTTTGTTGTTAGGAAGGACTTTCGTAGGATTAAATTGTTAAAAATTCGGTTTCCTATTTATATTTGTTTTCAGACCATTTATGTAATTGTTTTTGTTTATATGGACCATTTTTCAATAATTTTCTGCCACAATGGTGATTTCTGTAATCTTTTTTTGCAATAAGTACTACTTATGCAATTATTTTTGGACCAATTCAGTAATATTTTTCTGCCACGGGGACTTTTTATGTCATTGTTTTGGGACCATTTAAGAAATATTTTTATGTCATAAGGACCCTTTCTGTAGTATCTTTCTGCATATGACCAATTTTCTACCATAAGGATTGTTTCTATAATATTTTTCTGCATAAGACCATATTTGTACTATTTTTCTGCCATAAGGACCGTTTCTGTAATATTTTTCTGCATAGGACCCATTTTGGACTATTTTACTGCCATAAGGACCGTTTCTGTAATATTTTTCTGCATAGGACCATTTTTGTAGTATTTTTCTGCCATAAGGACTGTTATTGTTCCATTCACTTTTTTGGTCCCTCACAATTTAGACATCATTCTTGTGCTTAATTTTTTTTTATATATTCTTAACTACCAAGTATATTTTATGTTTTTTCTTATTTTTAACTAGATGAGGAACCCCGCTTTGTAGGACATGGACTTGTTAAAAGTATAGAAAAATAAGGGATTATTGATCAATTGTTTTGGTCGTTTGTGGTATGCATTTTAGATTGAAACTACAATGTTGTAACAGCCCAAGTATATGAAAGTACATTACTAAATCTTTAATTTGGAACAAAGTTTAAGCATTAAATAAATCAATGAAACTACATTGCTATTTATTGCTATTTATTGATATATTTTTCATCCAGAATAGTAGTTGGCCCCCATATGATTCACATTCATGAAACTATATGTGCAACAATGTTGATTCACCATTCCCCGATAAATAGTAAGTGTGACATAAACTATCAAATGGATAAGGGTAATAATGGTAAAAAAAATGTACAAATCTGCAAGCAACAAAACAGAAGTGTAAACTTAAAAGTCAGCATACGCAATTATACAATTACAAAAAACATGAAAATAAATAAGGTAATAAAGAAGTCATAGGCATATAGCCGCTATAAGTCATAACCAAAGACAATTTCTAACTTGTTACGTTTCAATTTCTAACATTTTCAGTTTTTCATGTTTACATAATACATGTCTAAGTGTAAATATTATGTGTTCATAAATAATGACCAAAATACCTTTTTAAAAACTTACCAATTGTTCCAGCAAATTGCACCGAGACAATGTATTTGTTACACTTTAAGAATAGACTTTCATTTAATCAAGGTTGAGATTGAAAGACACCATGTTGGTTGAGCAACAGTATGTCTAAAACTTCAGTATTACTCAAAACAAATTCAAAACTTACAAAGGAAAAGATTTTCCATGAAGTTATAGATCTTATTAAAGGCATCAATATCACAACTCTAAATATATTCATCAATAGGCTCTACGGTAAGCCTTTCTTTGATGACTGCATTATCTAATCGTTAATTAATGTAAAAATATCACAAAGATACAACAAGTTTTAATTAGTTGAGAACACAACATGAGTGACATAAGCACACAGCTTCGTTGCACCATGAGTTGCCAAAACTTTCTGCAACAAAAGAATCATTATTATATCTGTATAATAAAACTCATCGGTTGTTATTTAGAAGAACTTGTTCTTCTTTTCTGTATCATGTTAATTTAGGGAATGTAAAGCCAAACTAAAACATATAACAAAAAAAGAGCTTCATATGCAAATTTCAGCAATCATCAGGGCATCACATCTGGTCGCATCCTTGGTTGCTGCTCCTTAACATGGTTTGTACAGTTCTTCCTGCCTTTATGCCACCTTGAGTAGACCTAAAACAAACTTAATTAGTTATTCCATATCTAAAAAAGTGATTAAAAACAGATGAAAATAACAGTAGATTGTATGTCTGCTTTTACTTATTACAGGAAAAAATCAAAGAGTAGTTATGTTTGTTGCTATCAATTCAAAGTTTCAAGACATGAAAGTTACAGGTATTTGGGTTCCATGATTTTTCCATGTTCTTGACATGCTAGAGTATGTCCATGTGGCTGCAGTTTCTTTCTACATGTCATACATCCTTTTTAAAACTATTCACAACTCTCATCTATGCTTCAAACTGAAACATCCCAAAAATATAGTCGAAAATTTTCATTTTTAAATCATTAATAAAACCATAATCATCCATCATCATAAAGAAAATCAAGTACCATGTATCTCAAAACATCATGTCACATACTGTATCGAAATCAAATGAGAAAATATTAGAGTCTAAAACAATCCCAGTCTGAAACGGTGGTGTGTGTCATGTAATCATCCCGAGCCCTTCCCCTTGCTAATGGAAGTACCTGAAACCAAAACTGAAAATTGTAACCACAAAGCTTAGTGAGTCTCCCCATACTACCACATACCATACACTGGGCCTTTCCCGCTACATCGGGCCCCGCCCAACATCGGACCGAAATCCGGTATACATGTAAACACATCAATAATGCAAATAACATAAACACAAAACATAGGCATAACTTGGGCCTATCCCACTGCATCGGGCCCCGCCCGACATCCGAGCGCATCGAGCATCGGGCTTGCTCCGGCATCAGATCGAAGTCTAGCATACATACAACCTATTATATAGCATAAACACATATCTTAAGCATATAAACAATCCTCAGGCTTGTCCCGACATTGGACCGTAGTCTGGCATACATACAACATAACATACATGCTAAATATTCATCGGGCTTGCCCCGGCATCGGACCGAAGCCCATAACACATAACACATAACATGTAAGAATCACAAAGACATCAAGCATACATAAACGCTTCTCGGGACCGCCCCGGCATCAGACAGAAGTCTGGAACATATAAGCTACATCGGGCTATCCCCGGCATCGGACCTAAGTCCGGCATATGCTAACATACATAAACGGACTGACATTGGTGCCTTCGACCCGTTCCTACTAGAGGAAAACTTACCTCGCAAAGCTGTTTGTGAAATCTCGCAGTGAGGAATATCTAACAACTGCTCCAACGACACCCCGACTATCAATATCACAATAATACTTAGTCAAAATCTAATGATCCTTCTCAGGATTAAATGACCATTTTAACCCTGGTCAAATTCAACATTCTGGTCAAGGTCAAAGTTGAGGTAAATTCCCAGTTAACCCCAACTCGTCGGGTCATCTCCCAACTTGGTGAGTTTATGAACAACTTAGACACGTGATCAACTGAGTCAACTCATTGAGTCCCTCCTCAGACTCGTCGAGTTCTTCCTGTCATATCATCGGTACATATTGACTAACTCACCGAGTCCCTCCTTGGACTCGTCAAGTTTTTCAGCTTCCGAGTCCTAATATTATCCAAATCGTTGATTCCTCTCCTAAACCCAATGGATTCACTCACAACTAGAAAAAGGAGTTAGGGTTCACAACCGGACTCGCCAAGTCCAAGAAGAACTCATCGAGTCCTCCATGTAACATATGTATTCAGTCGATTCTAATCCATTTCAATGCTTCTAACTCATAGATTTGGACTCCTTAGACTAGCATTACACGTAAAGTTGCTAACTTTACGTACATGCATGGTGTTATGAAGCTAAAACACCCAATCCAAGCCAAAATGAAGGTCTAAGCCATAAAATTGCTCCATACCTGAATAAAGGTGGCAACTTTGAGCTTCTATAGCTCAAGAGTGCCCAAATCTAAAGTCCTTTCATCCCCAAAGGTTCAAATCTCGTATTGACCTTGGCAATGGCTCAAAAATGACAACATACTATCTAAGAAGGAGATCTAAGTGAATAACAACTAAGGTATAAGCTTTATACATCTATGAAGACGGAAATGAGTCCTTAGTTCTTGATCTCCGACCTTCCTTCTGCAAGTCCAAGCCTTTGCTTCCGTCTTCTAGCTTTAAATCACAAAGATGGCAAGAAATAGCTCAATAACACACAAGGCTGATTAGTGTCATCCCCCCGAACCAAGGATGGCGGAAACTTCTGGGGATGCAGGACTTCATGTATAGTATCACAACAACGAGTATAATAGTGCTCAAAGTAAATACAACCATTATAATTATAATCAATAAAGTTACATGATTTCACAAGTTACATGATTCAAAATCGATTACAATATAATGATAAAATATTTTGATTAACACCGAAGCATTCCATCCTCAAAAGCTGGTAGCCACCAATTTCTATTGATTACCTGAGAATACAAGTAATTTGAAAGAGTGTCAACAATTAAGTTGGTGAGTGCATAAGCTTTTGTATTTAGAGTATAAATCCTTTCTTTGAGAATGTAAAGTATACACAAGAAAAATCCCATATTTTCCTTATAAAATGGTTTGTAGCCTTAATACCCAAAGGCTGAAATGTACAAGTATTTTACCATACTTATAGTAGTGAATGCAGTTTCATAAAATAAAACCCCTTTTTAAATGTGGAAATTCCCGTAAAATATATGTGTCGTTATCTCCCTATGTGAGTCGTTATAACCATGCTATGACATAGTAGACCTGTTGCGACGTTCTTCAGGCGTCGGAAATTGTTATGACATTTGTCACCCCCAACCGGCCTGTCGGGCTATTGCAAGCAGCTTGGGTGTGGGTTGTCAATCCCAAAGTAGATCTACATAAAACTATCATGCTCTCCCTACAAGAGACTATGATTATAACTTTCAGGAATTTTAACCCGTACTCTAAGAGTACAATGAAGTAGTGTCTCACAATTTACGTTAACGAGTTTACGTGTAGAGTGAATGAAAAATCTTTTCAGTAGTGAAATTGAACTCCTTATTGTATTGTATTTTTAGTGTAAGAAACTATAAACTATACCTATTATATTTTATCATGTAGTGATGAAAACCCATTTGTAGTGAGAGTTGAACCCTTTTCATAGTGATTAGTAGTTTAGCAAAACATAAACTATACTTATTATGTTTCATCTTGTATGTTTGTAATGACCCTTACAATAAATGAGTAATTTCTGTTATTTAAATGTAACTTAACAGAAAACACATGTAAAATATGTATTCATCATAAATAAACACTTTGCTCAACACATTACAAAGTGTGAATAACTTGTAAACTATTAGTTATATATTTTTTATTTTATGTCCCAGTTTTTTTGTAGAAATCACAGAAAAATCATTGAGAGTCAAAATCTAAATCCGTAAACTTTAGAAAGTTTAGAAAATATGTCTGGTATACTTAAAAATTTTATTATGATTTTTAATTATCTTTATCTAGTGTCAAAATGACCATTTTCACTGACTGGTCCGAAATCTTAGCTACAATGATAGGCAATTTTGTAAAAATCACCGTAAATTGTAGAAAAATTATATGAATATGTGAAAGTAGTCATTTTAAAGGTATAAACCTGAACTACTTGCATGCTGAACAGTTTTGAAATTTATCTAGTTTAAGATGGTCAAAACATTCGTGATTGAACCATAACTTTTCTGTTGAAAGCTGTCATTTGAGTTTAAGCATGTTTTTGATGTGGTGACTTGTATTCTCCCCCCCATAAAACTAGTTAAAAACATGAAAAGAAGGGGGTATGAACTCACCTTGAGTGATTCCTTGAGGTGGATGTTGAAGAGAGGGGGTTTCCAAGTCAAGAACACTTGGAGAATGCTTGAGGATTTGAAGATCTAAGGACAAAATACATGATTTGAGTGAAAGAGTGTAGAATATTCAAGAGTGGGATGAAGTTACTTACCAAGCGTGGAGGAGAAGTTTAAGAACTTCATGGGAATTTCAAGCTTTAGAGAGGAAAATTAAGAGAGAGAGAGAGAGAGAGAGAGAAAGAGAAAGAGAGAAAGAGAGAGACAGAGAGTATTTGTTTTAAGAATATTATGAATAATTCTTTTGGGGAGTGAGTGAGATATAGATCTTTTAGGTGGATTTACTGTAAGTAAGTCAAATGGAGTGTTGGAAGATGCATAAAATGACTGTAATTTGATATGGTAAGGAGTGAATACTAGCATAAAGTGGGTATGGTGTCATAACTTAATGGAAAAGTCAACCAACCCTTAGAAAATGTCTTGTACAAAAGATATTATGTATGATAAAGATCTCCCCAAAATATGATTAAAATATGAATATATGGGGTCTTATATGTCAAAATGTGAGTTTAGGTGAAAATCCCCCATCAAAATCATCAAAATGGGCTTAAAACGTGAAAGTGGTCAAAAATCGGGAAGAAAGAAGCGAATCTGTGAGGCTTAGTACTCTGATGTGAGGTTCTGTCAAAGAAGCTTGAGAACCGAAGGTAGGTTCGGTCTATGGGCTGAGGACAAAAAGTAGTTTCAGTCTGATAAGTCTCACGTGTGAAATTGTTCGAGTGGGAAGCGAAGGCGAAATGAGCCGAGAACCAAAGGTGGGATGGAACCGAGGACCGAAGGTTCGGTCTTCAGCAGTTTCGGTCCTTAAGGTAGTTTTGTCTTTAAGAGAGGCTCCCCCCTTAAGGTAGTTTTGGCTCTAAGAGAGGCTTCGCCCCTTAGGGTAGTTTTGGCTCTAAGAGACGCTTCGCCCCTTTAAGTTTTTTTATCCATTAATCTTCCCGTTTCGAGTGGTTTTTGACTAAGTTAAGGATTGAGATGCCCTGGGTGACTATAAAAGGTTAAAAGGGATTTTGAGAGTGATTTGGGAGAGAGAGAGAGAGAGATAGATAGATAGATAGATAGATAGATAGATAGAGAGAGGTTAAGAGAGACCATGTTTGTGACCTTTGTGAGTGTTTAGCTTCGCAATGCAAGGTTTGTAAACCCCATTAAGCCTCGTTATGAGTGTTATACGCCCTTGGAGGGTATGTAATAATGTTTTATCTAGTTGCTTCATCAATCATCCTGATTAGGGTTTAGAATTTCCGAACTTTAGAAGCTTCTAAGTGATACTTTTCATTATGATAAAAAAATGCACATAAGAAGACATAGAATATATCCTATCATACAAATACTACATGAGTTTATCGGTTTGACTTGTTGACTTTTGTCGACTTTGACTTGATTAGAATTTTACGGTTGTCACACCATCCCCCGTTAGAAGGAATTTTGTCCCGAAATTAGTGTTTTGATTGGGATTTCTAGAGTTGGGAAAAAGATATAGATATTTTTGTTTCATCTGGTCTTCGTGTTCCCAGGTGAACTCGGGTCCTCACTTAGCATTCCATCAGAATTTCACAATGGGAATGTGACTTTATTTCGTTCTTTTGATTTCTCGGTCCATGATTTATACTGGTTCTTCCCTGAAGTGGAGATTCTCATTGATTTCAATCTCATCAATAGGAATAAGAAGAGTATCGTCGGATAAGCACTTCTTCAAGTTGGACACATGGAAGGTAGGATGTACATTCTTGAGTTCTTGTAGTAGTCGAAGCTTGTATGCTACCGGTCCAATCATAGAGAGCATCTCAAATGGTCCAATGTATCTCGGATTCAGCTTTCCTTGCTTACCGAAACATATCAAGCCTTTCTAGGGTGAGACTTTTAACAACACTCGATCTCCAACCTGGAATTCGAAAGGCCTTCCTCTGTTATCCATGTAACTTTTCTATCTGTCCCTGGAAGCCTTTAACCATTCCCAAATTTGGACAATCATTTCGGTGGTTTCTCTTATGATCTCTGGTACCGGTGAGGGTTTTGTTAGGGACTTGCCCCTTTGCTAGTTGTGTGTCACCCACTTTAGCCCAACACAGCGGTGACCTGCACTTCCAGCCATAGAGGGCTTCGAATGGAGCAACCTTGATACTAGAGTGATAACTGTTATTGTACGAGAATTCGATAAGTGGTAAATGGGAATCCCAAGCTTTGCCAAAGTCTATCACACACGCTCTAATCATGTCTTCTAACGTATAAATGGTCCTCTCACTTTTCCCGTCAGTTTGTGGGTGATAGGTTGTACTCATGTCCAGCCTAGTTCCCAAGGATTTCTGGAGTGACTGCCAGAACCGCGAGGTAAATCAACTATCATTGTCTGAGATAATGGACTTTGGCACCCCATGCAACCTCACGATTTCCTTGTTGTACATCTTGGTCAGCCTATTCATTTTATCGGTCCCCTTCATTGGTAGGAAGTGTGCGGACTTTGTCAGCCTGTCAACGATCACCCAAATGGTATCGAGACCACCTGTTGTCTTAGGCAGTTTGGTTATGAAATCCATTATGATCCGTTCACACTTCCACTCGGGTATTTTTGGTTATTGCAACAGACCCAATGATTTTTGGTATTCAACCTTGACTTTGGCATAAGTCAGGCACTTACTCACGAAGGCAACAATTTCGGCTTTCATGTTCGATCACCAATAGAGTTTCTTGAGGTCCAGGTACATCTTGTCTGAACCTGGATGAATGGAGTAGTGAATTTTGTGTGCTTCATTCATGGTGACGTCCCTAAATCCCCCAAACTTTGGTGTCCAGATGCGATTCATGAAATAGCGTATTCAGTCGCCCTTGATTTCTAGGTTCTTATCCATTCCTCTTAGAGCTTCACCTGTTACGTTTTCTGGTTTCAGGGCTTCCAGTTGAGCCTCTTTAATTTGCGTAGATAGGTGTAAATGGATTGTCATGGTTAACGACCTTACAAGATGGCCCGAGTAGTCCTTTCAGTTGAGGGCGACAGCTACTACATTGGCTTTGCCTGGGTGATAACGAATTTTGCATTCGTAATCATTTAGTAGCTCCACCCATCGTCTCTGCCTCATTGTTGAGCTCATTTTGATTGAGGATGTACTGAAGGATTTTATGATCAGTGAAGATGGTACACTTTGTCCCATAGAGGTAGTGCCTCCAGATCTTTAGAGCGAACACCACTGCCCCCAGTTAGATGTATCACATAAGACCATGAAGTCTTCGTTTCCTTCTACTAGGGATAGAATCGGAGCGCTGCATAGAGCATGCTTTAGAGTTTGGAACACAACTTCTTGCTTTTCTCCCCAGTCGAAGGTTACTCCCTCCTGAGTCAGGGTGGTAAGTGGTTTAGCAGTTTTGGAGAAGTTTTGGATGAACCTCCTGTAGTAGCCGGCGAGGCCTAAGAACTAGCGGATTTCTGTAGGCGTCCTTGGTGTCGATGTCACACCCCAAAATCAGGAATGCGGAAACGTTTTGGGGTGGAGGATGTCATGTACAATATCACAACAATGAATAATAGTAAACAAGCAACAACATCATCCATTTCATTAATAATATAATTTTAATACAAGTGGTCTGACATTTTTAATAGACATTAAAGTATAAATCAGAATGAAAGATGAGTCTTGAACGAGCTCCATCTTCTCTAAACCTTGCATCGGTACCTGTCTACTATTGACCTGAGTACAAGTTATTTTGAAAGAGAGTATCAGCTTTAATGCAGGACAACTCTACATCGTATCGCAAAAGTTGACACCAATGGAGGAATGCATATACTTCGCACCAATCACCTTGAAAATGCTCGTGAGAGATCTGAGAGGGACCACAAAACCATGCTGCAAGCACTAGATGAAACCTGAGTTGGAGTCATAGAGCTCCGAGTACGTCAGAGGGTATACGGAAGATACCTGCTTGATATGGAACGTAAACTAGCTGAACTAAGGGTTCACCATAGGGGTGACCGTCGCCAGTAGGAGATACTTTACTTCCCTTCTTTGTTTTAAAGAACCGTGTTCCTATCTATGTTCTGTGTAGCACTTATCTATGTGACTACCTTGTACTGTAAGTACTTTAGTTAGGTCTTTATGCTGTCAAAGACTTTTCTACTCCAGATGTGATGTAAGACCTACTACAAGGTCAATTTTTCCCAAACTTATTACATCTTAAACATTGATGATATTGATAGTCGACTAACTTCTGTGTCACTCTTTGATTAAATACTTTCGTCATATCTTCATTGGGGTCTATCTGAAACTTGCTTTAGTCAAGTGTTTGGACTACAGTAATTTAACCCCGGGATCATCTTCAAGCCTCTTTCAAAGGTTGGATCATATTATCCACCAATCAATAATTCCTAAGCTTGAACGACAAAACGTCTTGAGACCATTCTATGAACTTACTTGTACTCTTTACTAGGGTTGCATCACAGGGATGTAGGTCAAACCTTCGAGAACATACTCTTACTCTTTTCATGAACGATCGGACTACATCTAAGTTCAACCATAATAGCTCACGAAATCCTTTTCTTTCGTGTTATAGAATCATGTCGTCATCCGGAAATAGTCAGTCGAACAATGTAATCCCTGCTTTTCCCATGGATGCCGCTACTTTCCAAGTCGCAGTTACGACTGCCGTAACAGCTACCATGACAGCTATCCTTGCAAACCGCAACGCTATCAACATAAGCTATGTTGACAAAGGAGTTGACCACCCCGATAGTAGTATCAATCCAGGAAGTCATCAAATGATAACAGTCGCATGCTCGCAAAGCCGAAAAACAGAAAACAGGAAACGAAAGCGCCAAGCTCAGAAGGAACGCAAGCGATCCCAAAGACTTGCCATGCAATAGCAACAAGTGGCAACCCCTGCCATCCCAGTACCGAGCAGACCATACGAGGGAAAACTTCCGAAGTGTGATAAGTGTAGTTTTCATCATCATGGGGTTTGCCATGAAATGCAATGTTGCAATTGCCTAAAAGTAGGGCACCATGCTCGTAGCTGTCGAGCGCCAGCACGACCCATCACTCAAGCCCCTGACATCGGAGTCAACCAGGCTTGCGATGGTGGTGGTAAAACTGGACCCAAACCCTATGAAAGGAAAGTTTCAAAGTGGATGAACAAGGAAAATACCCATGTCCACATAACTCTAACTCGACACATCACTTCCACCACCAATGTTGGTGCTAGCCCGATATGTCACCAATGCGGTGAGATAGGGCACTTCAAGAAGGATTGCCCAATAACAAAGAACTCCGACGCAGACGGGAAAATACTAAGAATCATTGCCGTAGGAGAGACTACTCCGGACCCACGTTAATGTAATTAGGGCGTTTTGTTGTAGCAGACTTATAAACTGTTCAAAACTAGTGCAACTAGAGTCTTATCTTTTGCGAGATCCCATCATCAAAGGGATGCTCGTGCTGCGTATACTTGTCTTTTGTAGTATACCTTTTTCGCAACATTAGTCTTGTAGTAAATCTAAAGTATTGTAACTATGTTAAAGGTTGCACTGTTGTGTTTTGTGTGTAACGCCTTATGTTCAAATCTAATGTCTTTAGTTCCCATATGATTCCGACATTATCATACAACTTGAGTCAACTCGATCCTCGCAATACCAGTTTCGTGTGCACATCTCTTTCTCCGAAATCGCCTTTCTAGCGAAGCCATAATTCCAAAACTCCGAAGTACTCATGCATAAAGTACCTCATGTTTCCAATCCTTTCTCAAGAAACCTCAGCAAACCTCCCTGAAGTACCACTCATACAGTACGTCAAGTTCAATCCAAAGACCCATACTGTTGATCTATCACTGAAGAATGTATACAAAGGGGTGGTATATAATCAAGGTTCTACAGGTTTAGAATTGATGGTTTCACTTTAACTCTTTTCCTCGTTGGGATGTGAGGTTAAATGGGAAGCATTTATTCGACTACCTCTTCAATCTTAATTATATACGACTCGTATCCACGAGACTGTGATCGATAAACCATGTATGAATTCTAATATGAACTTCAGGACGAAGACTGCCCAAGACTACGAGTAATTGCATCGTCATGTGAACAAACTTAGAACCCAGTACGACTCCTACAACCAGATCGCCCTACAGTCTAAACATCTACAGAGATACAAGAATAGTCCGGACAACTTAGCAAACTACTCAGCAACGGAATGAGAAGACCAATCACCTCACCTTTGAGGGCTCCGGTCTTATTCTTCCAGAAGATCGACTTCAGTGGGTGCGATCATACCAACACTAATGCAACGGATCCCATCAGAACTCTACAGTTAAGCGTGCTTGGGTGAGTGTAGTACTATGATGGGTAAAACCTTGGGGAGTCCTCGTGGTGCAGACCTCGACGGGACTTCCATTATAAATTATTACCTTCTGCCTCGCATAGATGAACTGGTTGATCAACCGCAAGAAATGAATTACTTTTCAGAAATGGACCTGAGATCCGAATATCACCAGTTTCGAGTGTTAGAGAAGGATGTCCCGAAGACAACCTTCCGAACTCGATACGGACACTACTAGTCCGTAGTGATACCCCTCGGATAGGACCAATACATCCGTAGTACTCATGAACTTAATGGATAGGGTACGCCATTCTTACTTGGATCAGTTCGTTATTAACCTTGTAAATGACTTACTTATCTACCCTCGTAGTAAGAAGGAAATCATAAAGAGCATCTACAACAAACCATGGAACCAATACGATTAGAGAAGCGTTGCGTGAAGTTCTCTAAATACGAGTTTTGGAATTGAAGAGTCAAAATTTCCTAAGACACACTATTAGTGATGTGGAAATTCTTGAGGACCCTTGCAATTTATCAAAACCGTTGAGAATTTGTCAGCACCAAAGATGCCGTCGGGAATTCGCCAAATTCTAGGTCTTGCAGACCTACTATAGTAGTCCATTTAGAACTCCTCTCAAATTACGGAACTTCTTATGACTTTGACCTAGGAGGGAGTGGCCCTTGACTGGGAAGAGAAGCAAGAGAGAGAAACCCTTGGAACTCCAGGTGAGAGACCAAATTCTTTTGGAAGACTCACTCTGGGAAGGCTTAATACGCTTCGTAAAGCATGGAAAGCTAAATTCAAGATAGTTAGGACCTACGAGATTCTTACCATAATCGGCCGTGTATCTCACAAACTCAATCTACCTCATGAGCTTAGTAACGTACATTCTACTCTTCACGTCTCGGACTTGCAAAAAGTATTGATCTGACGAGACTCTTGAAATCCCACTCGAAGAGATCGAGTTCCACAAGAGCCTCACATACGTGGAAGAACCGTAGTGAGCATGGACCGTGAGGTCATGTGAATGACTCATAGTCGTTTCCCTTTAGTGAAGGTTCACTGGAATGCCAACCAAGGACCCAAATTCACCTAGGAGCGCGAGAATCAATCGATCAGGAAGTATCCCCACTTTTTGGATCGATTATTCATTCTTACTTCCTTTGCCTAAATTCTAATTTCGGAATGAAATTCCTTCTAAAAGGGGGATGATGTGACAACCCAAAATTTCTATTATGTACAACCGTTTACTTCAATAGAAGTCAAAACAGTTTTTGCTAATTTTCAAGCTTTTTGGAATAAGTTTGAGTATTTTAGGATTAACACTTAAGGAGATATCAGGAGAGAGGATGCCCTAGAGTTTATTGTGCAACAATAGAGTTCCAAAAACTTCAGGAATTAGAGTTTACAGCCCAAATGGTATTTGGACCGTAAACCCTACTGGTATATATATGACACTTATCCATTTAAATCACTTTTTCACCATTTCAAAGTTAGAACTCAATTCTCTCTCAAGTAGCTTCGAATTTTTCTTCTAGATCTTCAACCTAGTAAGTGTTTCTAACCCTTTTAAGTTGTTATATCACTTAATCTAGTGTTTTAACACACTTCCATCCATAAAAAGTGTTCCAAAAGGTTAGATCTTCAAGAACACCAAGAACACACACTAGTGTTCTTGGCCTTTTGGTACCATTCCAAGCTTCTATCTTGTAAGTACTTCTATCCTAGAGTATCTTAAGGCTTCTTATGCTTCCATATGTCAAGAAAACAACCAAGAAAGTGAAGATCAAAGGTGTTTACGGTCCAAGATGTTCTTGGACTGTAAACCCTAAAAAGTGTGCCAAAGTGGCCCTAGTCCCTTCACAAGCTTTGTAATCTAGTTTAGACCCCTTCCTTGATGTTTTTAGGACTTGAAAACGTCAAAAGACCTTAGATCATATGTGTTTACGACCGTAAACACATGGAATAGTGGTCCATGGGTCGTAAACTACATATAAGAGTGTTTTGTTGCCACAAACACTTCCATAGAGCTATGCTTCAAAGTAGAATTGCTTCTAATGGCTTGTAGAGCTTCAAAGAAACAAATGGTCAAAAGAACATGAGTTTACAACCGTAAACCCATGTCTTTACGACCGTAAACCCATGGGGTTTTGGTCACAAAACCGTAAACTCCAAGGGAGTTTACCCTTGAACCCCAAACGCAATAGCAAGGTCCTACAACCCTTAGATACAATCCTTAGGACTTATAGCACTTGGAACAAGTGTTTTGCATGTCTTAGGATGTCTAATCTTGGTTAATTAGTTGTTTAAAGACTAATCGGATATATATATATATATATATACATATGTGTGTGTGTGTGTTAATATATGTTAATTAGGATCCTTGTGTGTGCTCAAGTCTTCACTTGACACTTAGCATCCTATTTAGTCCGTTCATCCCAACCACTTGCTACAGGTGAGTTCATACCCCTTAATGAATGTTTTAAATGTTTTTAAATGCTTTTATGGGGGGGGGGGGATACAAGTTGAATCATGCTAGTTATTATATCAATCGCATGTGATTAATAAGTAGCATACAAATGGATTTACTACCCTTTTAGCTGTTTTACCAGAAATAATACTTCAAATGGCTTTCCAAAACGATTTTACTTGTTTAAAACTCTTTATCAAATTGTCTTTCATACTGAATGTTTCTTTTCAAACCCTTTTACATTTGTGTTTCAAACAAAGGTTTTCCTTATACTTAAAACTGTTCTTATCAAATAAACTGCTTTCAAATCGCTTTACAAACTGACGTCAAGTCATCCTTTCTTAGTTACTAAACTTTTCAATGGTTTTACAAAACTTATTTTATGCTTTTATATTGTCAATTGCATGCCTATATATGTATAGTTATATAAGTAATGTTTAAAGGACTTAGGAATGCTAGCTCGCTTTATCTCCTTTTCCTCGTTGGGATGTAGCTTTAGGGCATTGGTTATCCGTCTGAAGGTCGTCTAAATATTAGTTATATATTATGTATACATATATAGACATAAAATTTCTATCAGTCAATTCAATACCCTTGAGTAGCAAGGGTATACGTTCATGTTCATACGTACAGGTCATATTACTAGTAAACTACGATAGGCGTAGTTTAGGAAATTACTAATACTATTACTAGAGTAATACAATGAGTCAGTTCATACATGAGTCACTACATGCTAGGTAGAGAGAGAACACACAATATAGCTAGTACACACAATACATTACTATACATGCTAGATAGAGAGAGAACACACAATACAGCTAGTACACACAGTTCATTACAATACAGGCTAGACAGAGAAAGAACACACAATACAGCTAGCACATACATTACATATACATTAATACATTTATGTCAGCCACTAAACGGGGCATGGCACTACCTGCCATGACCGTTTTTGTATCCAGAATCTCCTTAATTGGGGAGCGTATGAGTTTGCGTATAGATCTATACTGGATTGACTATCCTACACCTTGCTGCTCGCTACAGTGGGACTTGTAAGTCTACGGGTGCCAAATGTCATTTCTTACGGCATATTACATCATCGTTTTACTATTGAGTCGGTAGTAGGATACAGGTCGATCACATGGTACTTTAAATTTCATTTGGTTTAAGGTAGTTAGTACAGCAGTAGTCACTTATTATAATACTACAGTACTATATTATTTCCCCATTACATTCACTTCGTGAACATTCACACAATGCACGGTAATGTAAATACTATATTTTTGGTTAATGATAGTCAGATTTGGGAAAATACACACTCTTACAAGAGACATAGTTAGATACTAGATGCCTTGGCAGAAGGCTACTTTTAGTAGGAAACATAGGGTTTTCTAGGAGGTTCAAAACTTTTACATACTTACACTTCATATACTTACAAATACTTTCTTATAAATTCAGACACTAAAATACTTATGATCTCACCAACTTTAAATCTGATACTCTCTTTCAAAATAACTTGTATCCTCAGGTCAACAGTAGACAGGTACCGATGCAAGGTTTAGAGAAGATGGAGCTCCTTCAAGACTCATCTTTCATTATGATTTATACTTTAGTGTCTATTAAACATGTCAGAACACTTGTATTAAAATTATATTATTAATGCAATGAATGATGTTGTTTCTTGTTTACTACTATTCATTGTTGTGATACTGTACATGACGTCCTCCGCCCCATAACATTTCCGTCGTTCCTGATTTTGGGTGTGACATTCGACCAGTTTTCAATTGCCTTAACTTTTAAAGTATCCACATGTATCCCTTCCTTTCTAACTACATGACTAAGGAACCTCACCCTCGGATCCAAAATTCGCACTTTGAAAATTTTGCATACAATACTTGTCGTAGGTGTTGGTTGCGTTCTTCGTTACTCCTAGAGTAGACCAAGATGTCGTCTATGAAGACAATTACGAACTTGTCTGAGTAAGGATGACACACCCGGTTCATTAGATCCATGAGCACAGCGGGTGTGTTTGTTAGTACGAAGGGCATCACTACGAACTCGTAGCGACCGTACCGGGTTCTAAACTTCATTTTATAAATATCCTCCTCTTGGACTCATAGTTGATGGTATCCCAACCTCAGATCGATATTTAAGTAGTAAGTCGCTTCTTGGAGTTGGTCGAATAAGTCGTCGACTCGGGGTAGAGGGTATCGGTTTTTGATGGTAAGTTTGTTCAACTCGCAATAATCGATGCACATACAGACCGATCCATCCTTTTTCTTCACAAACAAGACTAGTGCTCCCCAAGGCAAGAAACTCGGTCAGATGAATCCTTTGCTTAGCAGTTTGTTTAGTTGACTGGATAGTTGCTGCATCTCAGTTGGCGCTAAGCGGTATAGCGCTTTGGCTACGGGGTAGCTCCAGGGATTAGATCGATTCGAAATTCGACATGTCGTGCGGGCGAGACTCCGAGAAGGTCTTCTGCGAATATGTCATAGAAGTTACAGACCTCCAGAATGTCCTTGATGTCTTTATCCTCTTGCTTTTAATCGACTACGTGGTCTAAGAAAGCGTGGTATTCCTTACAAAGATACTTTTGTGCTTTGACGCAAGAGATGATTTGTAGGTTCGCACTAGGTTTGTCGTCGTAGATGAAGAGAGTTTCGCCACTTGGCAGATTAAGGCGAATGACCCTTTTGTAACACATAATGTCAGCATGATTTGAGCTTAACCAATCCATGCCAATGATGATGTCAAAGCTTTTTATTGAGACCGACAATAGATCGATTTTGAATGAGTGATTGTCTAAAGTGAGGATACACCTTGAGTATATGTTGTTAGTGATTTCTATCTTTCCATTTGCCATTTCTATGACATATGTATCTTTTAGTGATTGGGGATTTTGTTTTAATAATTGTTTGAATTTGTGGCTAACGAAACTCCTCTCCGCTCCATTATCGAATAACATGCATGCATATGAGTTATTGAGGAGAAACGTACCGGTAACCACTGTGGGATCTTCCATTACTTCCCCATGCCCTAAGGCCAATACCCTTCGACACCGCCGATGTTTGTGTTTCTAGATTTTGGGCGGTCCCTCTTGTAGTGCCTAGTTTCCCCGCAGCCATAGCATGCTCAGCTTGCTCCGACGTTGGCGGTCGGGTTGGCTTGTTGAGCAGACACCCTGCATAAACGGGCAATATTCCCTTTCTTGTTACATTTGTTGCAGTGTGTCTCGCAAAAAGGGCCAGTATGATGAAAGTTGCATTTGTTACATTTGGGAAGATTCCCAGTGTACTGTCTCAGAGGAGTTGGAGCGGTGGTGGTAGTGGCAGCACGAACCGTCACTACTTGTTGCTTCTTGGCAGGTTCCTGGGTTGGTTGGTTTTTCTTGTTGTTCCAGAACTTCCTTTTGTTGTTTCCCCCTTTTGCTTGTTCGGAAGTGGCCACCACGGTGCCATGGCTGGCACGGGGGTCGATGAGTTATTGTGCCAATTGCTTGGCACTATCAAAAGTAGTCGGCTTTGAACCCAACACATTTCCTTGGATCTGGGGTGTTAATCCCCATATGTATTTTTCCACCTTTTTGCTTTCCGGGGTGACCAACCCAGGACATAGTATGGCAGGAACGCTGAATCTGGCTGTGTATGATGCAATGTCAAAGCCTGCCATTTTAAGGCCCCAAAGTTCCTGTTCCAATTTCTGAATCCCCCCCCCCTTGGGAAATATTCCGCTAGAATAAGGACTTTGAGATCATCCCAGCTCATCGCGTTCGCCACTGGGAGAGTTAAAGATTTCACATGAGCATTCCACCAGGTAAGGGCTCGGTCAGTGAAGGTGTAAGCTACAAATTTTACTTTGCTTGCTTCAGGACAGGCACATATTTCAAAGACTGATTCAGTCTTCTCAAACCACTGCATAAGAGCGATGACGCTCCCGATTCCTTTGAAGGATTTGGGTTTTCCATTCAAAAAATCTTTATAGGAACATTCCTTCGAACGTCCCTAACTGTCCCCCCTGGTTGGAGGTAGTAGCACCATTTCCTGGACCACCAGTGTCGTTTGTACCAATTATTGACATTGCAGCTGCCACAACTGCTGTTACAGCAGCTTGGAACATGGTGGGGTCAAACTGTGGAGGTGGTGGTGGAGATATGGTGGCGGAGGGGGTGATATGTTGTGAGAAGGCCTCAGATTTTTCCACGGTGGCATAATTCTACCACAAATTTGAAATTTTTGGTAAGCCATGAATAGTAGTGAATAGTCGGTTTTTATTGAACTAAAATTGTCTGCATTATGTTCCGTCTATTTAAGTAATTGTAAGTAATTCATGCTGAAGAGTTCATACGATTTTAATCCCATGAATTTAGTAGTGCTAGAGTGCAAACTCATGAATTGATCCATGCCAGGTCCTTCTACATCTCCTTAGTGTATGATTGTTATATGCAATTAAGATCGAATAGATCGTTGAATCTAATGTGTTTTCCCTAAGTCTACAACCAAACAAGGAACATAACCTAAAGCGGAACCAACATTTCTAAATCGATAGAATCTTAATTGCAGATGACTTTATTTCCTCACCAAGTAGTTGTAGAATCAACATAAGCAACGACATGTATTTTATATGAATTTAGTGATAACACCGCCAATGAAATATAATATGCATGCTAATTTTCATTTATATGATTTTTGTACATAGAGTTCGGAAAATTTGACCTTGACACAGGTCAGTATCACATCATTGAAAAGAGAAGTTTTTGAAGGCATTAAGCTCCTTCGAGTAGTGTAACCACATAATCGTAGGATTGTACATACATATAGAAAAGAGTAGCACCAACGCATACTTATAAATCTAACTTATAAAGATTTATGAGTAGTTTGGACACTACTCATGGCGACTAGTCCCTTACGGGCCTTGAGACGAGGTCGAGGCTCCCTGTAGCTCCGTTAATCGACGCTTGACTATGACTACTCTCTCCTCGAGAGCCAGGTGCCTTTCCTGATACTCCCTTACCTTTGCCCATACGTTGGCAAGGTACTCCATAAGTCGATCCCTGGGATAGTGGTCTATTTCCAGATTTTGAGTGCGCACCTTGGCAACTTCCACAACGACACTCAGCTCCTGAACAAGGTTGGCAGTTTCCCTATTCTGATTTCCAAGGTTCGTGATTTGTTGGATCAAAACTGGGAGGGCCTTGTCAGTCGGTCCTCTGTGGTTAAGGTCGTAGTAACCTCGTTGATCGCCAAATGATGACTGTTGCCGTTGTTGACGACTCCACCTTTCAATTTATGTTGCCAAACGGGGTGTCACACCCCCAGACCAAAACGGCGGAAATGTCTGGAGGCGGGTAACGTCATTGTGCAGTATCATAACAATTGTATATAATTGAAACATAGCAAACCCATACATCATACATCAATAATACAAGTTGACATTGTTCTATATCATGTTTATGTTTTCAAGTATACACAAAAGAAACATCAGTAAAGAAATTTCCAAAACACAACAAATTAATCTTTAGTTCGCGATTCATAACTTGCTTATTGATTTCCTAAGAATACAAGTCGTTTCAAAAAGGTCAACATAAAATATGTTGGTGAGTTCTTAAGCATTTTCGTATAAAAACTTCGGTGTTAGTTTAGAAATCTAGAAAATCCAATATTTTCTTATCAAAATAGTTGTAATTCTTGTTTCAAATCGAGTATAGTTGCAAGTGTGTCTTAAATCATCATTTTCGAAATCGTACAAATCGTTTCCCCAGAAAATCCTATATTTTCTGATGTGTAAAAATAGTACCTTTTGTAAAAACATAACACTTGTATGGAAAAGTATCATTGAGATAATCAAAACATAGTTGATTGTAAACCAAAGGTTAAATCTGTATAAATATGTTTCTGATATATTCTAGTGAGTCGTTATAACCATACTGATGTGACAAAGTGCCTGTTATGACGTTCTTCAGGCGTCGGTTTTGTTCAAGACATTTGTCACCCTAGACTGGCCGGTCTAGATGTAACGAACAACGAAGGTGCGGGGTGTCAACCCCGTACATATCTATACACAAATTCTCACTCTCCCTCCATGATACTCTAGTTATAACTCTTACAGGACTTAAAGCGTACAATACTGTATTAATATATGTACTGTGAAGATTTGTTTGACTAGAATACTAACCGATCTTTGAGCAAATCGTGAAAATCATTATTTACTAAATAAATAATAATAGTTATAGTTGTAACCAGATATTTTGTTTCGTTCATTTCGTTTGATGAAATCAATCCACTTTGAAATATTTATCGTAATGAGTCGATATTATCAAAGTCGGCATACATCCCTTTTCTTTATAAAATACTATGTGTGAATCAATTTGTCGGAAAATTGTCAAGTTGTGATTTGTATGTGTGTGTGTCTATCTATCTATATATATATATATATATATATATATATATATATATATATATATATATATATATATATATATATATATATATATATATATATATATATATATATATATATATATAACATTGACTTGTGTGAGCTCATGATAGCAACTTTATGACATGCGAATTTTTCTGTCATAAAGGCTTCATTTGTGTGTTTCCTTGGTGAAATTATTTATCAAGATTTATAAATAAACCCTAATAGTTTGCAAATAGTCACAAGGTTCCCATTTTCGAAAATTACTAGAATTAGTACCAACTTATCAAGGTCTCTTTTTATAGCTTTTATCTCTAGACAGGAAAGCATAGATAAAGGGGTGAAGCTGGACACACCCAATAGTTGGGAGGCTCTTTTGTACCAAAAGCATCCTTTATGGGGTGATTTAGTTACCTACTATTCTTCATGAAATTGTGAAAAACTCACGTCCATAAGAATATTACTAAAATAATATTTTAATAATATTTCACACACACATCCACACATATGTATACATGCAATTATTCAAGTATTTAGACAAGATTTGACTTGTACTCTCCCCCAAAAACACTAAAATATTGAAAATGTGGGGTATGAAGCTCACCTTGGTTAGCTTGCTGGGTGATTTGAAGAGTGATGAGGAAGTTTCCAAGCTCCAAAACTTGGAAGATTCTTAAATCTTTAGAGGATTCTAAGAATAATTTTTGTGGGTAAATATAATGAAATCTTATAATAATGTGAAGAATAATTATTCAAATAGGATAAAATACCCACCCAAGAAATCTCAGAATTTCCTTTGAAGAGATGAACTTGGAGCTTGAAGGAGTTGAGAGTATTCTTGAGAGTTTTCTGGAAGTGAAGAGTGAGAAGTGGAATAAGGGGGGAAATGAGTTCATGTATCTAAAGGGGAGGATAAAGGAGCGACTTGACATTTGCATGGATGTCTGGTGGGTAAAGCTTGTTATACATGGGCAATGTGTGTTTAACAGAGATTTGCATGGGAAATGAAGGATTTACATCACATCACAAAGTCAAACCCCTTTATTTCCTTACAATCTCCTTAAAATATTGGGTATTATTTTATATAAATATGTTTAAAATAATTAATTTTGGCATAAAATAGTGGTTTAAGGGGTCCCATATATGAAAAATATGAGTTTGGAGGTATTCCCGACGTTAAAATGCCTTATATTGATAAAAAAAGCCTGAAAATGATGAAAATCCGAAGCTTAAAGGCGAATTCCAGAGTCCATGTTGAATTTCCGGAGCAAGGGTGGATTTTCGAAGCAAACAGGGGAGTTTCGGAGCCAAATATCACAGTTCCAGAGTAATTCCTCGATTCCGAAGTCAGGAGGCGGAGTCAGTGGTCCGGTCCGAGGTGCGAAGCCTGCAGGCCCTTCCAGAGTGATGCGAGGCGAGATCTTCCGGAGTCATGTGAGGTTGTCCAAGGCAAGGGAAGTTCCGAAGATGTGCTTCCTCCTGGCTCCTTAGAAGGCTTTCCGGATAAGAGGTTTAGGACCAAGAGGGTTCCGGATAAGAGGTTTAGGACCAAGAGGGTTCTGGACAAGAGGTTTAGGACTAAGAGGGTTCTGAATAAGAGGTTTAGGAACCAGAGGGTTCCTCATTTGGTTTTGGGCTGTTTTTGACTAAGGAAGGTACATAGAGAGATTTGGGAGAGATTTCACATACTTAGAGATATTTGGGAGAGATTTCACATACTTGGAGAGATTTGGGAGAGATTTCAAATACTTGGAGGGATTTCACATACTTGGAGAGATTTAGGAGAGATTTCACATACTTAGAGAGATTTGGGAGAGATGTCACATACTTGGAGAAATTTGGGAGAGATTTCACATACTTGAATAGATTTGATAGAGAGAGAGATATAGTGGGAGAGATTGAGAGAGACTTTGTCGGGAGACCTTATTAATGTTTTTCTTCGTAGAGTAAGGACTTTAGGCTTAGTTACATCCCATTTTGAGTGCTATACACCCCCGAAGGTTACTTAATAGTACGTTATAGAGTTGTTACTTCCCTAAATCAGATTAGGGTTTTAAAATTTGAACGTATGGGACTTTCAAGTGTTACTTTGCATTAGGAATTGTAGTGTACATTAGTAAACATAAAGAATTTCTTAACATATAAACACTAGTTGAGTTGACCAGATTGACTTATTGACCTTGACTAGACCAGAAGCTTGTCGGTTGTCACACGGGCTCAGGTCCGTTGTAACCAAAATCGGTTCGTGGGAACCCTGGCTATGTAAAGAGGGTTGATGACTTCTGGTTCCTCCTTCGACTCCTCCTCATTTTCTTTATCCTTCAATTCTTCTTCAAGTTCTTCTTCATCAATTTCTTCTTCTTCATCGGGTTCATCCTCTTCGGCCTCTTCGGGGTCCTCCCTGAATACTTACTTGGGATCTTCTTCTGGTTCTTCTTCTATCCGTCCACCGTTTCCATGGTTCGGAAAGTAGGGGTCTTCTGGTAAATGAAATCCTGCCATGACGTATGTATGAGAATAGGGGTGTAAGAGGTACATAATGAATCTAGAAATATTGTGCTTTTGTAACATAAAATACACCTATATTATTTTAAACACTTTGTTTGATTCTCATTGTAGTTCATGTATAAGTGTTGGTAGCTTGATAGACTTGTTGCTCACTACAACTATCCCCTGGCATATGCTAGTCACTTCTCAGACGAATATAGTTGATCAGGCTATATTCCTCACAAACTTGATTACACGTCCCAAGGCATAATGTTAGTGTACAACTCATCCATTTTTACTTTTTGTGATTTTTGTAGATGTGACACTATACCGACATGCATGTATGTACTTATACTCTTCATAAAAATAATGTTTTATTTTTAAAAGTACAATTGTATGAAAACAGTTTAATCAGAGAATCTTAGTCCCATTGTGTTTATAGTTTGTATATCTTGTATGGTTTGATATACGAAGTTCACTATAAAAAATGCTCTGATACCAATCTGTCACACCCCCGAACCAAGGATGGCGGAAACGTCTGGGGATGGAGGACTTCATGTATAGTATCACAATAACGAGTATAATAGTGCTCAAAGTAAATACAACCATTATAATTATCATCGAGAAAGTTACATGATTTCATAAGTTACATGTTTCAAAATCGATTACAATATAATGACAAAATGTTTTGATTAACGTCGAAGCGTTCCATCCTCAAAAGCTGGTAGCCACCAATTTCTAGGGTTACATGTACACCATAGGAGTGTTAGAATGCTCAAAACCCAACAACCCCGACGCAGGATGTGTGCATGAGGATAACCGTGATGACTCCAGTTTTAGAGATCATCAAAGAAGTGCAGACGGAGGCCATAAAAGAGGAAAATCGGAAGAGTAAGCGGGTGATCGGTTAAAATTCAGCATTTGATATGGACATTAGAGGGATTTTGACACTTCATGGGCGGGTAGGGGTACAGTATGCGGGTGGGAATTGACTGATTTTAATGGAGGAGGCCCACAAATCGAGATTTTATTTCCATCCAGGGGATACAAAGATGTATCTTGACTTGAAGCACAATTATTGGTGGCCATGTATGAAAAAAGATGTGACATGGTTTGTGGAGCAATGTTTGACCTGCTGGAAGCTCCAGGTGGAGCACCAGAGCCCTTATGGAAAGTTGCAGCCTCCAGAGCCCTCATGGCAAGTTGCTGCTAAGGACTGCGAGGGGTGTTGGCACTATCTGGGTGATAATGGATCGTTTGACAAAGAGTGCTCACTACTTAGCCATTAGTGAGAACTCTTCTGCATATAAGTTAGCTGAGATTTATGTCCGCGAAGTGGTAGCTCAGCATGGTGTTTTGACGTCTATTGTGTTTGACCGGGATGTGCGCTTTACTTCCAGATTTTGGAAGAGATTTCATGAATATTTGGGTACCTGACTACACTTCAGTATTGTGTACCATCTACAGACCGATGGACAGAGCAATCAGACGATTCAGACGTTGGAGGATATGTTGTGTCTACGTGCTTATGTTATTGATTTTGGTGGGAGTTAGGACTCCTATTTTCCATTGGCTAAGTTCTCATAGAATAACTTTCATTATGCCAGTATTGGTATGCCCCCGTTCGAGCTCCTTTATGGTCGAAGATGTTGGAATCCTATTTGTTAGGGTGAGGTGGGACAAAGGGTCATGGGGAACACAAAGGACGTGCTCAAGAGGACTTAGCTTATATAGTAGGTTCGACAGAGGCTATTGACAACGGAGATCCGTCACAAGAGTTAAGTGAATCGACGATACTCTGAGTTAGAGTTTCAAGTGGGGATCTAGTGCACCTGAAGATGTCACCCTCGAAGGGTGTTATCCGCTTCAGGAAGCGGGGAAAGCTTGGCCCTAGGTTTACATACCCTTTTCGAGTATTGGCCTGTGTGGGCAAGGTGGCCTACCGGTTGGAGCTACTGTAAGGGCCGGGTCAGATCCATTATACTTGCCATGTTTCCCAGATTCGAAAGTGTGTACTAATGAGGGGTTGTGGTTCCCTTGGAGGACATCCAGGTCGATGATTGCCTGAATTATGTGGAAAATCATGTAGCCATCTTGGATCAGGAAAATGAAAACCTTGAGGAACAAGGTTTTGAACTTGGTCAAAGTTTAGTGGGAGCACAATAGAAGTTTGGAGTAGCAACTGGAGTCTGAGGTGCGTGAGTAGTACCCTGAGCTGTTTCCGTAGGATGATTTCTAGGGAAAAGTTTGATTTTAGTGGGGGAGAATTGTACCATCCCAAAATAAGGTATGTTTATCATTCTTTGAATCTTTTTCTAAATTATCGAAGTTGGTCCTTAATAGAGAAAAGTTGACAAAAGTGTCGTACGAGGGATGTACGTATGAGTACACGCAAGGTACTCATGCATCATGCATGAATGCAGAGGGCCAACTAGTACGTTGGGCGTACTAGCTCAGGTGCAAAACCATTATATTTGAATTGATCTCTATATAAAGAATATTATGTCTTCATTTCTAACCACCCTTATCAACCTCCAACCCTCCCATAAACCTTAATCTCATGTATGTGGCTTGTGTGTGTGTGTGTTATTGCAAGTTTTGAGTATTCTTGGTTCTTGTAGTTGCAGAAGGAGGTTCGAGAAAAAGAAAAAGGTGCTAGCAAGCATGAAGATCAAGAAACTTTTCACCTTTGTGCATCATTTTCAAGTATAAAGATTATACCTTGGCTAGTGTTCTTTTAAATCCCTTTAGTTTAAGATCTATGAGCTAAAAGTCCCTAAGTTTGGACGTTTTTGAGTTCGGGGCTCTCCAAAGGGTTTAAGTTGTCCTTTCTTGCATATTAAGACATCTTGATTAATAAAAATGCTTGCTTGATCTTCCCTTTTGACTCATGCATGAGTAAAGTAGATTATAATGGGTGAAATGGTGCCTTGAGCCTCTCCTAGCCATGCAATGGCTTAAATCCCACGAATTTATGGATTAAGAGGCTTTAAATTAGTCAGATCTGTAGTTTGAATGGTTGTCTTAACGAATTAAGATATCAAATAGTGGATTTGGAGATTTTTGGAGTACGCCGTGCATAATCCTGACTACGTGCAGTGTAGTCTGATTTCCCCTGATGCATGCTAATCCAGTTGTACGCCCAACATAAAGTGTAGTACGCCTAATGTACTCGTTGGATGTTGACTTTTTCTAACTTTGACCTTTGGTCAAAGTTTAGGGTTTTGGACCAAGGGAAGGGAAAAGTGGACCTTTTTCCCTTAGTAGGTTTAGTCGTAGGATCTGGACTCGTGAGTGGTTTTGGACCTTAATTAGTTAAGGTTAATCATTTTGTTGTCTAGGTGGAGTCTAGATCCGATAGTTCGGGTGCTAGGTTTTTCGTGTCATCGGTATCAGGTGAGTCTCCTCACTTACTCTTACCTGTATGGTAGGGTAGCTGTATTATGATGACCATCTGGGTCTAGTTGTTATGTTATGTTATGATATGATAACTATATGTGACTAGGGCTGCTGATATCCAATCAGGGTTGTTGATAACCCTTCGAGCGTGTTCTTAGCTCACCGGGACTGCTGATAGCCCTAGGGTTGTAGATAACCCATAGTTGTTTATTTGTGTTGTGTTATATATGGTATTTTCGGTAACTCACTAAGCTTTATGCCTACAGTTGTTGATTTATATGTGGCAGATACTTCGCAAGACCGCATTAAGGCGAAGGTCTGATTGTACACACGCGCTGGGGAATTTACTACTGAGACATGTTTTTATGTACTCTGATAATTATGATACTTGTTGTTGTGGGATGATCTTGTATTCGATACTTGGTTTACATACAACAATTTAAGTATTTTGTCCGAACTGTTCAAAAGTTATAGCTTTAAACTGATAATGGTTTACATACAACAACATTTTAAATCTAATAAATTAAGTATAATATGATAAAATCTAAAGACGTAATTTTATAAGTAGAAGTAAATATATTATTTTAAAATTAAAATTTAGTTTATTTATGATTACACTCTAGATTTGATATTTATTTAACTTTGTTAACCAACTTATAATCATTATTAGAAAGACATTACAATCTATCACTTTTAGTTATTTACAAAATCTTTTTTTGGGTTGTTTAAGTTAAACTAAAATTTATATTTAAGTTGACCTGTAATTTTATATTTAAATTAATAATTTAAGTATTTTATATAAATTATTCCAAAATTGTATATTTAAAATGATAGCGGTTTACATCCAACAATATATTAAAACTAATAAACTAAATATAATATGTTAAAAGTTAAAAAAAATAACTTTATAAGTAGAAGTAAATATATTATTTTAATATTGAAAGTTTATATATGATTACACTTTATGTTTGATATTTATTTAACCTTAGTAACCAGTTTAGAATAAGTATTATAAAGAAATTGAAAAGTCATGACAGTTACAAATGAATGTGTTGAAAGGGAAAATGAATGAGAGTTTCAAATGAATGGTAAAAGGAAAAATGTTTCGTTTATAAGTATACTAAACAAATTCTCACGCGTTGCGCAACATAGGTTAAAAATATATTGTTAAAATATTGAAAATATATATGTTTAAAATGGTTTTATTATTGACATTAAATTTGACATAATATTTTGAACAATATTATTTATTGACATCAATCCACGATCCTCATTAATAAAATTAAATATAATTATCTATTTAATATTATTTTTAACAATTTTTATGATTGATTAATTTAAATTTTTACTTATGCGATTATTTTATAATTTCAATAATGATGTTCATTTAAAAAAACAATTTATTTTTTGTTAACGTTATGTAATTTATAAATTGATGTTATTATCATTTAAAGTTATTGTTACTTAGTTTTAAATCACTTATTATTATTAATATGTTAAAGAAGACTTTTAAGGAACTCTTAATACTACTATTAAAATGGGAAACATACACTAAATAATAAACTGATAAGATAGATAATTTGCATTTCAAAAGAGATTTGCATGGATAATATGACATTATCTATGTTTTTTATAATTTGATTTTATTATTTATGAGGGTAAATTACACGGATGGTCCCTGTGGTTTGGGGTAACCTGCACGCCTAGTCCCTGAGAAAGATTTTTAACTCGGATGATTCCTAATGGTAAAATTCGTAACCTGCCTGGTCCCTCACTTAACATTCCGTCTGTTTTGTGCTTAGAAACTCTTCACGTGATAAGCATGCTGGGGGTATTTTTGTCTTTTCATATCACCCAGTCTTTATACATGGTTTATTTGTCTTCCTCCCTCATTTCTTTCTCAATCGTAGTCTTCTCCTCCCACCTTTCTCCTCACAGCCGATCAAACATGGTGATATGCAATTCTGGTGAGATAGGCGTTATATGGACTTCAACTATGAAGAGAAAATCATGTAGGGCATTTTATGCTTGCCCGTTAGAGGTATGATGTTGTAATTGTTTTGGGGGATTTTCTATTGTAACCCTAGTATGTGTATGTGCTAATCGAAGCTATTGACAGTACAGGGACCAAGGTCTGGCTTTATTAAGTGGGTAGATGAAGAAAAGCATGGTCATGAGGCGGAAATAAAAAATGATGGGCTTGATATCCAAATTCAAGAACTTGAGGTCCAAAATCGGAATCTGAAGGCATTGTTAATAATAAGTTGGCTTTTGTTTTTTGGGATAATTGTTTACAACTTGTAGTGTTAGCTTTAAGATCAATTGATGTAGTTGCAGTTGTTCACAATGCATTGTAATGAATCTTATTTATATCAAGGGTACCTGTAATATCCCAAAAATACAGGCCAAAAATTTCATTTTTAAATACATCATGATAAAACCAACAGTGTAATAAAACATCCAAAATATCATGTCATGTCATGTCAAAACCAAAGTAGAAATAATCAAACGTATTATCATAAAATAATATCAGAGTGTAATCCCAAAGATCTCATGTGCAGAAAACCATAGTGTGATGCGCTGCGATCAAGCCGGCTCCTTTCCTTTAGACATGAAGTACCTGAAACCAAAACTGACAACCGTAAGCACGAAGCTTAGTGAGTTCCCCCATCATACCTCATACCATGCAAGCATATGACATACAACATTCAACTAGGAGATACGGGCCACGCCCACACTCGTGAAGATACGGGCCCTACCCACACTTCGCTTTCTCGGAGATACGGGCCACGCCCACACTCGTGAAGATACGGGCCCTGTCCACACTTCGCTTTCTGGGAGATACGGGCCACGCCCACACTCATGAAGATACGGGCCCTGCCCACACTTCACTATCTGGGAGATACGGGCCTAGCCCACACTCCACTCTCAGAGAGATACGGGCCTTGCCCACACTCAACCGCCAACTCATATCATACAAGTATCACACAGACAACAAGTATAGACAACTATATCATACTAGCATATATCATAATCAACTCAACTAAGAGATACGGGCTCGGCCCACACTCTAATACTAATGTCTCGTCTATACGGGCCGGCCTTGGTGCCTTAGACCCGTTACTACTGGAAGGAAACTCACCTCACACTGCTGACGTCCCGTAGACACAATCCCACATTGCTGAAGTCCCGCAGACTCAACCCCAGCTGCTGGCTGACAAATTCCCGAACTGTCAACACCAAAATAACACCCAATTAATAATTAGGTCCCACTACATAACCATAAACACTTACTTTGGATAATTATATTACCCCAAGCTTGGCTTATTCAAGCCCAAGGCCCAATCCGTAGGGGCCTATACATGGTCTCATTCTAAGTCCCAACATCATATACTCATTAAGGCCCAAACTATGGCCCATCTATGGCCCAATTTTCCAAATTGGGCCCAAGCCCCTTACATGGGACTTACCCTAGGCCCATTAAATTATTCTAGTCTAATTGCTTGACTTTAGATGGCCCATTAATAACCCGATCATCAAAGCCCAAAAGGAAGGCCCAACAATAAACCCAAGTGAAATTAGGGTTTCACATAAAATGATGATTAGGGTTAAGTTTCCTACTTAACACATTAACGACTTAATCCATTAATGACTTAATCCATTAAGTCCATTATCGCTTAGATTAATCTTTGCCAAAGTTTATTATTTAATATTCCAAGTTATTAAATAATTCTCGTGTGTCTCGATTAATTCCCCAAAATTAGGGTTTTGATGGCATTAAGGTTTCCAACCCAAATACTAGCCCATTTATTAATTTGTTGGCCTTTTATGTCAATTAGGGCTTTATGGGCCTATTAAGCCCACTAAAATATTATTAAGCCCATTAGGGTTTTATTGGGTCCAATAGAGTCCATTAAGCTTCATTAGGCCCATTAGAGCTCCTTTGATCCCATTAGGATTTCACTAAGCCCAAACGAATCAATCACAAGAGGCAAAGCGCACCGCCACCCGACACGGCGGCCGGTGGCGGCAGGAGGCGGCAGCCACCACCCTAAGGTGGTGGTTTTCAAGTTCTTTTCATTATTCCCCTTTTTTTTTTTACAATTACAAGATGAAATACCGAATTTATCCACGCACACATACACTAAAATACACACACTAATAACATAAACACACACAGTGGTGGTTCATGGCGGCAGCCACCACCTCACGGTGGTGGCAGTGGCGGCTCTTATGATTTTCGGCTAGACTAAACACTCACTAACAGAAATACATGCACACACACCCGCTATATGGTCACCAAACAACTCCAACCACCCATCTGGTGGCTCACGGCGGCAACAGCAGCTGCTCACGATGGCAGCGACGCCGGAAAATGGAAGGAGTGGCGGCAGGCGGCGGATTTTGCAGCGATAGCCACCACCTTACGGTGGTGGCAGCGGTTCTCCTGATTCCTGCGAGCAAGTGACGCACATACAACCCGATTAGCTCCCTAAACGAACCTTTAAGGCAACAGATACGCATTTAGCCACCCACAAGGTGGCAGGATATCGCTAAAACGCCACTGATTGGTGACCAACGTCGGTTAAGGCTCCAACAACTAGAAAATGGAAGAAGGAGATGAGAGATAGTCTCACCGAGAGCATCCCAACTGCACACGACTTGCGTACGTCGGTCACAGCTCCGCCTTTATTCTTGGTGGGGCTTCTCTATCCGTTCACGACTTCACCGGAGGTGGCAGAGGAGATTATGGCGGCGGTTCTTAATGAAGCAGCGACGATCTCAGTGGCTCGCTCTGGTAACTACAATAGTAGCATCGTCGGTGGTGAAGAAGGAGAGTGATGGAGGCTGCAACGGTAACATGGAGTGAAGAAGATGGCGGCTTCCATTGTTTGCGCTAGGGTTGGGGTTATGGGACCCTAAATACTCGCCTCCATTTATTTAGTTTGCCATAAGGACCATAACAGCCCCTCCCTACCCTTATTCTTTCAAAGCAACCCCAACTTCGGAAATTCCCTTCAAATTAAGTCCCATCTTTTACCAAACAATCCCCATCTTCTAAAATCTTTACAATTAGCTCCTCGAGACCATCCTTTCATACATAATCATTTATTTTAGGGCTTCTATTCGCTTATTTATTTATTTATTTATTTATTTAATAAATAAACGGGGCTTTACAGTACCGTTTTATCAATGAAAATGATATTTTGTTGAACTTGATTGTATTTTACAATTTGTGTAGTATATTGGGACATTGCTAAAATTACATTGCTAAAAGCAATCAAAAGATTACATTGTTGTCGAAAACTGAGCAATCAAAAAATGAGCAATCACCATAAAATGAGTACAACAGATGACCAAAATAAAAGCAATCAAAAGATTACATTGTTTGTCAAAAGCAAAGTACATTGCTAAAACTAGATACTATAATTACACCATTGTTTTTCAAAAGCAATCAACATAACCATGACAACATATAACCTAGTTCAAAATAAGACAATGTTTATCAACATCAACCAAAACAATACATAAGCACCTAAAAGACACATTTATGGGACACCTTTCCCTTTTTTTTTGCTAACACCTGCCTTCACTTTGGCACTTCCATCCTTCACTTTTGCACTTCCAGCGCCACCAACATTCCTTGAAGTTCGTGATCCACCAGCCTTCACTTTTTCACTTCCAGCCTTCACTTTTGCACTACCAGCACCACCAACATTCTTTGAAGTTTTTGATCCACCAACATTCCTTGAAGTTTGAGAACCACCAGCCTTCTGTCCCTTGTAAGTGCTTGCATTATGCCCACTTTTGTTACACTTAGAACATGTCATTGACTTTTGTGCTCTTGATAATTGGTTACCTTTCACCAAATCCTCAATCCCCATGGCAGATCTCCTTCTTTTTTTCTTTGGTCTTGCAATGGGCATATGGTGTTTTGCAAGAATACATATTCTTCCATGTTTTTAACCAATACGTTCGATGGACCCAATGTTCGGGTATCTTATCAATTTCTTTGTTCTTCAATATCTCCCACATAGTTGCTATTGCATGTGCACATGGTATCCCTATTAGTTCCCACCTGCTACATGAACATGTTTGTTGGCCTATATCTACCACAAACTGTTTCAGAAGATTTTTACTGACTTGATATTTCCGATTCCCATAGAAAACAGACCTTAATTGTGTAGCCTCTTTCTTCAGTTTTTCGACCCATATGGTATTTGTAGGATTCAAGGGACCTACAACTTTATCAATTTCCTTTTGCACAGTTACAATTTTCTTTATTAAGTCCTCTCTAATGTACTCCAAACATGTTATGATTCGTACATCACGACCTTCAACAATCTTGCTATTTAGAGATTCACACATATTGTTAAGCATAGCATTTGTATGAGCTCTACCTGATAAATAATTAATAATGCATTAATCATTGTTACAAACTAATGATCTAATATTAAAATCTACATGTAAAGTGTGAACGAGACCAATGCTGAGGTTTAAGCCACTCATACACATCATTATTAAGTTTTCTAAGTTCCTCCATTGATTGTTGAAACTGTTGAACAATAGATGCTTTTGCACAATCCCATAGCAGGTCTTTGAATTGCTTTGCCCTCCAATTAGCTTTCATGTTTTCATGGATATGACGAAGACAATAACGATGCTCAACGCATGGAAACAACTTTGCTATAGCAGGTAACACTCCCTATACATGGAAAAATGTATTAAAAGTATACCATATATAATTTATTAATTTGATATTCGAATTAATACCTTTTGTCTGGCTATCATAAACGTAAAATTTGAGTTGGTTCCTAAACCCAAATCATCCTATAGACAAGTTAGAAACCAAGTTCATGAGTTGGTACTCTCAGACTCTGCAACAACATAAGCCAGTGAATATGTTCCATTATTACCATCAATTCCCTACATAAGTAAAAGTTTCACAATTAAAGCACCATCAATAACCTAAAATACAACTTTTTTTATAATATAAATGTAGTTCATATGAAAAAAGGTTACCACAGCTGAAAGTATTTGTCCTGGGTATGGACCCTTCATAAAAGAAACATCGAGACCAAGAAAGTATCTTCTTCCAGTAGCAAATCCCTTTTTTAAAGGACCAAGACAAATTTATATGCGCTTGAAAGTTCTAGGTTCTGCATTTGGATTTGGTTCACTCTCTACATCAATCTTCACAGTTGTTTCTGGGTTATGTTTTTGACGTTCTAGAACATAATCTCTCAATAGATCATACTGACCAACATAATCCCCTCATACCTGATTGAGAGCTTCATTTCTAGCCCTAAACACTTTCATCTTGGAAATTCCCACTTGGTAATCATGTTGCAGTTGTTCTTGTAAAGCAAAAATTGGAATAGTTGGGTTAAATTCCACCTGAGTTGCAATATTTTTTGCGAGAAACTTATAAGTACAGGCTTTAACATTCCGAGTTTGGAGACAACGATGTTCTTTGTTGTAAGATTTGACCATCCAGTTTACATCACGTTTCCATTTACTAGCATGGAGGCTCCACGAGCACTTCTCTTCATCTTCATTGTTGACTTCTTGTTGACCTTCCCCACTATTGTCTAAGTTTCCCAGCTTTGGTATTGTCCCCCAACACATAACTCTTACCCTAGTCTTGTCATTTTTTCAAAACCAAGTTCCCTTCTTGTCTCAATAGCATGGAGTTTATCTCTTTCTTTAAACTCTTGGGTTGTATTAAAGGTTTGAAGGATATAAAATGGTTCAACAACATTTGCTTCATCATTATCGTGAGCTCGTTGGATAGCTTTGATGGTCTTCTTTCGTTGACCAGCTTGACCTTCATCCGAAGATGAGCCTGACAAAAGTACCTCGTTATTTAGTACTTCATTAAGCTCTCCAACTTCATTCTCTTCTTGTACCACATTGTCATTCATACCCTCAACCCACTCTGCATCAATATCAATGTTATCATTGAAATCATTCATGTCAACTTCTACATCATCTAAGATGTTGTCATTGTCAACATAAAAGTCTATATCATCGGACTCACTGGATTCATAACCACTATCATCGTTAAAGTTTTCCTGACTTCAAAATTCTTCTTTGTTTATGTCCTCAAACATGTCCTCATTTTCAAATTCAGCACATGGATCCTCTCCATCCTTGTTACCATCCCCAAATTCAACTTCATTTGTGTGCTCAAATTTGACCCCAATTTCAACTTCAGCGCATGGATTTTCTTCCTTGTTATTATCCCCATGATCAATGCCAGTAAAGTCCATATTATCATTTCCAGTGAGGTTGTCACACCCAGAACGTCGGCGGAAACACCGGGTGGTGTAACGTCATTCTTCGTATCACAGTTATATAACATACATTGAACATTACTTAAGAAGATACATACCTTTATTGATAATTGAAAGTTACATAACTGTTTTTCTAGAACCTATTACATAATATCCAAATATAGCATACTTCTTAATGAAAAGAAAAGTAATTGTAAAACTTCTCCTGTTCGAATACATACCAGCTTTTCAAGTTCCTGAAATACATGCATTTTAAAATACGTCAACATAAAGTTGGTGAGTCCACAGGTTTTGACTCCATATAAAAATAATACATTTTCCAAGTTCAAAAGTATAGTTTTGAAAGTATCATTTTTACTCTCCAACGTTCAGTATATATGTCACACCCCAAAACCAAGAACGGCGGAAACGTTCTGGGGCGGAGGACGTCATGTATAGTATCACAACAATGAAAAATAGTAAATGTGACAACCCCAAATCTATTCCCGTTACAAATTCCATTTTCACTATCGGAATGCGTCAACGTACATTATTTTATGTTATATCTGGAATCGTCAATATCCAAATATCTAATTACATACATGTCCTAAGATCATTATAAGCAATATAACTCGTACGTGTTAACCTAGTTTAACCTAATAGAGTGGTATCACTATTTCAACCACTTCACCCGGGTAAAAAGTTTTAACCCCGTTAAACTTTAGCATCGGGTAGCCGTGTATCGGGTACAATACCCGAGACATATAAAAACACTTGAACACTTCAATTGGACTCTTTTACCACAATTACACCTCTCTCACTCTACTTTCTCTCTCTAGACCCGAAATCGACTTCAAATCCGTGAATTTCCGACTTCCAAACGTAAGGATTCATCCCCTAACTTAATCTAAACATACTTTACAGCATTTAGAGTCCAAAATCATAAAAATCAAGGACCATAAAAGAGTTTACGGCCTAAGAAGCTCCTTAGGCCGTAAACCCCCAAAATCATGCCAAAGATCAAGTTTTTCCTCATTTTAAGCTAGTATACTAATTAAGGCATGTATCTAGAAGGGTTTGGACACTAAAACACATGGATTAGACATGTAAAAAGGAGTTTACATCCTAAGCATGTGCTTAGGCCATAAACACCTCAAACACCCCAAAAACACTTGTTTAAAGTCCCAAAAAACTCTTCTAAGATGTTTGGTAAATTGGACTTGACTCTAAGGAACACTTAAATGCATCAAACAACTCCATTTGAGGACAAAATGAGGAGTTTACGGCCTAGCTTAAGCTTGGGCCGTAAACACCCAAAAATTTGTGTCAAACAAGTCCCTAAACTACCCTAGTGCTTGTAAGGAATTTAGTTAAGGCCTTTGGAAGTGTGTTGTACCATTTAACTTCACATTTGGACACAAAATTAAGAGTTTACGGCCAAGGGTGTTCTTGGGCCGTAAACTCCCCAAAAATATATGCCAAATTGTCCCAAACTCACTATGTGGCCTTCTAGGATTTATCTAAGGTGTATGAGACTTTGTTGTACCAATAAAACATACATCTTGAAGGGTTTACAAGAGTTTACGGCCCAAGAACAAGTCTTGGCTGTAAAATCCCCAAAAATGTCACAAATTATGATGTTTAATCCCTTAAAATAGTCCAAGACACATACCACTAAATCAAGGAAGCGAAATAAGACCTTAAACATACACTTTGGAGTGCCACAAGAGTTTACGGCCAAACCTAGGGGGTTTACGGCCGTAAACTCCCAAAGGATGGCTTTTGGGCCATAAACTCCAAAAGAGTAAGCTCGTGAACCCTCCCGTAAATCATTCATGACTTTGTACCACTCCCGGGAACCCCTTCTAGGCCTTAAAACCCCGAAAACGATGCTAGAATGTCCAAATACTATAATGAAAAGCATAAGATGATTAACTTCTTGTAAAATACATATTTCATATGACATTAGGGTCCTAGGAGGTGCTCAAGAGGTTATTGGGTACCAAACGCTCAATCGACACTTTTACCCGATTTACCCGATTTAACCGATTTCCGCGATTTCAGGTGAGTTCATACCCCTTAATGAACCTTTCAAATGTTTTATATGTTTTAGGGGGGAGATACAAGTTGAATATACATGTTTATGAAAAGTTATACAAGACTATTTTTCAGATTTCAGAGTTAATCACATGTGATTCACAATCTGTAGTTCAAATCACATGTGATTTATCACTATGTTTTATAAATAAATCAAATGTTTTCAAAACTATCTTGGACTAACAAACAAGTTTTAAATGTCCCTTTCGTACAATACTTTTGTTAAAAAAAAACTCTTTATAAGAAGATAATCATACTAATATATTTATATAAGTAAGACTTGAAAGACTTAGGACCGATAGCTCGCCTTATTTCCTGTTTCTTGTTTGATTGTGGACTTAGGGTAGTAGTTTTCCATCCGACTGTCATTGATTTCTTAATTATATATCTCATATATTAGTACTGATTGTGAGTACTTCTTAATTCATTAATTACCTGAATCACTACTTGATTAGAACCACATACACTAAATTAACTATAAAGGGTATAGTTAAGGACTCTATCCCTTGTTTCCACTATTACTCTACACTACTATAATTCTCTATATTATGAAGCAATACACTAATAAGAGAATACAATACAATTTATACGAAAGATTTCTACACTATAATACAAGAGAATGCACTAATCATGAGACAACCCACTAATCCACTACGGGATACTCTATACGCTATACACTATGCCCGAAGTTTTCCGATGGGAAGACGACACTATATGTATAGATCTATACGGGGTAGACGCTATTACATCCCGACTGATAACTTCAGTCCGAGCCGCTCAGGCCCAGGGATGCTTTTTACACTACTACACTATGCATGACTGGGAAGGTCATGGGGGTTCGCTATTACTCACACTATTGGGAATATACTAGAAAGACACTATAACCGCACTAAAATACTAAAAGAAAGATGAAGTAATATCCCGAAGTAAATAAGTATCTAATACTAAAGGATGCTACACCACTATTATATACTCTAAGAATAACTCACTATATTACATTACTTAATGGTGAGTCACTATTACACTTCTATGATAAATTACATTCAAAGATAGAAACAACATATTTCTTAAAGATTTTCACTTACTATACAGTTCTGGAAAATATGGGATTTTCTAGGTTTTACCACTATTTATGATTTCAAACTTCAGTTTTCATACTAATGACTCTAATACTTTTTATACAAGTACTCACACTAAAACTCTTATGAACTCACCAGCGTTATGCTGATATTCTTTTCAAAATAACTTGTATCTTCAGGTCAAAGATAGACAGGTACAGCAACAGCATTTTTTTTTGGAGAAGATGGAGGATACAAGACCCATCTCTTATTTTTGTTTACTTTTGGTGTTTGTCAAACATTACAAAACACACTTGTAAATACACTTACTATATAAATGAAATGGTTGTATGTTTCTTGCTTTTACTATTATACAATTGTGATGATACTGTACACTACGTCATCCACCCCGAAACGTATTCCGCCGTTATCGGTTTTGGGGTGTGACAGATTGGTATCAGAGCCAGGTTTATAATTAATCAAGTATATCAACCTATAAAAGATATACGAACTATAAACACTTCGGGACTAAAACACTCTGACCAAGAATATATACTGTTAAGTATCTAAAAGATTTAACTAAGTATATATATACACACATCACTATAAAACACAAAAGTCAGTATCGTCCTAGAACCAAACAAAAGTATTAAGATTGTTGGATAGCACAATTGAGCTTAGAGACATATAGTCACATTTAGGGGGATGTAGCCTGATCAACTACGTCTTCCTGGGAGTGACTAGCATGTGCCTAAGTTTGGTTGTGGTATTGCAACAAGTCTAAAACTTACCAACACTACCACAATAACGTTAACATTAGAATACTATAGGAGTATTTTGTACCCCTAAAAACATACATCTGTGAGAACTAAAAAGGGTCGTTACTGATGGAGCAATAGTTGCTAAATGGATACTTTCCGGTTACATGTGACTAGGGCGTTATAGACTTAGAATTTGTGATCTTTGCTTTACTTCCTGTTCCTTGTTTGGTTGTGGATTTAGAGTTAGGGTCACTTATTCGACGGACTATCCTGCCCCAATCACATGTAATTAGTATGCATTATGCAAGTATTGGTCCAACTCGTGACGACCGTCTTATAAGTAATTTAGGTTAGTACGCCTATTAACCTTCTTTTCCCCTTTTCTCGCATAGATACCATGGCTGGCTTCCACCCTCCAGGCGACCCGTACTACCCAAACCAGGGTAATGGGGGATGGCTCAGTGAAGAGTCGGACGATGATCACCCAATCCCCTTGGATGACCACCGAGCAGAAGGCTTTCCGGATAACTACGACTCCGAGCCAGAAGTTAATAACCTACCCCCTGGAGTCCCAAACCCCAACCCCCGTCCGACATTTCAGGGCCCCACTCCTATGTGGGCCATATCCTTGCACGGATGGAGCGAAGAGCAGGGTCAGCCCACGCCATGCAATGGAGACCGAAGTTTCTACAACATAAACGAAGGTGGATCAGCAAATCAGGTTCTGCCCATCATGATCCGAAGGATTGCCAGGAATGTCGAGCAAGGTCAAGCTGCAATAGGTCGAGTTGTGGAAGTGGATGCCAACTCAAATCTCAAAACAGTTCGCATCCGCCAACTCGAAGAAGCCATGGACATGACAAGGAGGACTAACGAGGCTCTGCAGCACCAGCTGGATACATCCCGAGCTGAAGTTAGAGAACTCCGTGCACGCCAAAGGACTCATGATCGACACCTTCAAGAAGTTATGCGTCAGCTAGCAGAACTGAGGATTCACCCGACAAGTAACCGTCGCCAGTAGAAGACGTCTAGTTACCTCTATCTTTTGTTTAATGGATTAACCTATCCACTCTATGTTCCGTAGATCTATTATCTGTAAACATTTCTAACTTGAAAGTACTCTAGTCAAACCTCTAAACTGCCAAACCTTTTCTCTATGGTATGATGTAAGACCTATTGCTAGGTCGAATTTTCATGAACTTGTGTTGCGTCATGAATACCAATATAGTGGCAGTTAATTTCTCTATTGCTATAACTCTCATCTTGATCTTGGATTATATTGATTTAGTCCACGAAACACTCTATTTATATTCGCAATAGGCTCTTACTATTGCTATCATTTCTATACTTCTTCCAGTAAAAGATGCCTCCACGAAAGCGTCCCGCCAGAGGAAGGCCTGCAACTCAAACCCCTACTCCACCACCCCCTCCTCCACAGATCGATCCGGTGTTATTTCAAACAGCGGTAACTGCGGCCGTGACAGCAGCCATGGCCCAAATGAATTATGGGGATGCGAGCGGTGGTAACTCCAGGTTCGGTGAAGTCCATCATCGAGTGCAGGGATGTACTTATAAGGATTTCATGAACTGTAAACCCACCTTCTTCGACGGTACTGGAGGAATTCTGACATTATCTCGATGGTTCGAAAGAACCGAAGCTGTGTTCGAGATGTGCTCTTGCCCCGAGGAGAGCAAAATCAAGTTCGCTACCGCTACCCTTACCAACAGGGCCTTGACATGGTGGAACGGCCATGTTAGTTCACTTTCCTTGGTCACAGCCAATGCTATGGGCTGGGACACTCTGAAGGACCTCATGAGAGGAGAGTACTGCCCTAGGGGCGAAATTCAGAAACTTGAGGAAGAACTCTGGAACCTCAAGATGAAGGGGACCGATATAACAGCTTATACGGCCAGGTTTTGCGACTTGGCAGCTATGTGCCCCAATATGATCCCTACAGAGAACAAGAAGATTGAACGGTACATCTGGGGTTTAGTGCCCCCGTATCAAGGAAATGTTCTAGCTTCACGCCCTACAACTTTTGATAGCACCAAGGAATTGGCCCAGAGTCTGATCAATCACGAAATCCCCTCCACTCCAGCGACAGCAACCACAACAACCACTGCACCGCCCGCTTCATCTGACAAAAAGAGGAAGCGATGGGATAAGATGAAAGGCAAGAAAACTCAAACCTCCTCAAAGGACCAACAAATTGTGGCGGTCCATGCTGCCACCACCCCGACTACTCCAGCTGCTCCAGCCCCGCCAAAAGCTTACAGTGGAAACTTGCCCAAGTGTCCCAAGTGCCCTTTCCACCACAACGGCCCCTGCCGTGAACTGCAGTGTTCCAACTGCGGTCGAAAGAGCCATACTGTCCGATTTTGTAAGGCCCCTCCCAAACCTATCACGCAGGTTCCTGGTACGGGAGTGACCCCAACTTGTTATGGCTGTGGAGAGGCGGGTCATTTTAAGAGAAACTGTCCAAAGACCACAAATGCTGGAGGAACTGGAAGGCTACTCGCTATCGGTCACAATGAAGCGGTAGCAGATCCCACAGTAGTCACGGGTACGTTTCTTCTCAACAACTCCTATGCCTGTGTCTTATTTGATAGTGGTGCAGAAAGAAGCTTCGTAAATCATAACTTTAAACACTTACTCAAACAAACCCCTCAACCACTAAAAGAAACATTCGTCGTAGAAATGGCTAATGGGAAAACAGAAAACTCTAGCGAAATCTACATAGGGTGCACTCTCATGTTAGACGACCACTCATTCCCAATCAATCTTATGCCAGTCTCAATCAAAAATTTTGATGTCGTTGTTGGTATGGATTGGTTGAGTCTCCATTGCGCCGATATCCTATGTTCCGACAAAGCCATTCGTCTGAACCTTCCAAATCACGAAACCCTCTTGATATATGGAGATAAGCCGAGTACGAGCCTTCGTATCATCTCCAGTGTTCAGGCTCAGAAATACTTACGCAAGGAGTATCGCGCCTTTCTTGCCCATGTCGTTGACACTAACCAGAAATCGAAAGATCCAAAAGACATTCCCGTAGTATGCGATTTCCCTGACGTCTTTCCGGAGGATCTTCCCGGCCTACCTCCCAAGCGTCAGATTGAGTTCAGAATCGACCTAATTCCAGGAGCTACCCCCGTAGCTAAGTCGCCCTACCGTTTAGCGCCCGCCGAAATGCAAGAACTATCCGGCCAACTCAACGAACTGCTCAGCAAGGGCTTTATAAGACCGAGTTTCTCGCCTTGGGGAGCTCCGGTCTTGTTCGTGAAAAAGAAAGACGGATCGTTTCGGATGTGCATCGATTATAGAGAACTCAATAAACTCACGGTTAAAAATCGCTACCCCCTCCCTCGTATCGACGATCTGTTTGATCAACTACAAGGAGCAAGTTACTTCTCCAAGATTGACCTTAGATCTGGGTATCATCAGTTACGGGTACTCGAGGAAGATGTTCCGAAGACAGCTTTCCGAACCCGCTACGGACACTTTGAGTTCGTAGTGATGCCCTTTGGACTGACCAACGCCCCCGCAGTATTCATGGACTTGATGAATAGAGTGTGTCGTCCATACCTGGATCAGTTCGTCATCGTCTTCATTGACGATATCCTCGTTTACTCTCGGAACGAAGAAGAACACAAGGATCACCTACGATAAGTCTTGGAAACGTTGCGATCCGAAAAGTTATATGCGAAGTTCTCTAAGTGCGAGTTCTAGATCCGAAGAGTCGAATCCTTAGGTCACTTGGTTAGTGAAGAAGGAATTCATGTGGATCCCTCCAAGATTAAAGCTATTGAGAACTGGTCAGCACCGAAGACGCCTACGGAAATTCGTCAATTTCTAGGCCTCGCTGGCTACTACCGTAGATTCATACAAAACTTTTCTCGGATTGCAAAACCTCTCACTATGCTGACACAGAAAGGAGTACCGTTCGACTGGGAAGAAAGACAGGAGAAGGCATTCCAAACCCTGAAGCGAGCCCTATGCACCGCACCAGTATTATCCCTTCCCGAAGGGACATAAGATTTTGTTGTGTACTGTGATGCATCCAATCAGGGGCTCGGTTGTGTCTTGATGCAACGGGGTAAGGTCATCGCATATGCCTCGAGACAGCTAAAGACCCATGAGGTGAACTACACTACGCACGACCTCGAGTTAGGAGCGGTTGTTTTTGCACTAAAAATCTGGAGACACTACTTATATGGGACGAAGAGTGTGGTTTACACTGATCATAAAAGCCTCCAACACATAATGAACCAAAAAGAACTCAACAT